>NC_092333.1:276607916-276955833 GCF_046630445.1 Rutidosis leptorrhynchoides
TAAAAATAAAATTAAAAATCTTTTTGGTCTTTTATCCCACTTTAATCAATCAAATATTATCAAAAATATACGCCCCTCTTTTGGGTAAAGCAATTTCGGTTCCATAACCTAGTTTTACTCATGACGAATTTTTGAAATATTTTGGATTGATTGATTAAAGATATTTATACCTTATGAATAAACGGTAAATTTCGCAGCGATGTAATAAATTTTTGTATGATATCAATAATTTCGGTTACGCATACCTAATTTTATTCAATACCAATTTAATACATTATAGTGAACGATTCAGCGTTTATTATCAAAAGATTAAAAGCAATAAATAAAAATAAATAAAAACTGTACATACTTACCTGTGAGATAGAATTCTCAGTGACCTGCTTTAGCCCACTCATAATATAGTCGGACTAATTGGTTTTCCATAGCTACATAGGCGTAACCTCGAGCATTCAACGATTTTTCTTCTAAACATATGAACGGTCCTTCTCTGCATAAAGTAACGAACTCGGTATTGGAATATGTCTGATTCGTCGAGCATTTTCCTTCGTGTGACCATTTTCCGCATTTGTGACATCTTTCAAGGTGTCGTGCTCTTCTTTTCGCTGTGGATTTTGATTTTCCTTTACCAAAATGTAACTTATTATGATCGTTCCTGAGTTCTTTTCTTACTCTGTCCAATTTGGCTCTTATTACTGACACCAGGTCACTCGGAAGGGTGTTATTATTATGTTTAGTAATCAAAGTGTGTAGCATTAGAACATTTTTTAAATCAAAGGAATTCTTCATCTCGTAAAACCTAAATAAAAATAAAAATTCAGAATGGGGGGAGAAGACTAGTTCTTTAGGGTCTGCTAGGGAAAGACCATTCGGATTCCATTCTCAATAACTACACGAAAATAGAACATCTAACTCTAACAGAAATACATATTACCTTAAAAAGATTTGAAATTGTGGTTAACTTCGTTGTCAACTTCCATCGGACTATCTATGTAATGTTTAACTCTGTGACCATTAACCTTAAATTCAATCCCATTTGAATTTATTAATTCTATTGTTCCTTACGGGAAAACTCTTTTGACTATGAATGGTCCAGACCATCTTGATTTCAATTTTCCAGGAAATAGCTTGAATCTTGAATTAAAAAGAAGAACTCTGTCTCCTTCTTTAAATTCTTTTGAACTTTTGATTCTTTTATCATGCCATTTCTTCGTTCTATCTTTATAGATTAACGAATTTTCGTATGCTTCATGTCTTAATTCTTCTAATTCGTTTAGTTGACTTAACCATAGATGTCCGGCTTCATGTAAATCAAGATTACATGTCTTCAAAGCCCAAAATGCTTTGTGTTCAATTTCTACTCGAAGATGACATGCTTTTTCGTAAACGAGTTTAAAAGGTGTGGTTCCAATTGGAGTTTTGTAGGCTGTTCTAAAAGCCCAGAGTGCATCCTCCAATTTCATGGACCATTCCTTCAGATTTGATCCTACAGTTTTCTCTAAAATACGTTTTAAAGCTCGGTTGGTATTTTCAACTTGTCCACTTGTTTGTGGATGATAAGCTTTGGAGATTTTATGAGTTACTCCATATCTTTTGAAAACTTTCTCAAGTTGATTATTACAAAAATGCGTACCCCGATCACTTATTAAAGCTTTCGGTGTTCCAAACCTAGCAAAAAGACATTTTAAGAAGTTGACTACAACTCGTGCATCGTTAGTTGGGAGAGCTTGTGCTTCCGCCCATTTAGATATATAATCAATGGCAACGAGAATATAGAGATTATTATGAGATTTTGGAAATGGACCCATAAAGTCAATACCCCAAACGTCAAATACTTCACATTCTTGAATGACGTTTTATGGCATTTCATCACGTTGACTTATTTTTTCGGCCTTTTGACAAGCATCACAGGATATGCAAAGAAGGTGTGCGTCTTTGAAAATTGTAGGCCAATAGAATCCAGCATCGTAAATTTTTCTTGCTGTGAGTTGAGGCCCATAATGCCCTCCTGTTGGTCCTGTGTGACAATGGTTCAAGATTTGACTGGCTTCATCCCCAAATACACATCGGCGTATTATTCCATCGGGACAACTTTTAAACAAATGTGGATCTTCCCAGAAATAGTGTTTTATATCACTAAAGAATTTTTTTCATTTTTGGTACGATAATCTTTTTTCAATGAATCCACATACTAAATAGTTTGCATAGTCTGCAAACCATGGAATTTCATTATAATCGATTTTCAAGAGGTATTCATCAGGAAAGTTATCTTGTATGGCCGATTCATTTAGAACTTCTAATTCGGGATTTTCAAGACGAGAAAGATGATCAGCTGCGAGATTTTATGCTCCCTTTTTATCTTGTATTTCAATATCAAACTCTTGTAAGAGTAAGATCCAACGGATTAATCTTGGTTTGGCATCTTGTTTCGAAAATAGGTATCTAAGAGCAGAATGGTCGGTATAGACCACCGTTTTTGCTAGAACGAGATATGATCGAAATTTGTCAAAAGCAAAGACAATGGCTAGGAGTTCTTTTTCAGTAGTTGTGTAATTTGTTTGTGCTCCTTGTAATGTCTTACTAGCATAATAAATAGGTTGAAATTGTTTTTCAATCCTTTGTCCTAAAACGGCTCCCATTGCAAAATCACTTGCATCGCACATAAGTTCAAACGGTAGATTCCAATTTAGAATTATCATGATTAGCGCATTAGTGAGTTTCTCTTTAAGAATATTAAAAGATTTGATGCATTCATCTGAAAAGATAAATGGAGCATCTTTTTCAAGGAGTTTGTTCATAGGAGTGGCAATTTTAGAAAAATCTTTTATGAAACGTCGGTAAAAACCGGCATGCCCTAGAAAAATCCTAACTCCTCTAACATTAGTGGGATGTGGAAGTTTAGCAATTACATCTACTTTAGCTCTATCCACTTCAATTCCTTCCGTTGAAATTTTATGACCAAGAACGATGCCTTCTTTAACCATGAAATGGCATTTCTCCCAATTAAGTACTAGATTTGATTACTCGCATCTAATAAGCATTTGTTCAAGATTAACTAGACATGATTCAAATGTATCACCGAAGACTGAAAAGTCATCCATGAAAACTTCCATGCATTCTTCTATCATGTAGTGAAAAATCGCCATCATGCACCATTGAAAGGTTGCAGGGGCGTTGCAAAGTCCAAATGGCATGCATTTGTAAGTAAAAGTACCATAAGGGCATGTGAACGTGATTTTCTCTTGATCCCCGGGTGCGATTGGAATTTGAAAATATCCGGAGAAACCGTCAAGAAAACAATAGTAACTGTTTCCGGCTAATCTTTCCAACATTTGATCAATGAAAGGTAAGGGAAAATGATCTTTTCTGGTGGCTTCATTTAATTTTCTATAATCAATACAAACACGCCATCCTGTTACAGTCCTAGTAGGAATAAGCTCATTTTTTTAATTTGTGATGACAGTCATGCCACCCTTCTTAGGTACGCATTGAACTGGGATTACCCATGGACTATCAGAAATTGGATAAATTAAACCTGCATCTAGCAGTTTAATTATTTATTTCTTAACAACATATTGCATATTTGGATTTAGTCTTCGTTGGCATTGCACATAGGTTTTATGATCTTCTTCCATAACGATTTTATGTGTGCAATACGAAGGACTTATTCATTTAATGTCATGAATCTTCCATGCAATAGCTGGTTTATGAGCTTTTAGCACAGAAATGAGTTGAGATTTTTTATTTTCAGTAAGAGAAGATGATATTATTACAGGTAATTCATATTCACCATGTAAATAAGCATATTCCAAATGGTTTGGAAGTAGCTTTAACTCTAATTTCGGTGGTTCTTCTATCGATGATTTGTATCGATATCTGTCTTCCTCTTTTAGCATTTGAAGTTCTTCTGTTGTTGGTTCATAATTATTAGCCATGAGTGTAGCTAACATTTCAACTTCATCAATTGGTTCAGTTCCTTCTCCTAAAGAACATTCTCCTGTTCCTTGTAATTCTGGAAATTCTTCTAACAATTCTGCATGTGAATCTATAGTTTGAATATAATAACATGTATCATCTGCAGATTGCGGTTGTTGCATGGCTCAATCAACAGAAAAGGTAACACTCTCGTCCTCTATACTTAGGGTCAGTTTCTTACCAAACACGTCTATTATTACTTTTGCCGTGTTTAAGAATGGTCTTTCTAATATGAGAGGAACTCGAGAATCTTCTTCCATATCCAGAATAACAAAATCTACTGGAAATACTAAAGTACCAACTTTAACTAGCATGTTCTCCATTATCCCTCTAGGATATTTTACTGATCGATCGGCTAATTGTATACTTATTTGTGTTAGTTTCAATTCTCCAAGGTCTAGTTTAGTATATAATGAATACTGCATTAAATTTATACTAGCACCTAAATCTGCCAATGCTTCTATTGAACTAAGACTACCCAGAAAACATGGAATTGTGAAACTTCCTGGATCAGATAATTTTTCTGGTATTTTATTCAACAGTACTGTAGAACAATTAGCATTCATAGTAACAGCTGAGAGTTCTTTCATTTTATTTCTATTTTTGATTAAATCTTTCAAGAATTTAGCATATCTAGGCATTCCTGAAATCGCATCAATGAAAGGAAGATTGACATTTATCTGTTTAAACATATCCAAGAATTTGGATTGCTCGGCTTCAAGTCTTTCTTTTCTCATTTTACTCGGGTAAGGAAGTGGTGGTTGGTATGGTTTAACATAAGGTTTAGCTTTAAATATGTTATCTTCATTAACCTTTTCAACTACCGGTTCTGTTTCCTTATCTTGCTCAGGTTGTGGTTCTTGTGGAGTAGGAATAGGTTCATCAGAAATTACAGGTATTTCAGGTGGTTTAAGTGTAAAACCATTTCTTGTGGTAATGGCTTTAGCTGTTTCATTCCGGGGGTTAGCATTTGTATCACTAGGTAGACTTCCCAGTTTTCTTTCACCTATTAACCTTGCTAGGTTGCTCACTTCTTGTTCCAAATTTTGAATAGAAGCTTGTTGATTTCTAAATGCTTGAGCATTTTGTTCATTCGTTTGTTTCTGAGATGTGAAAAACTGCGTTTGGGATTCAACTAGCTTCGACATCATATCTTCTAAATTTGGCTTTTTATCATCGGTTTGTGGTGGTTTGTTTTGAAAAATAGGTCTTTGCTGATTGTAAGTATTATTAGATACTTGTTGATTGCTAGGACCTTGTTGATTTTTGTATGGAACATTTCGGTTATAATTCTGATTTTGATTGTAGATTGGTCTTGGCGGTTGATAATTATTCTGATAATTATTTCCAGGCCTTTGGTTCATGTATGAAACATTCTCTCTTTGTTTCATCGTTTGTTCAATACTGAGACAATCTTTTGTCAAATGTGGTCCTCCACACTGCTCACAACTAATTCGTATTGAGTGAATATCCTTAGTCATCTTTTCCATTCGTCTCTCGACAGCATCTATCTTTGCAGAAATGGAATCAAAGTCATGGCTAGAATCGGCTCTAGCCGCTTTAGATGATCTAACGATATCTTTTTCTTAGTGCCACTAATGTGAGTGGGATGCTGTGTTATCAATAATTTTGTAAGCTTCAGTTGCGGTTTTCTTCATAATAGAACCACCAGCTGCTATATCGATGTCTTTTCGTGTAGTGATGTCGCATCCTTGGTAGAATATTTGTACTATTTGATAAGTGTCTAAACCATGTTGTGGACATCCTCTTAACAACCTTCTAAATCTTGTCCATGCCTCATATAGAGTTTCATTTGGCTTTTGTGTGAACGTAACAATTTCTCCTTGAAGTCTCACGGCTTTAGATGCCGGAAAGAATTGTTTAAGAAATTTTTCAACTAAAACATCCCATGTATCAATCGCCCCTTCAGGTAACGATTCTAACCAATCTTTGGCCTCTCCCTTTAAAGTCCAGGGAAATAACATGAGATAGCTCTGTTCATCCTCCACTTCCCTTATTTTAAATAGAGTACAGATCCTATTAAAGGTTCGAAGATGTTCGTTTGGATCTTCCTTCGGCGCACCACTAAATTGGCATTGATTAGTTACCATGTGTAGAATTTGCCCTTTGATTTCATAATCTGACGCATTAATGTCTGGTTGAGTAATTGCGTGACCTTGGCCAATGCGTTTAGCTCTCATTCGGTCTTCCAAACTTAGAGGTTCCATATTTTCCATGATTGAGTTTGTTGAATCTGAATCACTAAAGGATTCTGATTTAATGGTTTCTTCCTTGACAATCTCTGGATGAGTGATTTGTGGTTCAGGAGGAATGATTAGTGGTTTAGGATCTCTTAATTGTCCTTGAATATCCTCCGGATTCTCAATTGTGAGGTCGGTTTCAAAAAATGGATTATCGGAAATTTGAATTGGAGTACATGGTCGACTTGATGACGATTCTAAAGAAAAATCAACGGCGACAATATTGGCTTGATGTCTTGATCGAGTTACAGGTGGTGAACGTATAAAAGGTGGTGAACGTTTTGCTCGGTGCATTCTATTAGTTATAAAAGATAAAAATTATATAAGTTATTAAATTAATAGACTTTTCTGATTTTGCCCACGTTTCGAATAGCCAATTGATGCAGCAGGTAGCCAGGACCCTTTAAATCCAACTCGCCACTAACAAATCCAACTATTACTACGAACCAAAAAATTTAGGATGTCTATCAATTTAACCACTAAAATAATTTTTCGTTGAAATTTATAGAAATTTTAGAGAAGAAAAAGAAAATTCTATGTCCTAAAAACTAGAGCGTCGAAAAATAAGAAAGAAAAAGAGCGTGTTGAAAAATGTCGAAAAATAAAAGGTCGAAAAATAAGAAAATTGTAGCGCGTCGAAAATTAAAAAGGGATTCTAAACGAAAAACGGGAATTACTTAAAAGGATACTAAAATTTTAACACGGCGTCGCAAAATTTTAAGGCACCTAAATCTTAGTCTAAAGAAAAAGCACTTAACGGATTTTACGGCAAAGCCTAAAAATCTAAAAGTATATAAATAACTATGGCAAAACTAAACTTAATACTAAAAGTTGTGACTATAGTCTAAAAATCTAAAGGTAATAAAATTTAAAATAAAAACTTTTTTTATAGACAAAATTTTATATATATATATATATATATATATATATATACATATATATATATATATATATATATATATATATATATATATATATATATTTAAATTTGGAATTGCATGTTCAAAACCTAAATTGCGTGTGTAAAATCCGAAATTGCATGTTCAGAACCGAAATTGCGTGTGTAAAATCTGAAATTGCGTGTTCAAAAACTGAAATTGCGTGTTGAAAATATGAAATTGCGTGTTTAAAACTGGAATTGCATGTGTAAAATCTGAAATTGCATGTTTAAAATCTGAAATTGCATGTGTAAAATCCGAAATTGCATGTTCAAAACTGAAATTGCGTGTGTAAAATCCGAAATTGCATGTTCAAAAACTGAAATTGCGTGTTGAAAATATGAAATTGCGTGTTTAAAACTGAAATTGCATGTTTAAAATCTGAAATTGCATGTGTAAAATCTGAAATTGCATGTTTAAATTCTGAAATTGCGTGTTCAAAATTGAAATTGCGTGTGTAAAATCCGGAATTGCATGTTCAAAAACTGAAATTGCGTGTTGAAAATATGAAATTGCGTGTTTAAAACTGGAATTGCATGTTTAAAATCTGAAATTGCATGTTTAAATTCTGAAATTGCGTGTTGAAAATATGAAATTGCGTGTTCAGAACTGAAATTGCGTGTGTAAAATCTGAAATTGCATGTTCAAAACTGAAATTGCGTGTTCAAAAACTGAAATTGCATGTTCAAAACTGAAATTGCGTGTTCAAAAACTGAAATTGCATGTTCAAAACTGAAATTGCGTGTTCAAAAACTGAAATTGCATGTTCAAAACTGTAATTGCGTGTTCAAAAACTGAAATTGCATGTTCAAAAACTGAAATTGCGTGTTGAAAATATGAAATTTCATGTTTAAAACTGGAATTGCATGTCTAAAATATGGTATTGCCTGTTGAAATTCGAAATTGCATGTGTAAATTCTGAAATTGCAGGTTCAAACTGGTTTGGCTCAAATACTATAATTTATTTAATTTTTTTTATTAATTTTTTTTACCTTTTTTTAAAAAAAAAAATTTTTATTTTTTTAACGATTTTAAGATTTTAAAATTTTTTTTTTTACGAAATTAATATTTTTAAAATTTTTTTTTTTAAATTATTATTATTATTTTTTTACGTTTTAATTTTTAAAAAAAAAAACTTTTATTTTTTTTTTCTTTTTTTTTAATATAAACACGAGCTCCCCGGCAGCGGCGCCAAAAATACTTGATGCGTAAAGGTGTATACGAAATAGTTATATATTTATTATGAAAAACTATTAAATACGATACAATTTTACACAAGTTATTTATTTATTTATAGAGTGGATATACCTAAACCTTGCTACAACACTTATAGGTAGTGTACCTAATCGTATAGTAGTGTAGTTTTTAGTAAGTCCGGTTCGTTCCACAGGGAGCTAGCCAAGTTTAACGCTATATTTTTAAAACTATATTTGTATAAATATAAATATATGTATATAAATATTATTATTATTATAAAAGGGAGTTTTTACAGTTTAATGACCGATTTATCGATTTTAAAACTTTAGTCGCAGTTAAAACCTAATGTAAAATATTATATATATAAAAGACTTAATTTAAAGCGTAAAGTAAATGACAATAATTAAAGTGCGATAAATTAAAATGCGAAAGATAAAATGACAAAAAATAAAGTTGCGATAATTAAAAAGTACGATAATTAAAAGTGCAATTAAATAAAATGACAGTAAATAAAAGTGCGATAATTAAAAGTGCAATTAAATATGAAATAAAGGAATTATGCTTATTTAAACTTCCGTAATCATGATGTTTGACGTGTTGATTTTAGTTTATTACCATGGGTTAATTGTCCTTTGTCCTGAATTATTCAATATGTCCATCTGGTTTTTGTCCATAACAGTCCATCAGTCATAAATATAAAGTGCGTGTGTCCTCGTCAAATTATCCTTATATCCGAAGTCAAATATTCCAACTAATTGGGGACTTAAACTATAATTACACCAATTTTCCTTGTATATAATTCACCCCTATTTTAATAAGTCCATTGACTATTAATCCATCTCCGTGTCCGGTTAAATGAACGATTATTAGTACTTATAAATATCCCGCCCATCGTGTCCGATCGAGTGTATATGGTTATTTATAGGTACGTCCAATTGTAAATCTTTATATTAAATTAACAAACTATCATTTAATTAAACAAACCCCAATTATGGTACAAAGCCCAATTACCCCGTCTTTAATATTTAGCCCAACATCATGATTACTTCAATTTAAATAAGCATAATAATAACTTAGCTACGAGACATTAATTTAACAACAAAATTAAACATAACTTACAGTGGGTGTTATTAGCGTAGCGGTACACGGACAAAGTTTCGACTTACAAAACCTTAAAACATTCGACTAACCTAACCTTATTATTATCACTAACTTAAAATTAAAATTACAAATTGAGATTAATATTTGGAGTGATAATTGATACATATATTATGTATATAGAGTAGGAAATAGAAAAAGATGTCGATGCTTGTTCTCTGCATGTGGTATTTATAGCCATATAAATTACTGTACCAAGTTTGAAATTTGGTAAATTTGAATAAATCAACTTGTTCATATGCACGTTCCTAATTCTCAATTTGTAAATTGAGATATTATTATATATTATTATTATATTATTATTATTATTATTATTATGAATTATTTAAATATTATATTATATTCTTGTGCATAGTTGACTTGTACTTTCAGCTCCGTTGCGTCGCGCGTTGAAAGTTGGTTCATGTCTCAGTTCCGGAATTTCGAACGCCTTTTCGTATGCTTAGATATCTTGTACTTTATGTTTCGCGGCTTGTACTCTTGTCAATTTTAGACGTTATTCATCAATAAATTGAACCACTTGGATTGTATCTTGTACTTTTTAGCGTTTTGGACCTTTGCGTCTTCAAATAGTCGAATCTGTCTTTTGTCTTCACCTTTTATTATTTAAACGAATATCACTTGTAAATAGAACAATTGCAACCAAAAGCTTGTCTTTCTTGAAGGATAATGCTATGAAATATATTCGTTTTTAGCATTATCAGCTTATCAACTTGTGCCTGAACAAAATCCCATAATAGTTCTGCATAATCAGGAGTCTCTACTCTTGTGAAAGAGTAGAACAATCTCAGCATTGGCACAGTCAGGCTGTCGGATCCACTCCTGGTCATCAGCAAGCATCTGTTGATGATTGAGAAGATCACATACCACCTTGAGTGCAGGTATTTCTTCTGAAACTTAGCCGGTGGAACATTGTTTGCTCCAACATAACCAAGATCAAAGATTGATGACATCTTCTGCTGAGTAGCAGGGAAAGCAGGAGCATTCTGTATAAGAGGAAGCCTAAAGATCCTCCTAAAATCAGCCTTAGTGATACTCCTCATCCCTTGAACTCCTCTTAGCTCAAACTCAAATCGAGCTTGTGTACCCTCTGTATTTGCAGCAGTAGGTTGTGTAGCTTCCACAAACCTAATGGTTCTATTGAGTAGCTCCAGATCTGTCACAGGTACACTGACAGTTAAGCTTAGAGCAGGCCATAGTATATGCCTCTCTAGTATTGCAGTCCAGTAATTGCAAGGAATGTTGGTTTCAGAGTTGATGAAGTGATTGTTCGCCATTTAGCTGTATGAATAAGAAATAGAAGACCACAAGATATTCAACATAAAGCACATATCTCTATTCTTATTTGCCTTTGAAATCCTTTGTATTTTTCAAATTTTATAATTTTTATGATTTTTCTAAGTTAAAAACATCATTTATTCCAAATATGAACAAGTAATTGACAATCCTGACATTCATATGATATTCATTACAGTATAAAGTCATCATGCAAAGTCAATTATATAACACAAAGAATCAGAACAACACTTAGTCAATTTTAAGCACAAATCAAGCAGATTCGGTAGTCATGAAAACTTGAGATTCTGTAAACAAATAAGCTTGAGTTTTCATACCAAAGACTTAAATAAATCATGCAAGATTTATCAAGTTGAAAATCTCAAATTTTGAAAGTACCAAATAGCTGACTCGGTCTAATGCCAAGAACAGATTCGGTATCTTCAAAAATCACATATTATCACCCAAACATGCATATTCAGTCTTATATCATGCAAAAACATAGTCACAATCAATTAACAACTCAAACAAATCAGAAAAACATGTTAATGACTTGAACAGACTCGGTACTCGTAGCAAGAACACACTCGGTATGTACAGAATCTATCAAATACATAATTAAACATGTAATCAGACTCGGTCAATAGATAGATCAACTAATTTAACATGGATTTGACAAGATTTCATATTAATCAACCAAATCAGATGAGTTTAATCAAAGAATTAAGAAATACGACTCAGATTCGGTATAAGCAACATTTTTCAAAACTAAGTGTCACAATCATGTTATTTGCTTGATTTTCTGGTTTATAAATGTTCAATTATCTCAGATCTACAACATGTGATACTTAAATTCAATTAAAACAAGAATATACCAAAGATTTGAAGATACAGAGAGACGGATTTAGTAGATTACGCAGACTCGGTAGTTTAGATCAGATTCGGCATGCAATTAGGTAAAAGTAAAAGAAAGTTTGACTTTGACCCTGCTATTTATAGATACCAAATGTTTTAAAGACATGGGCTTTACCGAATGGGCCTTATATACCGAATGCAGTCCATTTTTATTTTTAGACACATTGCACTTCAAACTTTGACAAATCTTAATCAAAAATCATTCAAGATTATCACATTTTTGATGAAAAACTTTTCTGAGACAATTGTTGAAAATTTTGAACTTACCGAATCTGCACTGTTGGTTGTCAGATTCGGTATAATGCTAAAATTAGCATTTATTCATTAAAATTCAAATCTTTTTGATTTTATCTTTTCCAATTTTTATGAATTTTATCAAAACAAGATTTGTACTTAGAAAATTTTGAATTATGTACAAAGTACAAATCTTTAGTGATACCAATTGTTAAAACGGGTTGCATACTGAGATGTATACAAGCCTTAGTGAATTATTTCACATAAAAACAAGGAATTTATAAAATTCACTATTTAAAAATAGTTTTCTTTTCATTTTCTCCCTTTTTCTCCCCCTCAAAATGTGATATACAAGAATTTAAATTACCATTTTGATATATTCCCAAGAAAATGAGATAACTCCCCCTTGAAATATTATATCAATGAGTTACCTCCCCCTTTCGTAACCATTGAAATTTAATCCCAGGAAATTAACTGAATTCTAAAAGTAAGGCTCCCCCTTGAAAGATGTTATCTAAAGTAAAAGAAGTAGTTGCTCCCCTATAATGTATCTACTCCCCCTAAACACAAGATCCTAAGTATAATTCCCAAAGATCTAAGGAATGTCAAGCACTATACTCTACCATGCTAATTTATTTGATCAAGAACTTTAGCCTAAGTTCATCTAAGGGCTTAGTGAACATGTCAGCTAATTGCACTGTGGTAGGCACAAAGTATAACTCTACATCCCCTTTTTCTACATGGTCCTTAATAAAATGATAACGAATATCAATGTGTTTAGTCTTAGAATGCTGGACCGGGTTACTCGTAATTGCAATAGCACTTTATGAATCACAGTAAATTGGGGTCTTAGAAATCTTAAAGCCATAGTCTAAAAGTTGAGTTTGCATCCACAAAACTTGTGAACAACAGTGAGCTGCAGCAATGTACTCAGACTCATCTGTTGATAAAGACACACAGTTCTGCTTCTTGGATGACCAACCAACTAGCCTATTCCCCAACATCTGAATTGATCCAGATGTGCTTTTTCTATCAACATGGCAACCGCCATGATCCGCATCAGTATAAGCAGTGAGATTGAAATCAGATCCATAAGGATACCAGATCCCAAGGTTAGGTGTACCTTTAAGGTACTGAAAAATCCTAACAACCGCTTTGGAGTGAGATTTCTTAGGGTTGGACTGAAAGCGGGCACAGACAGTTACAACAAGTGTAATGTCTGGTCGACTTGCAGTCAGATACATTAAAGAACCAACCATGCTTTGATAAAGCGTTACGTCAAAGGGTTCCCCATTAGCATCAGTATCCAGTAAAGTCCTCATTGGGGTTGTCATTGATTTTAAATCAGTCATTTTAAAACGTTTTAGCATATCATTGATATACTTTGTTTGACTAATAAAAATCCCATTTGGTAATTGTTTTACTTGTAACCCCAAGAAGAAATTTAACTGGTCAAGCATGCTCATTTCGAATTTGTTGGCCATAAGGTCACCAAATTCTTTGTATAAGGCCGGGGATGTGGAACCAAAAATAATATCATCAACGTAAATTTGAACCAAGAGAATGTGACCGTGGTTTTTATGAATGAATAGCGTTGTATCAATCGTTCCACGAGAGAAGCCATTGTCCAGCAAATACTTTGTTAAGGTCTCGTACCATGCACGCGGTGCTTGCCTCAGACCATATACAGCTTTCTCCAAGTAGTAGACGTGGTTTGGATGAATGGGATTGACAAAGCCTTCTGGTTGATCAACATAAACTTCCTCTTGAAGATGACCGTTCAGAAAAGCAATTTTGACATCCATTTGAAATACCGTGAACTTCATATGAGAAACAAATTCAAGGAAAAGATGAATAGCCTCAATCCTAGCAACCGGAGCAAACGTTTCGTCATAATCAATACCCTCTTGTTGTAGATATCCCTTGGCCACAAGACGTGCCTTGTTTCGAACCACAATTCCATTAGAATCCTTCTTGTTCTTAAAAATCCACTTAACCCCTATTGGTCGTTGACCCGTTGGTCATGGAACTAATCGCCATACTTTCAAACGATCAAATTGACTGATCTCTTCTTACATTGCTACTACCCAGTTCGGATCTAGTAAATCTTGAGCAACCGTTGTTGGTTCAATCTTACTAAGAAAGGCAGTGTATAAACACATATTCCGAGTCGCCCTTCGAGTTGAGACTGGAGCAGATGCATCACCAATGTTAATATTAATTGGATGACTTTTAGTCCATCGGTTGTTATGTAGAAGAGGTTGTACATCAGTGGTATCCGTTGGAACATCAACCGTTGTTGACGTTGAGCCTTGATCCGTTTGATTTGATGTAACACCATCTAATGGATTCAATTGAGTATCTGGAGAAACAACTGGAGTTGTATCAACTGATGAATCTTGAATTGGTTCAAGATTATCTGATTCTGGAGGTGGGAGGGAGGATGAAGAAGCAACGGGTGAATTAGTTGGTGTTGTATCTTCATCGAAAAGACTTGATTGAGTCCCCACAGTAGTTGACTGTGATGGTGTAACCGGTACGGTTTGAACATTTATATTCCGTTGAGGAGCATAAAGACTATCAAACAAGATATCCAGTTCCTCTGTTGTTACCGTAGGAACACCCTTCTTCAAGAAAATTGAGTTTTGCGCGGAAGAAGTAATAGCCAGGATAGGATCGGGTTTTGAACTGAGTTGTTCAAACGCCATTCCCGATAATTCATCGAACCTTACATTAATTCTTTCCTTGATCGTCTTTGTCCGTTTGTGATAAACATGATAGGAAACTTTGTTCGAAGAATAACCAAGAAATATGGCCTGATCGCCATGAGGATCAAACTTTTCGAGGTTGTCAAAATCGTTAAGCACATAGCATATACAACCAAAGACATGGAAATATTTGAAATTCGGGCATCTACCATATAGTAACTCATAAGGAGTTTTATCAAAACGTTTATTAATGATGCATCAATTTTGGGTATAAAATGCAGTAGAAATGGCTTCTGTGATGCCCCGTATAAACCATCGTGTACAAATCATCAACAATAGGATCATTACAAGGTCAAATACTATATGATGTTTCAAAATAAGTTTGCATTCTTGATAAAAGGTGACGTTTTAACCAACGTCAAATGTTTAACAACCAAAAGTATGCTTCTACGAATAGTAAGCAATAATAGTACGTGACCCATAGGTCGTTACAAATACATCATTTCAAAAGTAATATAGTCTGAATGCAAAATAAACGTTTCATCCGGTGACATCTCTAATAAGCGCAGCGGGTGTCTACAAAGCATGACTAGTACAGCGGAAGCAAGAAAACCTTAAGCACCTGAGAAAAACATGCTTAAAAACGTCAACACAAAGGTTGGTGAGCTATAGTTTAAGTACAACAGTAATGTAAGGTAGGCCACGAGATTTCAGTGCTTCAAACAGCGTTTCAAAACAATATGAAAAGTATATGTTTAACCGTAGGCACTTGGTAACTAACTTAACGTAAGTAACACCCCCTAAAATACACTTGGTGAGTGCGTAAGTTTACGAAGTATTGCGTAAGTTTACGAAGTATTACACACCCGTTAAATGCTAGCGCTACTAGCCCGAGTGGGGATGTCAAACCCTATGGATCCATATCTAAGATTCGCGTTCACCGGTTCAAAGACCAATGACTAAACGTTACCGAGCTAAGGGAAAAGTTTATGCCGTTCTATAACCCACACATATATAAAGTTTAAGTACTCGTGCCTAGTATGTAAAATGTCAAATGCGCATGTATTCTCAGTTCCCAAAATAGTTAAAGTAAAAAAGGGATGCTATAACTCACAGTGGAGAGTGGTAAAAGTCGATACGCGAGAATAGTAAGCAAGTGGTTGGTCCGAAAGGTCCTCAACCTAAGTCAAAAGTTACTAATTCAGTAAATCGTTCCCAAAGGTTTAAATGTATGTAAATTAGGTCTTAAGTACCATCATCATTCATCATTAAACAAAAAGTGTAAAGTAAGTTTCAAGTCAAGACTAGGGTTTGAAACAAGGGCTGACTTCGTTCAGTCACCACGATCTCTATACAAACTGAAATGAGGTGAGAATAGTGGCCATGGCTCCGTATATGAGTCTCCTAGAGGCTGACCAATTTCCAGAACCAAACTCGTCTTCGTTTGACCGTGGTGACGGTTTAAGTGCGAGTAGGTCAGAAATTTCAGCACAACGTTAATAGGGTGTAGTGACTTTCGGGAGGCCATAGATCCTAAACCGTAACTCGGATTAAGACGAGGTCTAAACGTAAAATCATCTACTCGAACCGAAATAACTGAAAATCAACCTTCCAATAACCCAGGTATGCTTATCAGTTACATAAACAGTAAGAAAGTTGTTCCGGTGGGTTCTTGGTGCTTGATGCTCATCACGGTTCTCATCCTTGATGCGTATAGCTTCAAGTGTACAACTCGTTGATGGGTTTGCATCATCTTAACCAAGGTTTGACCATAATAACACTAGTGTAATTCTAAGATATGTAGCACAACTCACTTAAGAGTTGTATGTAGTTTGATGAACCAAAGTTACATCAAGATCTTAGATCCGACACATACATGAGTTCTACTAGTAATATTAAGCTACAAACTTGAAAGTAAACTAAATAATCAAGATCTTAAGTTGTAGAACTTAGATCTTAGCTAGATCTTAAAGATCCTAGACTAGAAAGTCTAGATCTAGTGTTCTTAAGTTAGATCCTAAGTTATAGAACTTGGATCTTCACTTTAATGAAACCATAAGTTATGAAACTAAGATTTTCAACTAGTAAAATGTATGTAAGCTTGTAAGCTCTTATTTACAACAAAATTAGAAGACCATAAGCTATAGAAGCTTAGATCCAACACAAGTATATGAATTTATAACTAGAAAGTTATACTTCCATGTTCTTGAACTTATAAAGTTAACTTTTAGTTTCAAGAAATACGAGATCAAGTTTAACTAGTAATACTTGACCAAATTAACAACATCACAAGTTTAAAGTACATAAAATGGAGAGATAAACTAAATCTACAAGTAATAAGTTCATGGTTGTTCATACTTAGAAAGATTCAAGCCAAGGCTTTGATCTTTAAGAAAGTAAATCTCAAGTTTACTAACATGAACACAAGTATAATTTTTAAACTCATGAACTTTATATCTTTTAAAACATTAAGTGTAGAACCATAAACTAGAAAGTTTAGGTTCTTGTTCTTGGTTATTTACAAACAAAAGATGAAAGTAACCAAGATTACATGAAGATACAAGTTAGAAAACTTGATCTTTAACATAAACAAGTAACAAGTAACAAATCAAATAAAATGATGATGATATGGGATTCGGTTTTTAGGAAGAAAAAAGAAAGAACATAAAGCTTAATACTTACAAAGTTTTGAGAGAAGAATGAGAGAAAAAGTTGAGAGAAAGTATAAGTATGTGTGTGTGAAGAAATGAGGAAGTAATACTTGTAAATAAGTAATCAAAATTTGAAAATGGAACCCTCTCCCCTCTCCACAAAAGCCGACGGCCAAAGGGCCAAATGGGGCAAGTCAAGACTCAACTTTCTAACATGGGGAGAAGGTGATAGCTTAGAGTGGTAACAAAGTTAAATGGTGTTGGAAAATGGTGTAAGTATACTTGTAACTAGATTCCTCATGACTAATTAATCCTTGTTCTTAATCTTAATAATTCATTAGCTTAATGATGGGCTAACTAGTCCATAAAGTGTGTAGGGTGGGCTTCCAAGTCCATGTTCATTAATAAAAGGCCCAATTCCAAGTATGTAACAATTAATCAAATAAAGCTCAAGTAATTAACTAGTAACCTTAGTTAATTAAAAATGATTAATAATAAATAATCATGAATGTAAATAATATCCGAAATATTATTGGTGAAAAGCATGTGTGTCACAAAGACAATTCGGGCCATGAAAAGTTAAATACGGTAACAAGTAACACGTATACGAACACGTTTATTAAAACACAAGCATTAAAAATAAATTATTAATAATTAAACGTTGGAAAATCCAGGGTCATTACATTACCCACCTGTTAAAGAAAATTTCATCCCGAAATTTTAAGCTGAGGTAGATGGAGGAGTCGGGAAAAGGTGAGGATACTTCTACATCATTTGATCCTCTCGTTCCCAAGTAAACAAACTCAGGTCCTCGTTTGGCATTCCATCGTACTCGGACGATCGGAATCTTGTTGCGTTTCAAAGTTTTGACCTCACGGTCCATAATTTCGACAGGCTCTTCCACGAAGTGGAGTTTGTCGTCAATCGTAAGTTCCTCTAATGGTATGAAATGTTCCGGTTCAGCAAGACACTTCTTCAAATTCGATACATGAAAGGTAGGATGAACTGAGCTCAATTGAGTTGGAAGATCTAAACGGTAAGCAACGGGTCCAACACGCTCCAAGATTTCAAAAGGACCAATGTATCGCGGGTTTAACTTCCCACGTTTTCCAAAGCAAATCACACCTTTCCAAGGCACGACCTTCAACATTACACGGTCACCCACGTTGAATTCAAAGTCTTTACGTTTAAGGTCGGCATAACTCTTTTGACAATCACGGGCAGTCTTGAGTCTCGCTTGAATTTGGACAATCTTCTCAGTTGTTTCATGGACTATCTCGGGTCCGGTGATTTGCGTTTCGCCTACTTCGGCCCAACAAATAGGAGATCGGTATTTATGGCCATACAACGCTTCAAAAGGTGCGGCATTAATACTTGAATGATAACTGTTGTTGTAAGAGAATTCGGCTACCGGAAAATGCCTTTCCTAGGCCTTTCCGAAATCAATGACACATGCACGCAACATGTCCTCCAAAGTCTGAATCGTGCGTTCACTTTGTCCGTCAGTCTGTGGGTGATACGCAGTGCTCATGTTGAGACGAGTTCCCAAGGATTCTTGCAAAGAACGCCAAAATCTGAAAGCAAAACGGGGATCGCGATCTGAGATGATCGATAAGGGCACACCATGACGAGATACAACCTCTTTTTTGTATAGTTGAGGGAGTCTTTCCATCGTATCCGTTTCCTTCATGGCTAAAAAAGTGTGCAGATTTGGTAAGACGGTCAATGATAACCCAGATGGTATCGTATCCGCCTACCGTCTTTAGTAGTTTCGTAATAAAATCCATTGTTATCCTTTCCCACTTCCATTGCGGGGTTTTGTGGTTGTTGAAGTAACCCAGAAGGTTTCTGATGTTCGGCCTTAACTTTCGAGCAAGTCAAACACTTCCCAACATAAGTTGCAACATCCTTCTTAAGATTAGGCCACCAATACTGTTCCTTAAGATCGTGGTATATTTTACCGGCTCCTGGGTGAATCGAATATCTCGACTTGTGGGCTTCATCTAGTATAAGGTTCCGTAAATCTCCATAACGAGGTACCCAAATCCTTCCGGCGAAGTACCGAAGTCCTGTCTCCTTAACCTCGAATCGAGAGACGAGAATGTTCAAGTGTTCATGATATATATTCTCCTCCATGAGAGCCTCATCTTGGGCTGCTCGGATCTGACTATTGAGGTTCGAATGAATGGTGATGTTCAGTGCCCGAACACAAAGAGGTGCCATCCTCTCCTTTTGGCTCAAAGCGTCAGCTACAACATTGGCCTTGCCAGTGTGATAACGAAGTTCACAATCATAGTCGTTCAGCGTGTCGATCCATCGACGCTGTCTCATATTCAGTTCCTTCTGATCAAAGATGTGTTGGAGGCTTTTATGATCAGTGAAAATAGAGCTCTTAGTTCCATAAAGATAGTGTCTCCACAGTTTTAATGCAAAGACAACGGCTCTAAGCTCGAGATCATGCGTTGTGTAATTTCGCTCGTAAATCTTCAGTTGACGAGAGGCGTAAGCGATAACCTTTGTGCGTTGCATCAGTACACAACCAAAAACACTTTTCGAAGCATCGCAAAAAACGACGAAATCGTCACTGCCTTTAGGAAGTGATAAGATAGGTGCGGTGGTTAACTACTTTTTCAAAGTTTGAAATGTACATTGCTATTCGGGTTCCCAAATGAACTTCTTCCCTTTGTGAGTCAGCGCGGTTAAAGGATGCGCAATCAGAGAGAAACCTTCAATAAATCTTCGGTAGCAACCGGCGAGGCCTAAAAATTGGTGGATATGAGTCGGAGTAGTGGGGGTTTCCCACTTGCTGATAGCTTCGATCTTTGTGGGATTAATTTTGATACCCTGGTCTCTCACAAAATGACCCAGAAATTGGACTTCCTTCAACCAAAACTCACACTTGGAGAATTTTGCATAAAGTTGCTCTTGTCTCAAGAGTTTCAACACTAGACGAAGATGTTGCTCATGTTCTTCTTCACTTTTGGAGTAGATGGGGATATCATCTATGAAGACGATAACGAACTTATCCAGGTATGGCTTGCAGACACGATTCATGAGATCCATAAACATGGCAGGTGTGTTGGTTAAACCGAATGGCATCACGAGAAACTCATAATGACCATAACGAGTTCTGAATGCAGTCTTCATCACATCGCTCTCTTTCACCCTCAACTGGTGATAACTGGATCGTAAATCAATCTTAGAGTAAACGCCCGATCCTTGTAGTTGATCAAAAAGATCGTCAATTCGGGGAAGTGGATACCGATTCTTGATCGTCAATTTGTTGAGTTCACGGTAGTCGATACATATGCGGAAGGATCCGTCCTTCTTCTTCACAAATAAAACAGGTGCGCCCCAAGGCGAGAAACTTGGTTAGATAAATCCACGGTCTAGCAGTTCTTGTAGTTGACTCTGCAACTCTTGCATTTCGAAAGGCGCGAGTCGATAAGGTGCGCGAGCTACAGGTGCAGCCCCTGGCACTAAATCGATCTGAAACTCCACTGCTCTCGATGGCAGTAATCCAGGCAATTCCTCTGGAAAGACATTGGAAAATTCGTTCACAATTCATACGTCATCCACACTCTTCACCTCAGTTTTTAACGTTTTCACATGTGCCAAAATAGCAAGACGTCCTTTCTTCATGATCTTCTGCGCTTTCATGCAACTAATGAGATTCAGTCTCGAGCTACATCTCTCTCCGTAAATAATTAGTGGCTCACCATCTCCGTGTGGTATATGAAGAGCTTTATCTCCACAGATAATGGCAGCCATTATCTTGGTCAACCAGTCCATACTGACAATAACATCATAGCTTCCTAATTTAATGGGTATCAAGTCAATCTCGAAATCCACACCAGCTATGTTGATAATAGCTCCTCAACTAATTTGGTCAACTTTCTCAAGTTTTCCATTGGCTACATCTACAAGCATACTCTCCTTTAAAGGAACTAACGACCAATTTATCTTAGAGCAAAAGTGTCTATATACATAACTTCTATCGGCACCAGTATCAAATAGAACATAAGTTAATAGATTATTGATAGTGAATATACCTGTGACCAAGTCGGGGTTCTCACGGGCATCCCTTGCATTTACGTTGAAAGCTCTGCCACGCGGTGGTCCGCTGTCCTTTCGCTTGTTGGGACACTCATTTTTGAAGTGGCCCGTCTGTCCGCATTCATAGCACTTTCTCGGTACAGTAGGGTTCGGATTTCCAGTCATGGTGGTGATCTTGCAGTCCTTGCCAATATGCCCGATCCTTTTGCACTTTTCACAGACAACATTACAGTACCCGGTATGGTGCTTGTAGCACCTCTTGCACTGTGGTAGAGTACCCTTATAGTTGGGGTTTGAGCCAGTGTTCGGGTTGGGGTTCCTCCCATCATTGTGCCTCTTTGCGGGGGTTTGATCATAGGCTCTCCCCTTGTTGTTGTCCCACTTACGCTTCTCACTGCTAACCCCCGATTTGGATTTTGCCTTTTCCGGTTCGTCGCTGATAATTTGGTTCATTAGGGTGTGCGCCATGCGCATTGCTTCCGGGACATCAGCTGGCTTTGAAGAGGTGACATTTCCCTTAATGGTCTTAGGAAGTCCCCACAAGTACCTTTCCATACGCTTAAACTCCGGGGTAACCATGGTAGGACATGAAATGTCCTGTTCATATTGATTATAAACGTTCCATATTAATTGATTTCATTGCGAGGTTTTGACCTCTATATGAGACGGTTTTCAAAGACTGCATTCATTTTTAAAACAACCATAACCTTTATTTTATCAATAAAGGTTTTAAAAACATTACGTAGATTATCAAATAATGATAATCTAAAATATACTGTTTACACACGACCATTACATAATGGTTTACAATAGAAATATATTACATCGACATATGTTTCTTGAATGCAGTTTTTACACAATATCATACAAACATGGACTCCAACTCTTGTCCTTATTTTAGTATGCAACAACGGAAGCTCTTAATATTCACCTGAGAATAAACATGCTTTAAACGTCAACAAAAATGTTGGTGAGTTATAGGTTTAACCTATATATATCAAATCGTAACAATAGACCACAATATTTCATATTTCAATACACATCCCATACATAGAGATAAAAATCATTCATATGGTGAACACCTGGTAACTGACATTAACAAGATGCATATATAAGAATATCCTCATCATTCCGGGACACCCTTCGGATATCATATAAATTTCAAAGTACTAAAGCTTCAGGTACTTTGGATGGGGTTTGTTAGGCCCAATAGATCTATCTTTAGGATTCGCGTCAATTAGGGTGTCTGTTCCCTAATTCTTAGATTACCAGACTTAATAAAAAGGGGCATATTTGATTTCGATAATTCAACCATAGAATGTAGTTTCACGTACTTGTATCTATTTTGTAAATCATTTATAAAACCTGCATGTATTCTCATCCCAAAAATATTAGATTTTAAAAGTGGGACTATAACTCACTTTCACAGATATTTCCTTCCTCGGAAATAAGACTTGGCCACGGATCGATTCACGAACCTATACAAATATGTACATATATATCAAAGTATGATCAAAATATACTTACAACCATTTTTATTATGTTTTAAAGATTTGAGTGTATTATGTTAGCTGTCCTCGTTAGTAACCTACAACTAGTTATCCACAGTTAGATGTACATAAAAAAATCGATATATATATTATCTTGAATCAATCCACGACCCAGTGTATACACGTCTCAGGCTAGATCACAACTCAAAGTATATACATTTTTGGAATCAACCTCAACCCTGTATAGCTAACTCCAACATTACTGCATATAGAGTGTCTATGGTTGTTCCAAATAATATATATACATGGTTCGATATGATATGTCAAAACATTTGCATACGTGTCTATGGTATCCCAAGATTACATAATATATTAGAATACATGTATAATACAATATAAGTTAGCTAGAATATGATTTGTATAGATTTGTTAAACATTTCCCGTAGCTAAAAAGATCAAAAATATCCAATCTTGTTTTACCCATAACTTCTTCATTTTAAATCCGTTTTGAGTGAATCAAATTGCTATGGTTTCATATTGAACTCTAATTTAATAATCCAAACAGAAAAAGTATAGGTTTATAGTCGGAAATTTAAGTTACATGTCAATTACTAAAGAGGTTGTCATTTCCGTCGAAAGAACGACATCTTGATGACCATTTTGAAAAACATACTTTCACTTTGAGTTTAACCAAGATTTTTGACTTTTAATAGATCTTCACTTTGAGTTTCCCAGAAGAACAACTTTTAAATCAAAGTTTATCATAGTTTTTAATTATCCAAACCAAAACAGGCCCCGATTTCACTACGACGGCGTATATCCGATTTTATGGTGTTCATCGTGTTTCCAGGTTTTAAATCATTAAGTTAGCATATCATATAGATATAGAACATGGGTTTAGTTGATTTTAAAAGTCAATTTAGAAGGATTAACTTTTGTTTGCGAACAAGTTTAGAATTAACTAAACTATGTTCTGGTGATTACAAGTTTAAACCTTCGAATAAGATAGCTTTATATGTATGAATCGAATGATGTTATCAACATCATTACTACCTCAAGTTTTCTGGATAAAACTACTAGAAATGAGAAAAATATGTCTAGCTTCAAAGGATCCTTGGATGGCATGAAAGTTCTTGAAGCAGAATCATGACACGAAAACAGTTCAAGTAAGATTTTCACTCGAAATAAGATTGTTATAGTTGTAGAAATTGAATCAAAGTTTGAATATGAATATTACCTTGAATTAGAAAGATAACCTACTATAAATAACAAAGGTTCCTTAATCTTAAATGATTACTTGGAATGGATTAGAAAGCTTGGAAGTAGACTTGCAAACTTGGAAGTATTCTTGATTTTTATGAAACTATACTTATGGAATTTATGAAGAACACTTATAACTTGAAGATGGAACTTAAGAGAGATCAATTAGATGAAGAAAATTGAAGAATGAAAGTGTTTGTAGGTGTTTTTGGTCGTTGGTATATGGATTAGATATAAAGGATATGTAATTTTGTTTTCATGTAAATAAGTCATGAATGATTACTAATATTTTTGTAATTTTATGAGATATTTCATGCTAGTTGCCAAATGATGGTTCCCACATGTGTTAGGTGACTCACATGGGCTGCTAAGAGCTGATAATTGGAGTGTATATACCAATAGTACATACATCTAAAAGCTGTGTATTGTACGAGTACGAATACGGGTGCATACGAGTAGAATTGTTGATGAAACTGAACGAGGATGTAATTGTAAGCATTTTTGTTAAGTAGAAGTACTTTGATATGTGTCTTTATGTCTTTCAAAAGTGTAAGAATACATATTAAAACACAACATGTATATACATTCTAATGGAGTAGTTAAGTCTTCGTTAGTCGTTACATGTAAGTGTTGTTTTGAAACCTTTAAGTTAACGATCTCAATTAATGTTGTTAACCCAATGTTTATTATATAAAATGAGATGTTAAATTATTATATTATCATGATATTATGATGTATGAATATCTCTTAATATGATATATACATTAAAATATCGTTACAACGATAATCGTTACATATAAGTCTCGTTTCGTAATTCTTGAGTTAGTAGTCTTGTTTTTACATATGTAGTTCATTGTTAACACACTTAATGATATATTTAAATATCATTTTATCATGTTAAATATAGTGTATCAATATCTTAATATGATACATATGTATTTAGTATACGTTATCATAACGATAATCGTTATATATATCATTTCGAGTTTCTTAACTTAGTAATCTCATTTCTTATGTATATCACACATTGTTAATATATTTAGTGAAATACTTACTCATCATAATATTATGTCAACCATATATATATATATATATATATATATATATATATATATATATATATATATATATATATATATATATATATATATATATATATATATATATATATATATATATATATATATATACCACAACATGTAGTTTTTACAATTTTGTAACGTTCGTGAATCGCCAGTCAACTTGGGTGATCAATTGTCTATATGAAACTTATTTCATTTAATCAAGTCTTAACAAGTTTGATTGCTTAACACGTTGGAAACATTTAGTCATGTAATATCAATCTCAATTAATATATATAAACATGGAAAAGTTCGGGTCACTACAGGACACATCAGGGCTAATTCCAGATACCTACGGTTGTAAACATCGAGATCGTTTCCCACAACCTTGAACTGCCAAAACTCGGTCTCCATTGTCTGGATCTCTGTCCTAGGGCAATACTCTTCAATCATAGCCCCTTTGAATTCCTCCCATGGGGTAGCATACGCCTCATCAATACCCTTTGCTTAAGCCAGTGTGTTCCACTAGGTTAGTGCACCGTCTGACAGCGTACACGAGGCATACTTGGTTTTGTTCGTCTCTGAGCAGTTGCTAACTCGGAACACAGATTCTAATTTCTCAAACCACCTAGTCAATCCTACTGGCCCCTCAGTTCCACTAAAGTTGTGGGGCTTGCAGCTTTGGAATTCCTTATAAGTACACCCATTACGAATGGGTTGGTTAACTGGTGGGGCTTGGGGGTTCATTTCCACTAAAGCTGTGGCTACTCGTTCAGTGATCATTTCTTCGATCTATGCTACTGTGGGCGTTGATCTTCCGTTGGCCATTGATGTTCTAAACAAAAATTTTGACTCAAGTCAAAATCCAGTATTCAATAATAATGATACAGTATATGGTAACCAACATGGAATCAGCACAACACATGCTAATTAAGTAACGCAAATAGATTCAGATACCACAAAATCATCATACAGTAACGTAAATAGAACACCGTACAAAAGTTAAACAACCCAAAGTTCCATTCATTAATAAAAGTTGCATACATCCGCATAGGTTCGTACAATACATAAGTAATACATGAAACTACAAATGAGATTACATAATGAAATCTACTACAAATGTCCTACGGTGATGGTGGGTGAAGGATGTCCATTATGTGGGACATCTGTTCCTCAAGCTCAGTTACCCGAGCACGAAGGATCTCCACTTCCCTTGTCAGTTCCTCGACAGAGGGAGATGGTGGGGCAGGCGGTGCAGTCGGTACGGGTGGTGCTGGTGGTGCAGACGGTCCAGCACCAGAAGTAGATGGTGCATAACGGTAAGGCTTTCGCATAAATGGATCAGCAGGGTACGGCACAAGCCGCTTACGGGCGGTAACCCTAACCCGCTGACCATGTGCGTCAATGAATGGTCGACCTCCATTAATCCCTAGAATAACAGTACCATCGAAACGGTACCGCTTCTTCGGCGGGGTGGAGGGTGGCTGCACGGGTGCCTCATCAGGGTCCTCATCGGAATCATCATCGCTCGAGTTGTCGGAGGATGAGTCGTTGGATGATGAGTCATCAGAATTGTCTGAGGGTGGCTGCACGGGTGGCTCTACTCGGCCGGCCATCATCAGTCGGTATCTGAAAGGCGGGATCGGCATGAGACGTCTATCAGGAAGGCGTCGGCACCAATGGTTATGCTCATTACGGAACGGACCTTCCCCAAGTTCCGCGGGAATGACAGCACCACCGGAATGGTGCTGTGGCTCCGAGGGTCCTGGGGCAAGTATAGCTGGAATCTCCTGTAGGTCCTCGGCTCCGTCAAAGGTGACCACTGGGTCGGGTGCATGGCTACTGGCTCCAGAGGATGAAGCGCCAGAGTCACTGGAAGGTGTCGACGACGGGATCTGAGAATCGGCAACAATGGCAGGCGAGGTGGTGGATGAGTCCGAGTCGCTCTCCAAAATGATAACAGGTGGAATATCCGACATCTGAACAAGGAAAAATAACTTTTTCTATGTCAGTAAGTCATAAAGCAAGCACGTATTAGGCAAAGTAACTATGATAGTCTAGATCATCTATAGCAGTAAGTAGCATGGAAATAATGACAAGTATCATGCAATCGAAAGCAGAAAATAGCATGCAGTAGTGAAATTGTGTAGTAGCATACGGCATATAGCAGTAAAAGTAAGCAGCAGCATGCAGTAAGTTCTGCACACACAAGTAAACTAGCAAGTTGTAGATTAGTCCTATTAGTGAATCCTACTCGGTCGGGTCTTGATTCACTAATGCAACCTAATTCCCTACAACCAATGCTCTGATATCAAATGTGATGCCCCGTACAAACCATCATGTACGAATCATCAACAACAGGATCATTACAAGGTCAAATACTATATGCTGTTTCAAAATAAGTTTGCATTCATGATAAAAGGTGACGTTTTAACCAACGTCAAATGTTTAACAACTAAAAGTATGCTTCTAAGAATAGCAAGAAATAATAGTACGTGACCCATAGGTCGTTACAAATACATCGTTTCAAAAATAATATAGTCTGAATGCAAAATAAACGTTTCATGCGGTGAGATCTCTAATAAGCGCAGCGGGAGTCTACAAAGCATGACTAGTACAGCGGAAGCAAGCAAACCTTAAGCACCTGAGAAAAACATGCTTAAAAACGTCAACACAAAGGTTGGTGAGCTATAGTTTAAGTATAACAGTAATGTAAGGTAGGCCACGAGATTTCAGTGCTTCAAATAGCGTTTCAAAACAGTATGAAAAGTATATGTTTAACCATGGGCACTTGGTAACTAACTTAACGTAAGTAACACCCCCCTAAAAGTACTCTTGGCGAGTGCGTAAGTTTACGAAGTATTAAACACCCATTAAATGCTAGCGCTACTAGCCCGAGTGGGGATGTCAAACCCTATGGATCCATATCTAAGATTCGCGTTCACCGGTTCAAAGACCAATGACTAAACGTTACCAAGCTAAGGAGAAAGTTTATGCCGTTGTATAACCCACACATATATAAAGTTTAAGTACTCGTGCCTAGTATGTAAAACGTAAAATGTGCATGTATTCTCAGTTCCCAAAATAGTTAAAGTAAAAAGGGATGCTATAACTCACAGTGGAAAGTAGTAAAAGTCGATACGCGGGAATAGTAAGCAAGTGGTTGGTCCGAAAGGTCCTCAACCTAAGTCAAAAGTTACTAAGTTAGTAAATCTTTCCCAAAGGTTTAAATGTATGTAAATTAGGTCTTAAGTACCATCATCATTCATCATTAAACAAAAAGTGTAAAGTAAGTTTCAAGTCAAGACTAGGGTTTGAAACAAGGGATGATTTCGTTCAGTCTCCACGACCTCTATACAAACTGAAATGAGGTGAGGCCAGTGGCCATAGCTCCGTATATGAGTTCCCTAGAGGCTGACCAATTTCCAAAACCAAAATTGTCTTTGTTTGACCGTGGTGACGGTTTAAGTGCGAGTAGGTCAGAAATTTCAGCACAACGTTAATAGGGTGTAGTGACTTTTGGGATGCCATAGATCCTAAACCGTAACTCGGATTAAGACGAGGTCTAAACGGAAAAACATCTACTCAAACGGAAATAACTGAAAATCAACTTTCCAGTAGCCCAGGTAGTCTGATCAGTTCCAGAAACAGTAATAAATGTGTTTCGGTGGGTTCTTGGTGCTTGATGCTCATCACGGTTCTCATCCTTGATGCGTATAGCTTCAAGTGTACAACTCGTTGATGGGTTTGCATCATCTTAACCAAGGTTTGACCATCATAACACTAGAGTAAGTCTAAGATATGTAGCATAACTCACTTAAGAGTTGTATGTAGTTTGATGAACCAAAGTTACATCAAGATCTTAGATCCGACACATACATGAGTTCTACTAGTAATATTAAGCTACAAACTTGAAAGTAAACTAAATAATCAAGATCTTAAGTTGTAGAACTTAGATCTTAGCTAGATCTTAAAGATCCTAGACTAGAAAGTCCAGATCTAGTGTTCTTAAGTTAGATCCTAAGTTATAGAACTTGGATCTTCACTTTAATGAAACCATAAGTTATGAAACTTAAATTTTCAACTAGTAAAATGTATGTAAGCTTGTAAGCTCTTATTTACAACAAAATTAGAAGACCATAAGCTATAGAAGCTTAGATCCAACACAAGTATATGAAGTTATAACTAGAAAGTTATACTTCCTTGTTCTTGAACTTATAAAGTTAACTTTTAGTTTCAAGAAATATGAGATCAAGATTAACTAGTAATACTTGACCAAATTAACAACATCACAAGTTTAAAGTACATAAAATGGAGAGATAAACTAAATCTAAAAGTAATAAGTTCATGGTTGTTCATACTTAGAAAGATTCAAGCCAAGGCTTTGATCTTTAAGAATCTCAAGTTTACTAACATGAACACAAGTATGATTTTTAAACTCATGAACTTTATATCTTTTAAAACATTAAGTGTAGAACCATAAACTAGAAAGTTTAGGTTCTTGTTCTTGGTTCTTTAGAAACAAAAGATGAAAGTAACCAAGATTACATGAAGATACAAGTTAGAAAACTTGATCTTTAACATAAACAAGTAACAAGTAACAAATCAAATAAAATGATGATGATATGGGATTCGGTTTTTAGGAAGAAAAAAGAAAGAACATAAAGCTTAATACTTACAAAGTTTTGAGAGAAGAATGAGAGAAAAAGTTGAGAGAAAGTGTAAGTATGTGTGTGTGAAGAAATGAGGAAGTAATACTTGTAAATAAGTAATCAAGATTTGAAAATGGAACCCTCTCCCCTCTCCACAAAAGCCGACGGCCAAAGGGCCAAATGGGGCAAGTCAAGACTCAACTTTCTAACATGGGGAGAAGGTGATAGCTTAGAGTGGTAATAAAGTTAAATGGTGTTGGAAAATGGTGTAAGTATACTTATAACTAGATTCCTCATGACTAATTAATCCTTGTTCTTAATCTTAATAATTCATTAGCTTAATGATGGGCTAACTAGTCCATTAAGTGTGTAGGGTGGGCTTCCAAGTCCATGTTCATTAATAAAAGGCCAAATTCCAAGTATGTAACAATTAATCAAATAAAGCCCAAGTAATTAACTAGTAACCTTAATTAATTAAAAATGATTAATAATAAATAATCATGAATGTAAATAATATCCGAAATATTATTCGTGAAAAGCATGTGTGTCACAAAGACAATTCGGGCCATGAAAAGTTAAATACGGTAACAAGTAACATGTATACGAACACGTTTATTAAAACACAAGCATTAATAATAAATTATTAATAATTAAACGTTGGAAAATCCAGGGTCGTTATAGCTTCCCCCCACATTTTCGGAGGTAGTTTGGAGTAAGCAAGCATCGTTCAAGCTGCTTCGCACAACGTACGATTACGTCGTTCGACTACTCCATCCTGTTGAGGGGTTCGTGCAGCGAAGAACTGATGTTCAATGCCTTGGTCTTTCAAATAACTATCAAGCAGGTCATTTTTAAATTCTGTCCCATTATCAGTTTGAATACTCTTAACATGTTTGTTATATGAGCGTTGAGTCTTTGTAATGAACTCAATGATAATGGCGGGGGTTTCTGACTTTGTTCGTAGAAGGAAAATTCATGTAAATCGGGTATAATCATCAACAATGACAAGCACATGTTTCCGGCCACCAAGACTACAAATCCTCATGGGTTCACATAAGTCCATATGCAATAATTGCAAGGACGATGAAGTACTAGGGTGTTGCTTAAGCGGATGATTAGTCCGTTTCATCTTACCCATTGCACATGATGGACATACATGATGCTTATCATATTGAAAGCTTGGAATACCATCAACTAAATCTTTAGAGACGAGTCGATTAATACCCTTGTAATTCAGGTGAGACATCCGGTGATGCCATAACAAATGAATTTTCCTTTATTGAACGAGTGACCAAACACATGGTTCTATGTGATGGTGCATCATTCAGGTCAATAGTATAAAGTGAAGCACAACGTTTACCAACAAGGAGATCGTTTCCATCGGGGGATTGCACCGAGCATTGACGACGTTCAAACAAATCCTTGAGATCTCCATCACAAAATTGACTTACACTAAATAAACTGCACCCCAAACCCTCAACATATGAGACCCGCTTGATCGTTATGGCATTTTTCACAAAATCTTCATATCCCGTTATTGCTGCAATCTCATCATTTCTAAAAGTAACCGTTCCTAGGAATTTGTCAACGAAATTGATAAGCAAGGATTTATCGCCCGTTATGTGTCGAGAGCAACTAGAATTGATATACCAAACACAGACGTCGAAACCTTGTAAACGTTAATTTCCTAGAGTTTAGGTACCCAAAGTTGTAACATCCCACCTTTTTCCGTTTACTTTTCCGTTATACTAATATAAAGTCCGTTATATGTTTATAACATCTCCCGTTGATACGCGTTTTAAATTATCTCGTTTAGGTAATTCCCGCACCCGAACGAAAGTTGAGGGACTAAACTTGACAAGGGATCAAACCCTTGACTAGGTCAAAGGGTCAAACCCCTTTCACCCATTCATTATCATCTCCATCTCTCTCTTTCTCTCTAGCAAGAACACACACCCAATTATCCAAATTCATTCAATCATCATCTAAATTCGATCTAGGAGGCTTACAACAAAATAAATTACATATTCGTGATCCTCTCTTCATCCTCTTCATTTTGGTACCAACTTCATCTCATTTGGGTAACTTTCTAAAATCACTAGATTTTGTGTTCTTGATGTTTTTAACTTATAAAAGTGTTAATTATTGTCTATGGCTCAAGTCTAACATGAATATATAATTTATATGCTCGATCTCGTTGTTTTAGTGTAACTAGCATGAACTTGAATTTTGGTGTGTTGTTCTTGAAGTTTGGATGATCATATGTTGTTAGATGTTAAAAGTTCATGTTCTAATTGTGTTCCTTGTATCACTAGCTTCAATTTGATGTGTAGGTAGCCTTAGAAAACTTCATGAACTTGATTATTGATTTTGGTGAATTTGGGTTAGGGTTGGATGAATTTGAAATGGACTTTTGATGCATTGAATGCCATGGATTATTATTGGTAAGTGTTTAGTTGGATTGTATGCTTGATTACCTTCGAAACGGCATATCATTCATGTAAATTGGTTGCCCGAATCATTGAATTGCATTTATGAACTTGTATGCGGTTAATGTTAAGCATTAGATGCGGTTTTGGTTGTTGTAATAGGTAGATTGATTGATGAAATGTGTTTAGTTGTTTTCCTCGTCAAATTACCTTCCCAACGGTATAAGATACTTGTCTTGATTGTTTGTGGATCATAAATGGTGATTGTTTGAAGTTAGGTTTGTGCATAAAACTTAAAAACTGCCAGAATTCTCTGCACAGGTAATGGCGCGGCGCGCCATATACCCGCGCGGCGTGCCATTTTGGTCTGTCCAACTTGGTCAATTTTCGAATAATGTTTGCTATGCTACGCACCTCCGATTCACATGTAATTTGTCCTAACATGCTCATACATGATTAAAAACCTCAGAAAAATAGTTCGGGACACGACCCGAACGTGTTGACTTTTTTCGTTGACTTTGACCGACCAAAGTTTGACTTTTTGTCAAACTTAACCAAATGATTTTGCAACCTTCCTAACTTGTTTATATACTTGTATCTTGCATGAAACTTGACAATTTGATTTCACATGCTAAATAATCGAGTCGTAACGAGCCATAGGACTAATTGAACATCCTTGACTTATCGTGTTTACCGTTATTGATACGACCTATTTGTTTAGGTCAAGACTAGCACTATCCTTCGCACACGTTATTTTGTGAAGTACTTTTCGTACGTGCACTCAAGGTGAGATCATAGTCCCACTTTTACTCTTTTTGAACTTATATTTGGGATGAGAAAACATAAACGATTCTTTTGAACTAAGTAAACACAAGAACGGGAAAACAAACATTCTACATACGAGTTTAGAACAAAAATCCTCAATTCGATTATCATTAGTTACACTTGCCGGGTGTAAGCGAGAACTTATGTTATATGGCCATATGGGTTGACAACCCTCATCTTTGACGGTTCGCTACCGTCTACGGATGAAATATATTTTCGAGAATCAGTGTTTGTTCTAGCACTATGGATGGGGTATTCAATGGATGGAATGTTAAGCTTTGATAATTGGGTGCTCGTGAAACAAACTTTTGGAATGTATTACTATTATTTCATTGATGCAAATCTTGTGGTTCACTTGTACTTACTTACTTAAACCTATGATTTCACCAACGTTTTCGTTGACAGATTTCTATGTTTTTCTCAGGTCCTTGAACGATACATGATACATGCTTCCGCTCATTATTTTGATACTTGCATTGGATGTCGAGTATATATGCATACACAGAGCGTCTTTTGGCTACTTTTAAATTGTGTCGCATAAGTTTCATTTGTACTTATAACTTTGTAACGTAACTTTCGGATGAACAATTCTTGTAAACTTGGAACAATCTTTACATTTGAAATGAATGCGACATATCTTTTGGTCAAACGTTGTTTTAAAGACTTATGACCACGTAACGGGACCTAAGTAGACGGCGCCGTCAATGACGATTTGGTCGGGTCGCTACAGATGGTATCAGAGCTGGTTTAACCTTAGCCGTAAAGGTAGTCACGCGCGCCGGCTGTTAGGCCGGGCACTCATACGGACTATGCTTTTTGGCGGGTTAATCGTAGAGGGGGTTCTCACAGTGTTACCTGTGACGAAGCATTGGCTCTTACCCCTTGCGATCCCTTGGAATTTGAGGGTTGGCAGTTTGGCAGAAATGCGGGCCGTAAAATCAGTGTCTGAGGTACACTCAGTGGTCACCAAGCGGTTAGCTGGAAAGGCACTGGGTGGGTTTCTACCCCATCTGTCGCTACAGATGGTATCAGAGCGTTGGTTGTAGGGATTTAGAGTTCATTAGTGTCAACCCCGAGTCATAGGGTACATTGGTGAGTCTAGACTACAACCGGCATATAGACTTGAAGTAGGAATTACTTGACTACTTGTGCATTTATACTCGAACGCTTCTACTCATATCTACTCTTAGTTCATCTTAATCTCACGTTGTTTAATTTGATTGACGCGCCACCTTGACTATATGAAATGATGTCGAATGCACATATGAATCAGGGTAATATAATTTCCGGGATTATATTACGGTGACTCATATGAACGTTCCGACATTATGACATAAAGAATTTAAGGCGAGTCGAGGAAAAACTTCTCTTTATCTTTATTCTATATCACGGTTAGTATTATTGAGAATACTAATCAATGATATTCTTGTGTCTTGAAGGAACAATGGCTCCTCGTCGTGTACGCCGCAATGAAACTTCCGAACAAGCTCTCGAACGGATGATAGCCACCGCCGTAGATGCGGCCATGGCCGGTCACTCATCCAACAACAATAATAATAACAACCACAACAACAACAACAACAACAACCAAGGAGCCGGTAACTCTAGCGAAGGGTGCTCCTACAAAGCTTTCATGGGGTGCAAACCCCACACTTATGATGGAACCGGGGGACCGGTTGTGCTTACTCGTTGGTTTGAACAAACCGAGGCCGTCTTTAGCATAAGCGGTTGCCGGGATCAAGACAAGGTCAAATACTCCACTCACACTTTCTCCGGAATTGCTCTAACATGGTGGAACACCTATGTTCAATCGGTGGGTACCGATGAAGCTCATGCCCTCTCTTGGGCCGATCTAAAGGAAAAGATGATTGTTGAATATTTTCCGCGCGAAGAAACCCGAAAGCTTGAGGAAGAACTAAGAGCTTTGAAAGCGGTCGGAAACGATCTTAAAGCTTATAATCAACGCTTCGCCGAACTATCCTTGATGTGTCCTAATCTTGTTAACCCCGAATCTCAAAGGATTGAGCTCTACATGCTCGGTCTCCCAAAAAGCATCAAACAAGGGGTGATGTCATCCAAACCCACTACTCATCAAGCCGCTATGAACATGGCTCGCCAACTAATTGAAACGGTTGACGAAATCGTAGTTCCGGCACCTAAGGCCGAGGATAAATCGAGCGGCAACAAAAGAAAGTGGGAACCCTCCCAATCAAGCAACAACAACTTTGCTAAGAAGCCTTACACCTCCGACGGCAAGAAAGGTTATGCCGGGAACCTACCTCTTTGCAACAAATGCAACAAACATCACTTTGGCGAATGTAGTAAGTTAATTTGCCACCGGTGCCAAGGAGTTGGTCATAAGGCCAACGATTGTAAAAGTGCCACTCCCGTCGCTCGAAAGTGGCCCAATGCACCAAAGACGGGCACTTGTTACGAATGTGGCCAAACGGGTCATTATAGAAATGCATGCCCAAAGAAGAAAGATAACCCCAATACGCGCGGCCGAGCTTTCAACATAAACATCGAGGAAGCCCGGGATGACACTAAACTAGTCACGGGTACGTTCCTTCTCAACAATTCTTATGTCTCTTGCTTATTCGATTCAGGTGCCGATAAATGCTTTGTATCCAAGACTTTGACTCATTCTTTTAACACTCCACCTCTTCCATTAGATACCACTTATACCATTGAAGTGGCTAACGGGAAACTATTAAGTGCCGACACATATTACCAGGGGTGTACGATAAACATTTTGGGTAAGGAATTTGAAATTGATTTGATACCCATGGAACTAGGAAGCTTTGATGTAATAATCGGTATGAATTGGTTAGTCAAAACGAAATCTCACATTCTTTGTGATCTTAACGCAATCCGAATTCCTATCGAGAATGGTGAACCTTTGATCGTCTATGGCGATAAGAGTTGCACCGGACTCAACCTCGTTTCGTGTGTTAAAGTTAGAAAACTACTCCGTAAGGGTTGTTTTGCGATCCTTGCTCACGTTAAGAAAGTCGAGTCCGATGAGAAGCACATCGATGATGTGCCAATTGTTAGTGACTATTCCGATGTATTTCCCGACGAATTGCCGGGTCTTCCGCCTCATCGACCGGTTGAATTCCAAATCGATCTTATTCCGGGAGCCGCACCCGTAGCGCGTGCACCATATAGACTCGCTCCATCTGAAATGCAAGAATTGCAAAGTCAAATCCAAGAACTACTTGATCGTGGTTTTATCCAACCTAGCCATTCACCTTGGGGCGCTCCGATTTTGTTTGTTAAAAAGAAAGACGGATCCCTACGAATGTGCATTGATTATCGTGAACTAAATAAATTGACGGTTAAGAACCGATATCCTCTTCCTCGCATCGATGACCTCTTTGATAAACTACAAGGGTCTTGTGTATATTCGAAAATCGATCTCCGCTCGGGTTATCATCAATTGAGGGTTAAGGGGGAAGATGTCTCCAAAACCGCTTTCCGAACTCGTTATGGTAGTTATGAATTCCTTGTCATGCCATTTGGTCTCACTAACGCACCGGCGGTGTTCATGGATCTTATGAACCGCGTGTGCAAACCGTATCTCGATAAATTCGTTATTGTGTTCATCGATGACATATTGATTTATTCTAAAAATGAAGAAGAGCACGAACAACATCTCCGACTTGTGCTTGAACTTTTAAGACAAGAACAACTCTATGCCAAATTCTCCAAGTGTGAATTTTGGTTAAAGGAAGTTCAATTTCTTGGTCATGTTGTAAGTGACCAAGGTATTAAAGTCGATCCAACGAAAATCGAAGCCATTAGCAAATGGGAGACTCCTACTACTCCTACTCACATTCGTCAATTTTTGGGTCTCGCCGGGTACTATCGTAGATTCATCGAAAATTTCTCTTTGATTGCACGTCCTCTAACCGCATTGACTCACAAGGGAAAGAAATTCATTTGGGCGACCGAACATGAATCCGCATTCCAAATCTTGAAAACGAAGCTAACCACCGCTCCTATCTTGTCACTTCCCGAAGGCAATGATGACTTTGTTGTATATTGCGATGCCTCAAAACATGGTTTTGGGTGTGTATTGATGCAACGAACGAAAGTCATTGCTTATGCTTTTCGACAACTCAAAATTCATGAACGAAACTATACGACACATGATCTCGAACTCGGAGCCGTTGTCTTTGCACTTAAAATGTGGAGACACTATCTTTATGGAACCAAGAGTACTATCTTTACCGACCACAAAAGTCTCCAACACATTTTCGATCAAAAGCAACTAAACATGAGACAACGAAGGTGGATTGAAACCTTAAACGATTACGATTGCGAGCTTCGTTACCATCCCGGGAAGGAAAATGTAGTAGCCGATGCCTTAAGTCGAAAAGAAAGAGTGGTGCCTCTTCGTGTCCGAGCCTTAAACATCACCATCCACACAAACCTTAATAGCCAAATTCGGGTGGCCCAAGATGAGGCTCTCAAGGATGAAAACATCTCTCTCGAACACTTGAACGTCCTCACCTCTCGATTCGAAGTTAAAGAAACCGGACTCCGATATTTCGCCGGAAGGATTTGGGTGCCTAGTTATGGGGACCTACGAAGCCTTATTTTAGATGAAGCCCATAAGTCACGATACTCGATTCACCCCGGTGCCAATAAGATGTACCACGACCTTAAACAGCTATATTGGTGGCCGAACATCAAAAGGGACGTAGCTACTTATGTTTCCAAGTGTTTGACATGTTCCAAAGTCAAAGCCGAACACCAAAGACCGTCCGGACTACTTCGACAACCCGAGATCCCGCAATGGAAGTGGGAAAGGATAACGATGGATTTTATCACCAAACTACCAAAAACGACGGGCGGTTATGATACCATTTGGGTTATTGTTGACCGTCTCACCAAATCCGCACACTTCCTTGCCATGAAAGAAACGGACAAAATGGAGAAACTTGCACAACTTTACATTAAGGAGATCGTAGCCCGACACGGTGTACCTTTATCGATTATCTCCGACCGAGATGGCCGTTTCGTTTCTAGATTTTGGCGTACATTGCAAGAAGCGTTGGGAACGCGTTTAGACATGAGCACCGCATATCATCCTCAAACCGATGGACAAAGCAAACGTACAATTCAAACCTTAGAGGACATGTTACGAGCTTGCGTGGTTGATTTCGGAAAAGCTTGGGACAAGCACTTACCTCTCGCCGAGTTCTCTTACAACAATAGTTATCACGCGAGTATTAAAGCCGCACCTTTTGAAGCGCTATATGGCCGCAAATGTCGTTCACCTCTTTGTTGGGCCGAGGTAGGTGACGTGCAAATCACCGGACCCGAACTCATTCACGAAACCACCGAGAAAATCGTTCAAATCCGAGATAGGCTTAGGACGGCCCGAAGTCGTCAAAAGAGCTATACCGACAAACGACGCAACGATCTTGAATTTCAAGTCGGTGACCGAGTAATGTTAAAAGTCGCACCTTGGAAGGGTGTAATCCGTTTTGGGAAACGCGGGAAGCTAAATCCGCGGTATATTGGTCCTTTCGAAATCTTGGAGCGTATTGGAACCGTTGCTTATCGTTTAGATCTTCCGCCTCAATTGAACTCCGTTCATCCTACCTTCCATGTATCTAACTTGAAAAAGTGTCTTGCCGAACCCGATATCGTCATCCCTCTCGAAGAACTTACTATTGATGACAAACTTCATTTTGTGGAGGAACCGGTTGAAATTGTGGACACCTCCGTCAAGACATTGAAACAAAGCCGAATCCCGATTGTGAAGGTTCGTTGGAATGCCAAAAGAGGACCCGAGTTTACTTGGGAAAGACAAGATCAAATTCAAAGGAAGTATCCTCATCTATTCGTGAATTCGGAAACGCAAGATCTCGAGGAAGAAACAACGACTACTACGCCTACTTAAATTTCGGGACGAAATTTCTTTTAAGGAGTAGGTAATGTAACATCCCACCTTTTTCCGTTTACTTTTCCGTTATACTAATATAAAGTCCGTTATATGTTTATAACATCTCCCGTTGATACGCGTTTTAAATTATCTCGTTTAGGTAATTCCCGCACCCGAACGAAAGTTGAGGGACTAAACTTGACAAGGGATCAAACCCTTGACTAGGTCAAAGGGTCAAACCCCTTTCACCCATTCATTATCATCTCCATCTCTCTCTTTCTCTCTAGCAAGAACACACACCCAATTATCCAAATTCATTCAATCATCATCTAAATTCGATCTAGGAGGCTTACAACAAAATAAATTACATATTCGTGATCCTCTCTTCATCCTCTTCATTTTGGTACCAACTTCATCTCATTTGGGTAACTTTCTAAAATCACTAGATTTTGTGTTCTTGATGTTTTTAACTTATAAAAGTGTTAATTAGTGTCTATGGCTCAAGTCTAACATGAATATATAATTTATATGCTCGATCTCGTTGTTTTAGTGTAACTAGCATGAACTTGAATTTTGGTGTGTTGTTCTTGAAGTTTGGATGATCATATGTTGTTAGATGTTAAAAGTTCATGTTCTAATTGTGTTCCTTGTATCACTAGCTTCAATTTGATGTGTAGGTAGCCTTAGAAAACTTCATGAACTTGATTATTGATTTTGGTGAATTTGGGTTAGGGTTGGATGAATTTGAAATGGACTTTTGATGCATTGAATGCCATGGATTATTATTGGTAAGTGTTTAGTTGGATTGTATGCTTGATTACCTTCGAAACGGCATATCATTCATGTAAATTGGTTGCCCGAATCATTGAATTGCATTTATGAACTTGTATGCGGTTAATGTTAAGCATTAGATGCGGTTTTGGTTGTTGTAATAGGTAGATTGATTGATGAAATGTGTTTAATTGTTTTCCTCGTCAAATTACCTTCCCAACGGTATAAGATACTTGTCTTGATTGTTTGTGGATCATAAATGGTGATTGTTTGAAGTTAGGTTCGTGCATAAAACTTAAAAACTGCCAGAATTCTCTGCACAGGTAATGGCGCGGCGCGCCATATACCCGCGCGGCGCGCCATTTTGGTCTGTCCAACTTGGTCAATTTTCGAATAATGTTTGCTATGCTACGCACCTCCGATTCACATGTAATTTGTCCTAACATGCTCATACATGATTAAAAACCTCAGAAAAATAGTTCGGGACACGACCCGAACGTGTTGACTTTTTTCGTTGACTTTGACCGACCAAAGTTTGACTTTTTGTCAAACTTAACCAAATGATTTTGCAACCTTCCTAACTTGTTTATATACTTGTATCTTGCATGAAACTTGACAATTTGATTTCACATGCTAAATAATCGAGTCGTAACGAGCCATAGGACTAATTGAACATCCTTGACTTATCGTGTTTACCGTTATTGATACGACCTATTTGTTTAGGTCAAGACTAGCACTATCCTTCGCACACGTTATTTTGTGAAGTACTTTTCGTACGTGCACTCAAGGTGAGATCATAGTCCCACTTTTACTCTTTTTGAACTTATATTTGGGATGAGAAAACATAAACGATTCTTTTGAACTAAGTAAACACAAGAACGGGAAAACAAACATTCTACATACGAGTTTAGAACAAAAATCCTCAATTCGATTATCATTAGTTACACTTGCCGGGTGTAAGCGAGAACTTATGTTATATGGCCATATGGGTTGACAACCCTCATCTTTGACGGTTCGCTACCGTCTACGGATGAAATATATTTTCGAGAATCAGTGTTTGTTCTAGCACTATGGATGGGGTATACAATGGATGGAATGTTAAGCTTTGATAATTGGGTGCTCGTGAAACAAACTTTTGGAATGTATTACTATTATTTCATTGATGCAAATCTTGTGGTTCACTTGTACTTACTTACTTAAACCTATGATTTCACCAACGTTTTCGTTGACAGATTTCTATGTTTTTCTCAGGTCCTTGAACGATACATGATACATGCTTCCGCTCATTATTTTGATACTTGCATTGGATGTCGAGTATATATGCATACACAGAGCGTCTTTTGGCTACTTTTAAATTGTGTCGCATAAGTTTCATTTGTACTTATAACTTTGTAACGTAACTTTTGGATGAACAATTCTTGTAAACTTGGAACAATCTTTACATTTGAAATGAATGCGACATATCTTTTGGTCAAACGTTGTTTTAAAGACTTATGACCACGTAACGGGACCTAAGTAGACGGCGCCGTCAATGACGATTTGGTCGGGTCGCTACAGATGGTATCAGAGCTGGTTTAACCTTAGCCGTAAAGGTAGTCACGCGCGCCGGCTGTTAGGCCGGGCACTCATACGGACTATGCTTTTTGGCGGGTTAATCGTAGAGGGGGTTCTCACAGTGTTACCTGTGACGAAGCATTGGCTCTTACCCCTTGCGATCCCTTGGAATTTGAGGGTTGGCAGTTTGGCAGAAATGCGGGCCGTAAAATCAGTGTCTGAGGTACACTCAGTGGTCACCAAGCGGTTAGCTGGAAAGGCACTGGGTGGGTTTCTACCCCATCTGTCGCTACAGATGGTATCAGAGCGTTGGTTGTAGGGATTTAGAGTTCATTAGTGTCAACCCCGAGTCATAGGGTACATTGGTGAGTCTAGACTACAACCGGCATATAGACTTGAAGTAGGAATTACTTGACTACTTGTGCATTTATACTCGAACGCTTCTACTCATATCTACTCTTAGTTCATCTTAATCTCACGTTGTTTAATTTGATTGACGCGCCACCTTGACTATATGAAATGATGTCGAATGCACATATGAATCAGGGTAATATAATTTCCGGGATTATATTACGGTGACTCATATGAACGTTCCGACATTATGACATAAAGAATTTAAGGCGAGTCGAGGAAAAACTTCTCTTTATCTTTATTCTATATCACGGTTAGTATTATTGAGAATACTAATCAATGATATTCTTGTGTCTTGAAGGAACAATGGCTCCTCGTCATGTACGCCGCAATGAAACTTCCGAACAAGCTCTCGAACGGATGATAGCCACCGCCGTAGATGCGGCCATGGCCGGTCACTCATCCAACAACAATAATAATAACAACCACAACAACAACAACAACAACAACCAAGGAGCCGGTAACTCTAGCGAAGGGTGCTCCTACAAAGCTTTCATGGGGTGCAAACCCCACACTTATGATGGAACCGGGGGACCGGTTGTGCTTACTCGTTGGTTTGAACAAACCGAGGCCATCTTTAGCATAAGCGGTTGCCGGGATCAAGACAAGGTCAAATACTCCACTCACACTTTCTCCGGAATTGCTCTAACATGGTGGAACACCTATGTTCAATCGGTGGGTACCGATGAAGCTCATGCCCTCTCTTGGGCCGATCTAAAGGAAAAGATGATTGTTGAATATTTTCCGCGCGAAGAAACCCGAAAGCTTGAGGAAGAACTAAGAGCTTTGAAAGCGGTCGGAAACGATCTTAAAGCTTATAATCAACGCTTCGCCAAACTATCCTTGATGTGTCCTAATCTTGTTAACCCCGAATCTCAAAGGATTGAGCTCTACATGCTCGGTCTCCCAAAAAGCATCAAACAAGGGGTGATGTCATCCAAACCCACTACTCATCAAGCCGCTATGAACATGGCTCGCCAACTAATTGAAACGGTTGACGAAATCGTAGTTCCGGCACCTAAGGCCGAGGATAAATCGAGCGGCAACAAAAGAAAGTGGGAACCCTCCCAATCAAGCAACAACAACTTTGCTAAGAAGCCTTACACCTCCGACGGCAAGAAAGGTTATGCCGGGAACCTACCTCTTTGCAACAAATGCAACAAACATCACTTTGGCGAATGTAGTAAGTTAATTTGCCACCGGTGCCAAGGAGTTGGTCATAAGGCCAACGATTGTAAAAGTGCCACTCCCGTCGCTCGAAAGTGGCCCAATGCACCAAAGACGGGCACTTGTTACGAATGTGGCCAAACGGGTCATTATAGAAATGCATGCCCAAAGAAGAAAGATAACCCCAATACGCGCGGCCGAGCTTTCAACATAAACACCGAGGAAGCCCGGGATGACACTGAACTAGTCACGGGTACGTTCCTTCTCAACAATTCTTATGTCTCTTGCTTATTCGATTCAGGTGCCGATAAATGCTTTGTATCCAAGACTTTGACTCATTCTTTTAACACTCCACCTCTTCCATTAGATACCACTTATACCATTGAAGTGGCTAACGGGAAACTATTAAGTGCCGACACATATTACCAGGGGTGTACGATAAACATTTTGGGTAAGGAATTTGAAATTGATTTGATACCCATGGAACTAGGAAGCTTTGATGTAATAATCGGTATGAATTGGTTAGTCAAAATGAAATCTCACATTCTTTGTGATCTTAACGCAATCCGAATTCCTATCGAGAATGGTGAACCTTTGATCGTCTATGGCGATAAGAGTTGCACCGGACTCAACCTCGTTTCGTGTGTTAAAGTTAGAAAACTACTCCGTAAGGGTTGTTTTGCGATCCTTGCTCACGTTAAGAAAGTCGAGTCCGATGAGAAGCACATCGATGATGTGCCAATTGTTAGTGACTATTCCGATGTATTTCCCGACGAATTGCCGGGTCTTCCGCCTCATCGACCGGTTGAATTCCAAATCGATCTTATTCCGGGAGCCGCACCCGTAGCGCGTGCACCATATAGACTCGCTCCATCTGAAATGCAAGAATTGCAAAGTCAAATCCAAGAACTACTTGATCGTGGTTTTATCCAACCTAGCCATTCACCTTGGGGCGCTCCGATTTTGTTTGTTAAAAAGAAAGACGGATCCCTACGAATGTGCATTGATTATCGTGAACTAAATAAATTGACGGTTAAGAACCGATATCCTCTTCCTCGCATCGATGACCTCTTTGATCAACTACAAGGGTCTTGTGTATATTCGAAAATCGATCTCCGCTCGGGTTATCATCAATTGAGGGTTAAGGGGGAAGATGTCTCCAAAACCGCTTTCCGAACTCGTTATGGTAGTTATGAATTCCTTGTCATGCCATTTGGTCTCACTAATGCACCGGCGGTGTTCATGGATCTTATGAACCGCGTGTGCAAACCGTATCTCGATAAATTCGTTATTGTGTTCATCGATGACATATTGATTTATTCTAAAAATGAAGAAGAGCACGAACAACATCTCCGACTTGTGCTTGAACTTTTAAGACAAGAACAACTCTATGCCAAATTCTCCAAGTGTGAATTTTGGTTAAAGGAAGTTCAATTTCTTGGTCATGTTGTAAGTGACCAAGGTATTAAAGTCGATCCAACGAAAATCGAAGCCATTAGCAAATGGGAGACTCCTACTACTCCTACTCACATTCGTCAATTTTTGGGTCTCGCCGGGTACTATCGTAGATTCATCGAAAATTTCTCTTTGATTGCACGTCCTCTAACCGCATTGACTCACAAGGGAAAGAAATTCATTTGGGCGACCGAACATGAATCCGCATTCCAAATCTTGAAAACGAAGCTAACCACCGCTCCTATCTTGTCACTTCCCGAAGGCAATGATGACTTTGTTGTATATTGCGATGCCTCAAAACATGGTTTTGGGTGTGTATTGATGCAACGAACGAAAGTCATTGCTTATGCTTCTCGACAACTCAAAATTCATGAACGAAACTATACGACACATGATCTCGAACTCGGAGCCGTTGTCTTTGCACTTAAAATGTGGAGACACTATCTTTATGGAACCAAGAGTACTATCTTTACCGACCACAAAAGTCTCCAACACATTTTCGATCAAAAGCAACTAAACATGAGACAACGAAGGTGGATTGAAACCTTAAACGATTACGATTGCGAGCTTCGTTACCATCCCGGGAAGGAAAATGTAGTAGCCGATGCCTTAAGTCGAAAAGAAAGAGTGGTGCCTCTTCGTGTTCGAGCCTTAAACATCACCATCCACACAAACCTTAATAGCCAAATTCGGGTGGCCCAAGATGAGGCTCTCAAGGATGAAAACATCTCTCTCGAACACTTGAACGTCCTCACCTCTCGATTCGAAGTTAAAGAAACCGGACTCCGATATTTCGCCGGAAGGATTTGGGTGCCTAGTTATGGGGACCTACGAAGCCTTATTTTAGATGAAGCCCATAAGTCACGATACTCGATTCACCCCGGTGCCAATAAGATGTACCACGACCTTAAACAGCTATATTGGTGGCCGAACATCAAAAGGGACGTAGCTACTTATGTTTCCAAGTGTTTGACATGTTCCAAAGTCAAAGCCGAACACCAAAGACCGTCCGGACTACTTTGACAACCCGAGATCCCGCAATGGAAGTGGGAAAGGATAACGATGGATTTTATCACCAAACTACCAAAAAAGACGGGCGGTTATGATACCATTTGGGTTATTGTTGACCGTCTCACCAAATCCGCACACTTCCTTGCCATGAAAGAAACGGACAAAATGGAGAAACTTGCACAACTTTACATTAAGGAGATCGTAGCCCGACACGGTGTACCTTTATCGATTATCTCCGACCGAGATGGCCGTTTCGTTTCTAGATTTTGGCGTACATTGCAAGAAGCGTTGGGAACGCGTTTAGACATGAGCACCGCATATCATCCTCAAACCGATGGACAAAGCAAACGTACAATTCAAACCTTAGAGGACATGTTACGAGCTTGCGTGGTTGATTTCGGAAAAGCTTGGGACAAGCACTTACCTCTCGCCGAGTTCTCTTACAACAATAGTTATCACGCGAGTATTAAAGCCGCACCTTTTGAAGCGCTATATGGCCGCAAATGTCGTTCACCTCTTTGTTGGGCCGAGGTAGGTGACGTGCAAATCACCGGACCCGAACTCATTCACGAAACCACCGAGAAAATCGTTCAAATCCGAGATAGGCTTAGGACGGCCCGAAGTCGTCAAAAGAGCTATACCGACAAACGACGCAACGATCTTGAATTTCAAGTCGGTGACCGAGTAATGTTAAAAGTCGCACCTTGGAAGGGTGTAATCCGTTTTGGGAAACGCGGGAAGCTAAATCCGCGGTATATTGGTCCTTTCGAAATCTTGGAGCGTATTGGAACCGTTGCTTATCGTTTAGATCTTCCGCCTCAATTGAACTCCGTTCATCCTACCTTCCATGTATCTAACTTGAAAAAGTGTCTTGCCGAACCCGATATCGTCATCCCTCTCGAAGAACTTACTATTGATGACAAACTTCATTTTGTGGAGGAACCGGTTGAAATTGTGGACACCTCCGTCAAGACATTGAAACAAAGCCGAATCCCGATTGTCAAGGTTCGTTGGAATGCCAAAAGAGGACCCGAGTTTACTTGGGAAAGACAAGATCAAATGCAAAGGAAGTATCCTCATCTATTCGTGAATTCGGAAACGCAAGATCTCGAGGAAGAAACAACGACTACTACGCCTACTTAAATTTCGGGACGAAATTTCTTTTAAGGAGTAGGTAATGTAACATCCCACCTTTTTCCGTTTACTTTTCCGTTATACTAATATAAAGTCCGTTATATGTTTATAACATCTCCCGTTGATACGCGTTTTAAATTATCTCGTTTAGGTAATTCCCGCACCCGAACGAAAGTTGAGGGACTAAACTTGACAAGGGATCAAACCCTTGACTAGGTCAAAGGGTCAAACCCCTTTCACCCATTCATTATCATCTCCATCTCTCTCTTTCTCTCTAGCAAGAACACACACCCAATTATCCAAATTCATTCAATCATCATCTAAATTCGATCTAGGAGGCTTACAACAAAATAAATTACATATTCGTGATCCTCTCTTCATCCTCTTCATTTTGGTACCAACTTCATCTCATTTGGGTAACTTTCTAAAATCACTAGATTTTGTGTTCTTGATGTTTTTAACTTATAAAAGTGTTAATTAGTGTCTATGGCTCAAGTCTAACATGAATATATAATTTATATGCTCGATCTCGTTGTTTTAGTGTAACTAGCATGAACTTTAATTTTGGTGTGTTGTTCTTGAAGTTTGGATGATCATATGTTGTTAGATGTTAAAAGTTCATGTTCTAATTGTGTTCCTTGTATCACTAGCTTCAATTTGATGTGTAGGTTGCCTTAGAAAACTTCATGAACTTGATTATTGATTTTGGTGAATTTGGGTTAGGGTTGGATGAATTTGAAATGGACTTTTGATGCATTGAATGCCATGGATTATTATTGGTAAGTGTTTAGTTGGATTGTATGCTTGATTACCTTCGAAACGGCATATCATTCATGTAAATTGGTTGCCCGAATCATTGAATTGCATTTATGAACTTGTATGCGGTTAATGTTAAGCATTAGATGCGGTTTTGGTTGTTGTAATAGGTAGATTGATTGATGAAATGTGTTTAGTTGTTTTCCTCGTCAAATTACCTTCCCAACGGTATAAGATACTTGTCTTGATTGTTTGCGGATCATAAATGGTGATTGTTTGAAGTTAGGTTCGTGCATAAAACTTAAAAACTGCCAGAATTCTCTGCACAGGTAATGGCGCGGCGCGCCATTTTGGTCTGTCCAACTTGGTCAATTTTCGAATAATGTTTGCTATGCTACGCACCTCCGATTCACATGTAATTTGTCCTAACATGCTCATACATGATTAAAAACCTCAGAAAAATAGTTCGGGACACGACCCGAACGTGTTGACTTTTTTCGTTGACTTTGACCGACCAAAGTTTGACTTTTTGTCAAACTTAACCAAATGATTTTGCAACCTTCCTAACTTGTTTATATACTTGTATCTTGAATGAAACTTGACAATTTGATTTCACATGCTAAATAATCGAGTCGTAACGAGCCATAGGACTAATTGAACATCCTTGACTTATCGTGTTTACCGTTATTGATACGACCTATTTGTTTAGGTCAAGACTAGCACTATCCTTCGCACACGTTATTTTGTGAAGTACTTTTCGTACGTGCACTCAAGGTGAGATCATAGTCCCACTTTTACTCTTTTTGAACTTATATTTGGGATGAGAAAACATAAACGATTCTTTTGAACTAAGTGAACACAAGAACGGGAAAACAAACATTCTACATACGAGTTTAGAACAAAAATCCTCAATTCAATTATCATTAGTTACACTTGCCGGGTGTAAGCGAGAACTTATGTTATATGGCCATATGGGTTGACAACCCTCATCTTTGACGGTTCGCTACCGTCTACGGATGAAATATATTTTCGAGAATCAGTGTTTGTTCTAGCACTATGGATGGGGTATACAATGGATGGAATGTTAAGCTTTGATAATTGGGTGCTCGTGAAACAAACTTTTGGAATGTATTACTATTATTTCATTGATGCAAATCTTGTGGTTCACTTGTACTTACTTACTTAAACCTATGATTTCACCAACGTTTTCGTTGACAGATTTCTATGTTTTTCTCAGGTCCTTGAACGATACATGATACATGCTTCCGCTCATTATTTTGATACTTGCATTGGATGTCGAGTATATATGCATACACAGAGCGTCTTTTGGCTACTTTTAAATTGTGTCGCATAAGTTTCATTTGTACTTATAACTTTGTAACGTAACTTTTGGATGAACAATTCTTGTAAACTTGGAACAATCTTTACATTTGAAATGAATGCGACATATCTTTTGGTCAAACGTTGTTTTAAAGACTTATGACCACGTAACGGGACCTAAGTAGACGGCGCCGTCAATGACGATTTGGTCGGGTCGCTACAAAAGTTTCTTGGGTCCTTTTCGGTTAGTACCAACAATAAACTTTGGATCAACAATGAGATAATCACGTAAAACATCATGTAATTTAGACAATAAAGCATCATTTAAAACCACATTAAATGAAGCATCATACGCAATATCAAGTTTTACATCGTTATCAGAAGTCTTAACACACAACTTATTCCAAGTAGATGTTTTGTTCACAGAAAAAAATCAAAAAACATGAGATGATTTCCTAGGTCGACTAGCAGATTTCTTTGGTTTAGTTGCTACTTTCTTAGTCGTGGACTTAGGAACCCATACAGACTTGTAAGTCAAATTTGGATTATAACCTGTGACACGAAAAACACCTCTGTTAGTTAGACGTCCAAACTTTTCAGTTGACACATGAGATAATTGACTTTGCAAAATTTCCAAATTGATTTTACGTTCCTTTGCATCATACTCACTCAAATCAGGTTTTGGACTTTTGTGTTGTGTTGACTTGACTGATTTTTGTAAAAGACTTTCCTTTGATTGATTTGACATTAGAATCATAGGAATCTTTTCAGTTAACACAGAACCATTTTGAGAATGAACTTTCTTGACAACAAATTGTGTTGAAGGTGCAACTTTTGAAACACATTTACCAAATTGAGAACGTAATGGGTTTTTAAGAATAGTAATGGGGTTTGCATCTGTAGATGTTTTTGTTCCCTTCCCCTTCTTATAAATCCCACCAACACATTCAGACACATTGGTTTCAACAGTAGATGATTGCTTAAGTGTGTTAGCCTGTTTCAGTTGAATTATTTTTTGTTTTAAGCTCTTAATTTCAAGACATAATTCGTCTGCAGAAACAAGTACTTCACCTTCCGTAAAATCATAAGTATATTTTTTCTTAGGAAGTGGAGACAATTTATCACACAAAGCAAGCATTTGTTCTAATGATTGACACTTAAGTTGCAAATCAACATTTTCCTTTTTAACTATACCTAATATACGTTTCAAGTTTCGTACAACAGGTATGTTTTCATAAAATTCATTAATTGTTGTGTCAAAGTCGATCATGTTTTCAACATTTGGTTCAACTTGAGGTTCTTCCTTTACATCTAAATCAGGTTGACCTAGGGATTCTGTCTCAAAGAAGACAGTTAGTTCATGTGCTAGGTCTTCACAGAAAACATTATCAGAACATGCAGGAAAAGCTGGTAGAATTGGTTTCACATCAAAAGTTGGTTCATCAAACACCTCATCTATGGCAATAATGCTAGAACTAGGTTTGTTAAACACTTCATTCTCAAGCATTAAAATGTATTTCTCTAGCATGAGTGTTGGGATATAAACCAGTTTACGCTTAGGCACATAATTTTCGTGTTGCATATTCTTTTCAGTTTCAATAAGTTCCTTCAAGAAATCAGGATTTGATTTACCCATTTTAGCATTGATTTTCTCATACATTAAGCTAATTTGATGGTATTTCCTAGATTTGTGATTAACAATAATATCATCAAAATCAGCATCAGAAGCATGCACAAAATGATATGGTAAACCAGCTTGAAAGTAATCAGAATGATATAATCCTGGAATCTTTTTGGAAGCATTTTCTAAGATCTCAGGATCTTCATAACCCAACCCCCACTTGTCACCATGAATTGTTTTTGGTCTATTCATGAAAATTGTTTGTTTTGAAAGTTCTATATTCATGATAGCTTTGGATTGATCCATTTGATAGAGTTTTTCCTCATATCGAGCAAGTTGTGCTTTCATTTGAAAAGACTCTTTTGACAATGAAGAGATTTCAGAGTTCTTTTCAATGATGGTGTTTTCCAATTGAATAATTTTCTTGTTTAGCTTTGAAAGTGTGGGTTCATGTTGAGTTTTCAAATCAGAAAGATCTTTTTCTAGAAATTGAACTTTTTCTGCAAGTCGTTCCGATTTTAGATGATAATTTGTCCTTTCGACCTTAATCGGATGAATTGATTTTTTAAGATTTTCCAACTCAGTTTTCGTGGAGCTGAGTTAGACCGTCAATCTTTGCAATTTGGATTGTAATTTAGATGAAGATGGTTTGGTCTCAAAAAGTTTGATTTTATCTTTTAAAACCTTGTTTTTAGATTTTAAACCTTTGACTTCTTTTGACATTGAGACCAAATTCTTCATCATGTCATTTTGCACTTTTTTAAAATCAGGTGAAATTTCAGATGATTGTACCTCATCATCATCAGATGCTGAGTCAGAATTCTCCAGTGCTTTCGTAGCTTTGATGAGCTTAGTCACCTTGCAAACATTTGCATGTTCAACCTCTGAATCTGAATTGTTAGTCCAGTTAAACCAAGTATCATCAACCGATTTCAGCTCTCCCCCAGTTTCTACAATCTTAGCCAATAACATTTTCTTCTTGTAGTAAGCTGCATCCTTATTCTTAGGCATCTTGTACTCACGAGAGTAATGACCAGCTTTGCCACAATTGAAACAGATTGAATCATCCTTCTTGGAATCATCAACACGTTGTTGTTGTTTTAATTGATCAGCTTTCTTGTAGTACGAGGAAGATGATGAATTCTTGCGTTGATTGATTGATTTACCTTTGAATTTGTATTTGTTTAAAGCTTTTGGGAACATGGCTGCCATCTTGACTAATTCAAGGTGAGAATCATCAACATCAGATAGATTCAATTCTTCAGAATCAGTTAAATCTTCAACAAGCACTTTCTTGGACAAGCTTTTGGAAGTTGTAAATGATTTTCTCTTCTTTTGAGAGCAAGAGGATCACTTGGAGATGACTCTTTCCTTCCCTCTTGAAGTATAGACAATTCAGGTTGGTAATCCATAAGAACTCCAACAAGCTCATGAATAGTCAACTTGTTAATCTCTTTGGTTGATCGAACAATGGTTCCATAAGGAAGCCAATTAACATTGAGCTTTTTGAGAAATTTCATGTTGACTTCAGCATTTACTTTTATGATCTTGCACCTTTTCAACTCATTGAGAACACCATTGAAATGACGGTAGGTGTAGCGACCCGACCAAATCATGTTTGACGGCGCCGTCTACTTAGGTCCCGTTACGTGGTCATAAGTCTTTAAGACAAAGTTTGACCAAAATATGTCGCCTTCATTTCAAAATAAAGATTGTTCCCAAAGTTTACAAGAATTGTTCAACCAATAGTTAAGTTACAACGTTATAATACGAATGAAATCTAGGCGACACGGTTTAAAGTAAAGTCAAAAGACGCTCCATGAAATGCACATATACTCGACATCCAATGCAAGTATCAAATAATGAGCGGAAGCATGTATCATGTATCGTTCAAGGACCTGAGAAAAACATAGAAATCTGTCAACGAAAACGTTGGTGAAATCATAGGTTTAAGTAAGTAAGTACAAGTGAACCACAAGATTTGCATCAATGAAATAATTGTAATACATTCCAAAAGTTTGTTTCACGAGCACCCAATTATCAAAGCTTAACATTCCTTCCATTGTATACCCCATCACTTAGTGCTAGAACAAACACTGTTTCTCGAAAATATATTTCATTCGTAAACGGTAGCGAACCGTTTGAATGAGGGTTTGTCAAACCCATATGGATCCATACAACATAAGTTCTCGCTTACACCCGGCAAGTGTAACTAATGATAATCGAATTGAGGATTTTGTTCTAAACTCGTATGTAGAATGTTTGTTTTCCCGTCCTTGTGTTCACTTAGTTCAAAAGAATCGTTTATGTTTTCTCATCCCAATATAAGTTCAAAAAGAGTAAAAGTGGGACTATGATCTCACCTTGAGTGCACGAGTAGTAAAGTACTTCAACAAGTAAACGTGTGCAAAGAACAATGCTAGTCTTGACCTAAACAATAGGTTTGTATCAATAACGGTAAACACGATAGGTCAAAGATGTTCAATTAGTCCTATGGCTCGTTAAGACTCGATCATAATAGCATGTGAATCAAATTTTCATGTTTCATGCAAGGTACAAGTATAAAAAACATGTTAGAACGATTGCACAAATATTTGGTTAAGTTTGATTAAAAGTCAAACTTTGGTCGGTCAAAGTCAACGAAAGTCAACACGTTCGGGTCGGGTTCCGAACTATTTTTCTGAGGTTTTTAATCATATATGAACATGTTAGAACAAGTTTCATGTGAATCGGAGGTCCGTAGTATGCCAAACATTTTTCGTAATTTGGACATGGTGGTCAGAACCTGACCACCTTATATGTCGCGCCGCGACATGAAATGGCCGCGCCGCGGCAAAGGCCGGGTGCTGGTACCTGGCCAGTCCCAAATGTTCAAGTCTCAATCCAAAACCTTTTTGTGCATAAAACACAAACCGCTAACACTTAGGACTCGCACCTTATATCGTTGGAAAGCTCTTTTGACGTAGAATGCAACTAAACACAATTCATCAATCAATCTACCTATTACAACAACCAAAACCGCATCTAATGCTTAACATTAACCGCATACAAGTTCATAAACGAAATTCAATGATTCGGGCAACCAATTTACATGAATGATATGCCGTTTCGAAGGTAATCAAGCATACAATCCAACTAAACACTTACCAATAATAATCCATGGCATTCAATGCATCAAAAGTTCATTTCAAGTTCATCAAACCCTAACCCAAATTCACCAAAATCAATAATCAAGTTCATGAAGTTTTCTAAGGCAACCTACACATCAAATTGAAGCTAGTGATGCTAGTAACACAATTAAAGCATCAACTTTTAACATCTAACAACATATGATCATCCAAAATTCAAGAACAACACACCAAAATTCAAGTTCATGCTAGTTACACTAAAACAACGAGATCGAGCATATAAATCATATATTCATGTTAGACTTGAGCCATAGACACTAATTAACACTTTTATAAGTTAAAAACATCAAGAACACAAAATCTAGTGATTTTAGAAAGTTACCCAAACGAGATGAAGTTGGTACCAAAATGAAGAGGATGAAGAGAGGATCACGAATATGTAGTTTATTTTGTTGTAAGCCTCCTAGATCGAATTTAGATGATGATTGAATGAATTTGGTAAATGGGTGTGTGTTCTTGCTAGAGAGAAAGAGAGAGATGGAGATGATAATGAATGGATGAAAGGGGTTGACCCTTTGACCTAGTCAAGGGTTTGATCCCTTGTCAAGTTTAGTCCCTCAACTTTCGTTCGGGTGCGGGAATTACCTAAACGAGATAATTTAAAACGCGTATCAACGGGAGATGTTATAAACATATAACGAACTTTATATTAGTATAACGGAAAAGTAAATGGAAAAAGGCGGGATGTTACATTACCTACTCCTTAAAAGAAATTTCGTCCCGAAATTTAAGTAGGCGTAGTAGTCGTTGTTTCTTCCTCGAGATCTTGCGTTTCTGAATTCACGAATAGATGAGGATACTTCCTTTGCATTTGATCTTGTCTTTCCCAAGTAAACTCGGGTCCCCTTTTGGCGTTCCAACGGACTTTAACAATCGGGATTCGGCTTTGTTTCAATGTCTTGACGGAGGTGTCCACAATTTCAACCGGTTCCTCCACAAAATGAAGTTTGTCATCCATAGTAAGTTCTTCGAGAGGGATGACGATATCGGGTTCGGCAAGACACTTTTTCAAGTTAGATACATGGAAGGTAGGATGAACGGAGTTCAATTGAGGCGGAAGATCTAAACGATAAGCAACGGTTCCAATACGCTCCAAGATTTCGAAAGGACCAATATACCGCGGATTTAGTTTCCCGCGTTTCCCAAAACGGATTACACCCTTCCAAGGTGCGACTTTTAACATTACTCGGTCACTGACTTGGAATTCAAGATCGTTGCGTCGTTTGTCGGTATAGCTCTTTTGACGACTTCGGGCCGTCCTAAGCCTATCTCGGATTTGAACGATTTTCTCTGTGGTTTCGTGAATGAGTTCGGGTCCGGTGATTTGCACGTCGCCTACCTCGGCCCAACAAAGAGGTGAACGACATTTGCGGCCATATAGCGCTTCAAAGGGTGCGGCTTTAATACTCGCGTGATAACTATTGTTGTAAGAGAACTCGGCGAGAGGTAAGTGCTTGTCCCAAGCTTTTCCGAAATCAACCACGCAAGCTCGTAACATGTCCTCTAAGGTTTGAATTGTACGTTCGCTTTGTCCATCGGTTTGAGGATGATATGCGGTGCTCATGTCTAAACGCGTTCCCAACGCTTCTTGCAATGTACGCCAAAATCTAGAAATGAAACGGCCATCTCGGTCGGAGATAATCGATAATGGTACACCGTGTCGGGCTACGATCTCCTTAATGTAAAGTTGTGCAAGTTTCTCCATTTTGTCCGTTTCTTTCATGGCCAGGAAGTGTGCGGATTTGGTGAGACGGTCAACAATAACCCAAATGGTATCATAACCGCCCGTCGTTTTTGGTAGTTTGGTGATAAAATCCATCGTTATCCTTTCCCACTTCCATTGCGGGATCTCGGGTTGTCGAAGTAGTCCGGACGGTCTTTGGTGTTCGGCTTTGACTTTGGAACATGTCAAACACTTGGAAACATAAGTAGCTACGTCCCTTTTGATGTTCGGCCACCAATATAGCTGTTTAAGGTCGTGGTACATCTTATTGGCACCGGGGTGAATCGAGTATCGTGACTTATGGGCTTCATCTAAAATAAGGCTTCGTAGATCCCCATAACTAGGCACCCAAATTCTTCCGGCGAAATATCGGAGTCCGGTTTCTTTAACTTCGAATCGAGAGGTGAGGACGTTCAAGTGTTCGAGAGAGATGTTTTCATCCTTGAGAGCCTCATCTTGGGCTACCCGAATTTGGCTATTAAGGTTTGTGTGAATGGTGATGTTTAAAGCTCGGACACGGAGAGGCACCGCTCTTTCTTTTCGACTTAAGGCATCGGCTACTACGTTTGCCTTCCCGGGATGGTAACGAAGCTCGCAATCGTAATCGTTTAAAGTTTCAATCCACCGTCGTTGTCTCATGTTTAGTTGCTTTTGATCGAAAATGTGTTGGAGACTTTTGTGGTCGGTAAAGATAGTACTCTTGGTTCCATAAAGATAGTGTCTCCACATTTTAAGTGCAAAGACGACGGCTCCGAGTTCGAGATCATGTGTCGTATAGTTTCGTTCATGAATTTTGAGTTGTCGAGAAGCATAAGCAATGACTTTCGTTCGTTGCATCAATACACACCCAAAACCATGTTTCGAGGCGTCGCAATATACAACAAAGTCATCATTGCCTTCGGGAAGTGACAAGATAGGAGCGGTGGTTAGCTTCGTTTTCAAGATTTGGAATGCGGATTCATGTTCGGTCGCCCAAATGAATTTCTTTCCCTTGTGAGTCAATGCGGTTAGAGGACGAGCAACCAAAGAAAAATCCTTGATGAATCTACGGTAGTATCCGGCGAGACCCAAGAATTGACGAATGTGAGTAGGAGTAGTAGGAGTCTCCCATTTACTAATGGCTTCGATCTTCGTGGGATCGACTTTAATACCTTGATCACTTACAACATGACCAAGAAATTGAACTTCCTTCAACCAAAATTCACACTTGGAGAATTTGGCATAAAGTCGTTCTTGTCTCAAGAGTTCAAGCACAAGTCGGAGATGTTGTTCGTGCTCTTCTTCATTTTTAGAATAAATCAATATGTCATCGATGAACACAATAACGAATTTATCGAGATACGGTTTGCACACGCGGTTCATAAGATCCATGAACACCGCCGGTGCGTTAGTGAGACCAAATGGCATGACAAGGAATTCATAACTACCATAACGAGTTCGGAAAGCGGTTTTGGAGACATCTTCCCCCTTAACCCTCAATTGATGATAACCCGAGCGGAGATCGATTTTCGAATATACACAAGACCCTTGTAGTTGATCAAAGAGGTCATCGATGCGAGGAAGAGGATATCGGTTCTTAACCGTCAATTTATTTAGTTCACGATAATCAATGCACATTCGTAGGGATCCGTCTTTCTTTTTAACAAACAAAATCGGAGCGCCCCAAGGTGAATGGCTAGGTTGGATAAAACCACGATCAAGTAGTTCTTGGATTTGACTTTGCAATTCTTGCATTTCGGATGGAGCGAGTCTATATGGTGCACATGCTACGGGTGCGGCTCCCGGAATAAGATCGATTTGGAATTCAACCGGTCGATGAGGCGGAAGACCCGGCAATTCGTCGGGAAATACATCGGAATAGTCACTAACAATTGGCACATTATCGATGTGCTTCTCATCGGACTCGACTTTCTTAACGTGAGCAAGGATCGCAAAACAACCCTTACGGAGTAGTTTTCTAACTTTAATACACGAAACGAGGTTGAGTCCGGTGCAACTCTTATCGCCATAGACGATCAAAGGTTCACCATTCTCGATAGGAATTCGGATTGCGTTAAGATCACAAAGAATGTGAGATTTCGTTTTGACTAACCAATTCATACCGATTATTACATCAAAGCTTCCTAGTTCCATGGGTATCAAGTCAATTTCAAATTCCCTACCCAAAATGTTCAAAGTACACCCCCGGTAATATGTGTCGGCACTTAAGAGTTTTCCGTCGGCCACTTCGATGGAATAAGTAGTATCTAAAGGGTGTGGTGGAGTGCAAAGGGTAGGAGCTAAAGTCTTGGACACAAAACATTTATCGGCACCCGAATCGAATAAGCAAGTAACATAAGAGTTGTTGAGAAGAAACGTACCCGTGACTAGTTCATTGTCATCTCGGGCTTCCTCGGTGTTGATGTTAAAGGCTCGGCCTCGGTTGTTGGGGTTGGCTTTCTTCTTTGGGCATGCATTTCTATAATGACCCGTTTGACCACATTCGTAACAAGTGCCCGTCTTTGGTGCATTGGGCCACTTTCGAGCAATGGGAGTGGCACTTTTACAATCGTTGGCCTTATGACCAACTCCTTGGCACCGGTGGCAAATTAACTTGCCACATTCACCAAAGTGATGTTTGTTGCATTTGTTGCAAAGTGGTAGGTTCCCGGCATAACCTTTCTTGCCGTCGTTGTTGAAGGGCTTTTTGGTGAAGGTGTTGTTGTTGTAGTTGGTTGATGGAGTGGCTTCCCATTTCCTTTTGTTGCCACCCGACTTGTCCTCGGCCTTAGGTGCCGGAACTACGATTTCGTCAACCGTTTCAATTAGTTGGCGAGCCATGTTCATAGCGGCTTGATGAGTAGTGGGTTTGGATGACATCACCCCTTGTTTGATGCTTTTTGGAAGACCGAGCATGTAGAGCTCAATCCTTTGAGATTCGGGGTTAACAAGATTAGGACACATCAAGGATAGTTCGGCGAAGCGTTGATTATAAGCTTTAAGATCGTTTCCGACCGCTTTCAAAGCTCTTAGTTCTTCCTCAAGCTTTCGGGTTTCTTCGCGCGGAAAATATTCAACAATCATCTTTTCCTTTAGATCGGCCCAAGAGAGGGCATGAGCTTCATCGGTACCCACCGATTGTACATAAGTATTCCACCATGTAAGAGCGACACCGGCGAAGGTGTGAGTGGAGTATTTGACCTTGTCTTGGTCCCGACAACCGCTTATGCTAAAGACGGCTTCCGTTTGCTCAAACCATCGGGTGAGCACGACCGGTCCCCCGGTTCCATCAAAAGTGTGAGGTTTGCACCCCATGAAAGCTTTATAAGAGCATCCCTCGTTTGAGTTTCCGGCTCCATTGTTGTTGTTGTGGTTGTGGTTGTTATTGTTGTTATTATTATTGTTGTTGGATGAGTGACCGGCCATGGCCGCATCTACGGCGGTAGCTATCATCCGTTCGAGAGCTTGTTCGGGAGTTTCATTGCGGCGTACACGACGAGGAGCCATTGTTCCTTCAAGACACAAGAATATCATTGATTAGTATTCTCAATAATACTAACCGTGATATAGAATAAAGATAAAGAGAAGTTTTTCCTCGACTCGCCTTAAATTCTTTATGCCATAATGTCGGAACGTTCATATGAGTCACCGTAATATAATCCCGGAAATTATATTACCCTGATTCATATGTGCATTCGACATCATTTCATATAGTCAAGGTGGCGCGTCAATCAAATTAAACAACGTGAGATTAAGATGAACTAAGAGTAGATATGAGTAGAAGCGTTCGAGTATAAATGCACAAGTAGTCAAGTAATTCCTACTTCAAGTCTATATGCCGGTTGTAGTCTAGACTCACCAATGTACCCTATGACTCGGGGTTGACACTAATGAACTCTAAATCCCTACAACCAACGCTCTGATACCATCTGTAGCGACCCGACCAAATCATGTTTGACGGCGCCGTCTACTTAGGTCCCGTTACGTGGTCATAAGTCTTTAAGACAAAGTTTGACCAAAATATGTCGCCTTCATTTCAAAATAAAGATTGTTCCCAAAGTTTACAAGAATTGTTCAACCAATAGTTAAGTTACAACGTTATAATACGAATGAAATCTAGGCGACACGGTTTAAAGTAAAGTCAAAAGACGCTCCATGAAATGCACATATACTCGACATCCAATGCAAGTATCAAATAATGAGCGGAAGCATGTATCATGTATCGTTCAAGGACCTGAGAAAAACATAGAAATCTGTCAACGAAAACGTTGGTGAAATCATAGGTTTAAGTAAGTAAGTACAAGTGAACCACAAGATTTGCATCAATGAAATAATTGTAATACATTCCAAAAGTTTGTTTCACGAGCACCCAATTATCAAAGCTTAACATTCCTTCCATTGTATACCCCATCACTTAGTGCTAGAACAAACACTGTTTCTCGAAAATATATTTCATTCGTAAACGGTAGCGAACCGTTTGAATGAGGGTTTGTCAAACCCATATGGATCCATACAACATAAGTTCTCGCTTACACCCGGCAAGTGTAACTAATGATAATCGAATTGAGGATTTTGTTCTAAACTCGTATGTAGAATGTTTGTTTTCCCGTCCTTGTGTTCACTTAGTTCAAAAGAATCGTTTATGTTTTCTCATCCCAATATAAGTTCAAAAAGAGTAAAAGTGGGACTATGATCTCACCTTGAGTGCACGAGTAGTAAAGTACTTCAACAAGTAAACGTGTGCAAAGAACAATGCTAGTCTTGACCTAAACAATAGGTTTGTATCAATAACGGTAAACACGATAGGTCAAAGATGTTCAATTAGTCCTATGGCTCGTTAAGACTCGATCATAATAGCATGTGAATCAAATTGTCATGTTTCATGCAAGGTACAAGTATAAAAAACATGTTAGAACGATTGCACAAATATTTGGTTAAGTTTGATTAAAAGTCAAACTTTGGTCGGTCAAAGTCAATGAAAGTCAACACGTTCGGGTCGGGTTCCGAACTATTTTTCTGAGGTTTTTAATCATATATGAACATGTTAGAACAAGTTTCATGTGAATCGGAGGTCCGTAGTATGCCAAACATTTTTCGTAATTTGGACATGGTGGTCAGAACCTGACCACCTTATATGTCGCGCCGCGACATGAAATGGCCACGCCGCGGCAAAGGCCGGGTGCTGGTACCTGGCCAGTCCCAAATGTTCAAGTCTCAATCCAAAACCTTTTTGTGCATATAACACAAACCGCTAACACTTAGGACTCGCACCTTATATCGTTGGAAAGCTCTTTTGACGTAGAATGCAACTAAACACAATTCATCAATCAATCTACCTATTACAACAACCAAAACCGCATCTAATGCTTAACATTAACCGCATACAAGTTCATAAACGAAATTCAATGATTCGGGCAACCAATTTACATGAATGATATGCCGTTTCGAAGGTAATCAAGCATACAATCCAACTAAACACTTACCAATAATAATCCATGGCATTCAATGCATCAAAAGTTCATTTCAAGTTCATCAAACCCTAACCCAAATTCACCAAAATCAATAATCAAGTTCATGAAGTTTTCTAAGGCAACCTACACATCAAATTGAAGCTAGTGATGCTAGTAACACAATTAAAGCATCAACTTTTAACATCTAACAACATATGATCATCCAAAATTCAAGAACAACACACCAAAATTCAAGTTCATGCTAGTTACACTAAAACAACGAGATCGAGCATATAAATCATATATTCATGTTAGACTTGAGCCATAGACACTAATTAACACTTTTATAAGTTAAAAACATCAAGAACACAAAATCTAGTGATTTTAGAAAGTTACCCAAACGAGATGAAGTTGGTACCAAAATGAAGAGGATGAAGAGAGGATCACGAATATGTAGTTTATTTTGTTGTAAGCCTCCTAGATCGAATTTAGATGATGATTGAATGAATTTGGTAAATGGGTGTGTGTTCTTGCTAGAGAGAAAGAGAGAGATGGAGATGATAATGAATGGATGAAAGGGGTTGACCCTTTGACCTAGTCAAGGGTTTGATCCCTTGTCAAGTTTAGTCCCTCAACTTTCGTTCGGGTGCGGGAATTACCTAAACGAGATAATTTAAAACGCGTATCAACGGGAGATGTTATAAACATATAACGGACTTTATATTAGTATAACGGAAAAGTAAATGGAAAAAGGCGGGATGTTACAGTAGGTATCCTTTAGTGGTTTATCAGGTTCCTGCTTGAAATCTTCATAAAATCCCAGAGCCTTATTCAGTTTAGTAACATGTGACATGTCATAACCTTCTTGCTGTCGTTTGATCTCATCCTATATATCTTTTGCTATTGTGTTGCTATCAACATTTTCAAACAACTCATACGGTATAGCTTGCTTAACAATGTTCTTTGCCTTTATGTCACCCTGAGCTCTCTTACGTTTATCACCAGAAAGTTCATAGACTGGAATTGGCATACCAGTATCCGGATGATAATCTACAACTGGACCATCTCTCAGAGAAGCCCATATGTACTTTACTTTCTCACCCTTCTAGTCTATGTACTGAGTGATACGGTGAAGCCACTGAGTGTACTTGCCATCAAACAACACTGGAGGACGGGAATCTGATCCAATGATCAAAGTATCTTAAGTAGACATCTTGAAAATGAGGTAGATTTGGTAAAGGTTCGGTACTACTCAAATCTAAGATGAAAAATCACAACAATCTAACACAAATGTCAGATTCGGTAACTGATTCAGTACTGTAGCAGATTCAGTACAGATTCTGTATTGTAGCAGATTCGGTAAACCAGATTCTGTATCAGAAACTGATCAAAAATACAAGTAACACACCCAGATTCGGTATAGATTTGGTAACCACAAGATTTGTAACCCGAGAACACTTAAAACCAATGAATTAAGTGATACTGAGATACTGATTCGGTATCTGACTCGGTAGTTAGATTCTGTATGAATTTGAATTCAAACACAATTCAATTCCTTTGAATTGTAACCTTGCTGTACAAGGAAACAAGTTAGTATCACACAAAATATCAAAGATACCGAATGTATAGGATATCGAATGTCAACTGTAGCAGTTGAGAATACCGAGTCTAAGTATGAAAACTTAGAATTCAAACGAATCCTTTCTCAAATCACACCAATTAGCTACGTATGATCAAACCGAATGTGATAGAATCACAAACACACCACAATCTGCAACACTGAATGAGAATTAATAGCTTTAAACCAGATTCGGTACCGAATGTGTATCAAATCTTCAAAAATTGAAGAATTGATGAAATTAAATCGTCAGAAATGTGATTAAACACCTCACTATCACAACTGAAGTCTCAAATCTTTACTTAACTACAGAATCAAGCTGTAATTGATGAATACCGAGAGTTTTAGCCACGAACTCTAAAAATCAACTTGATTCTCCATAATTGATGTTAAAAAGATGTAATGATGCTTAAAACTCTTTCTAATCAACCTAATACACCTTTGCTGAACTTATTAAAGGAATCTGAACGTCAGATTATCAGATTCGATTATACCGAATCTGATTCAAAATACCGAGAGTGTTCAGATTCTGTAATCCTCAATCTCTTGATCGATCTAATGATGTAATATCACTCCCTGAAAGCTATGATTCCAAATGATAGGTCAGATCATGTTGAGATTAGAAGAAAAGACAAGTTAGAATGAGATTCGGTAAGTGTGAAGGAGATTCGGTATTAGAGAGAATTAACAAGATTTACATTCCACAGCTTCTAGAACTTAGTTACAATGCAATGGCTATCTAATTAGGACTACTTAGGTTCCTTATATAGCCCTCTTCTAAGGAACCATCAATTCAGCTTATTTCACATTAACACTATACAACTTCGGGGTCCTAACAGCGACACCCGTTTCGCTTCTAGATTTTGGCGTTCTTTGCAAGAAGCCTTGGGAGCTTGTCTCGACATGAGCACTGCATATCACACGCAAACTGACGGACAAAGCGAACGAACGATTCAGACTTTGGAGGACATGTTGCGTGCTTACGTTATTGATTTTGGAAAAGCTTAGGAAAAGCATTTGCCGCTAGCCGAATTCTCTTACAACAACAGTTATCATTCGAGCATTAATGCAGCACCTTTCGAAGCGTTTTATGGCCGTAAATGCCGTTCTCCTATTTGCTGGGCCGAAGTAGGTGAGAAACAAATCACCTGACCCGAGTTAGTCCATGAGACAACGGAGAAGATTGTCCAAATCCAAGCAAGGCTCAAGACAGCCCGTGATCGTCAAAAGAGTTATGCCGACCTTAAACGAAAAGACTTCGAATTTAACGTGAGTGACCGTGAAATGTTGAAATTCGCACCTTGGAAAGGTGTAATTCATTTAGGAAAGTGTGGAAAGTTAAACCCGTGATTCATTGGTCCTTTCAAAATCCTGGAGCGTGTTGGACCCGTTGCTTACCGTTTAGATCTTTCGACTCAATTGAGCTCCATTCATTCTACCTTCCATGTATCGAATCCGAAGAAATGTCTTGTGGAACCAGAACTCGTCATACCACTTGAGGAGCTTACGATTGATGACAAACTTCATTTCGTGGAAGAACCTGTCAAAATTATGGACCGTGAGGTCAAGACCTTGAAACGCAACAAGATTCTGATCGTCCGAGTCTGATGGAATGTAAAATGAGGACTTGAGTTTTTGAAATGCCACGTTCATATTAATTATAAACATTTCATATTAATTGGTTTCTTTGCGAGGTTTTGACCTCTATATGAGACGTTTTTCAAATCTTGCATTCGTTTTTAAAAACAACCATAACCTTTATTATTGAATAAAGGTCTTAATGACATAATTTAGATTGTCTATCAAAGACAATCTCCTCAAATAAATAAGTTTTTACACAACCCATTACAATATGATCAAATATATTACAACAATTACTCCGAATGCAAGTTTAAACAATATAAACAATTATGCCGACTCCAAATCTTGACCTTGGGTTGGCATACGACAGCGGAAGCATTTTTAATATTCACCTGAGAATAAACATGATTAAAACGTCAAAAAAAATGTTGGTGAGTCATAGGTTTAATTTCTATATAATAATCATAATATTTAATAAGCCACAAGATTTCATTTAATTAAATGCGCAGGATCATTACAACTGCAAAAATCATTCATACGACGAGTCGCATGGTAACCGACCTTAACATAGAGCACTTAAGATATCTAGAATCATACATTCCACTATTCAAATGTATGACAAGAAACCTTCGAAGTACTAAAGCATTTCCACTATTCGAAAATGTGGGTGGTTGGTGCCCGTAGATCTACCTTTAGGATTCGCGTCAATTAGTGTTTTTCACTAATTCTTAGGTTACCAAGCATAATAATAATAAGTACAGATATCCGGTATAACAAAACAGTCGTAGAATATAGTTTCATGAACTTGTGCTTATTTTGTAAATTGTTTATAAATTTGCATGTATTCTCATCCCAAAATAATTTAGATTGTAAAAATGGGACTATAACTCACTTGTGATGATTTCCGAATAGATGGTGATAAGACTTGGCCTTTTTACAAATTCACGAACCTAATAATAATATTCTTGTGTAAAGATATATATATATATATATATATATATATATATATATATATATATATATATATATATATAATTAATATTCCATACTTATGATACTTATGATAATTTTAATTGTCCATTGTTAGTAGTCCAACGTTCGTAGTCCAATAGTCCAATAGTCTAATAGTCTAACAGTATAAATATATATATAAATATAAATGCGTATATTGTGTTAGGATTCACTAACACTATAATATATTGTCTTAATATAATAAGACACATAATATGTATATTGTTTGAAGCAATCCGCGACCCACTGTATACATGTCTCAGGCTCGATCACAACTCAAAGTGCCACTTCGACCCACAGCTAACTCGAAATTACTGCCAATGGTGTCTTATAGTTCGTTCCAATAATATATATAGAAGAAATCAAAATGATATGTCAAAACGCTGTATACAGATCCACGGTGATCAAGTCATATATATATATATATGGTGGCTTACGATCTTTATTAAGACTATAATATATTGTCATAGAACTTAATCACGACTATTATAAATTGTATTTCCATAAGTTCGGGAACAAGACATGTATAAATACATGTAGGATACAAGGTAAGTTAGCTAGGATAAGGTTAGCATCCATTTTTATTAATCAAAACCGTAGCTAAAAACAAGCAAAAATATCTAATTTTGTCTTACCCATAATTTCTTTGTTACAAATCCGTTTTGAGTGATTCGAGTTGCCATGGTTTCGTATCGAACTCAAAATTATTAATATTAACATAAAAAGTATAGGTTTATAGTCAAAAATACAGCTTAGGTGTCAAATAAGAGAATATAGTCATATCTGTCATAAGAACGACATCTTGATGACCCTTTTGAAAAACATACTTCCACTTAGAGTTTAACCATGGATTTTGGATATATTTCATATCCATATAAAATAAGATTTTTCACCAAAGGAAATCTTTTAATTCAAAGTTTAAGATAGGTTTTTAAAATTAAACCCAAAACACCCCCCGATGATCTATGACGGCGTATGTTCAGTTTTAAGGTGTTCTTCGTGTTTACAAGTTTTATATCCTTATGTTAGCTTGACATACTATCATAATACATGTGTTGAAGTATTTTAAAAGTCAAGTTAGAAGGATTAAGTTTATTTGCAAACAAGTTTAGAAATAATCTAAACTATGTTCTTGTTGTTATTAGTTATAACTCAAAATAAGATAGCTATATGGATATGAATCGAAAAAGATTATGAATAAGGTGACTACCTCAAATTAAACGAACAAAGTTGCTGAGAAAATAAGATGATAATCTTGTGATCAAAGATATCCTTGATGGCTTGTAATCCTTGGAGTGGAATCATAGAATGAACAAAAGTTCGAATAAGATTTCTATCTTAAATTAAGATAGTTATAAGTATATGAATTGAACCAAAGCTTATATATGATTCTTACCTTGATAAAGAGGAGTAGATGAGTTAACAAAGTGTTCTTAAAGCTAGTTTATGATAAAAGTGAATGAAGATTTTCTAGTACTTGAAGTATGTGTGTTTAAAGAGTGTTTAAAGAGTAAGAAATGGAGAGAATACTTGGAGTTCTTGTGTGTGAGTATTATGAGAGTGAAGGTAAGTTAAATAGCTAATATAAATGAGTAAAAAAAGTGTTAAAAGTCTTGGTTCATGCATATGGTTAAGAAACTTTATCAAAATTTGGAATATAGCATAATAATGCAAACTAGAAGTTAAATGTTGGTTCCCACAAGTCTCCATCATGTTTATCCTTGTCTTGTGACTCATAGGGCTGCTAAGGAGGCTATAATTGGTATTTTATATTGGTATATACTCATAGTATTTAAGTATGGAAGCTGGGTATGATACGAGTGTAAATACCGAATGAATACGAATAGAATTCTTGATGGAATTGAATGAGATTATGAGTATAGCTATCTTTGTTAAGTATAAGTATGTTAGTATATATGTTTAAGTCCTTCAAAAGTGTATTAATACATATTAATACAATACATATACATACATTTTAATTTAGAAGTTATTACAACGTTAATCGTTATATATATATATATATGTATATAATCTTGAAGTCTTTAAGTTAGTAATCTCATTTTATGTATACAACCAATTGTTATTATATTTAATGAGATACTTAAATATCATTTTATCAAATCATAAGTATATATATCCATATATACATCATTATATAATTATTTCGAGTTATAACGTTCGTGAATCGTCAGACAAACTGAGTGGCCAAACATTTGTATAAAATTCATTCAAATAACCAAATCTTAATGAGTATGATTGCTTAACATGTTGGAAACATTAATTATGTAAATATTAATCTTCTATATATTAGTGGAAAAATCAGGGTCGTTACAGTTTACTTGGGAACGAGATGATCAAATGATGCAGAAGTATCCTCACCTCTTCCCGACTCTACCGTCTACCTCATCCTAAAATTTCGGGATGAAATTTTCATTAACAGATGGGTAATGTAACAACCCGACTTTTTCGACTTACTTTTGTGCTTTGTGTTTTCGCGAAACTGCGTATTTATGCATACTGAACTATATTATACTTTGGGAACTCCCTACATGTTGATTACTTTCATTTATATGTTAAAAAGTATCAATAAGTACGTAAGATACTTAACTTAACCCCCGAAAGCCTTTATAACCGTTAGTGTTACCTGACATTTTTAACGAACTGCGTACTGCGTACACGTTTAACTTTTGTCGTAATCGGAATATTATGACTACGAAATACTAATTGTTAATTTATAACACAATTACTTAGGTTTTTAGATGCCTAATTACGCTTAGTAATTTAGAAGAGCACACTAGTTAGTCTTGTTGGACTTTCTACCTTGTTGGACCTTAGCCCACCCTACACTAGCTAGTGGACTATTTAATTAGCCCAATTATAAATAACTAGTGACCCATTAATAAGTAAGACAAATGCCCATTTATTAGAGGGAACATACTAGCATTTTTGTCAAGTATTATCCTTAATGTTGCATGAGATCCTAACATAAGCACCAACTTTAGACAACCATTAACCAAAAAGCAAAAAGGTGTCCCCCGTGTCCCCCACCAATTCCCACGGCCACCATCACCCCTCCCTCACCATACCACCTATAAATACAAGCCTTATTTCACTCATTTCACACTTAATCTCATTTGCAATTTACACGCACTTACTCTCTAATTCTTTCTCTAGCCTTTCTCTCTCTAAAAAGTGTAAGTATTTGATTTTTCTTCTTCTTCTTCTTCCTTCTCTCTAACGAAATAATCATCTGATGGAATTCAACATAACAACAAGTTTTAATGTCAACATAATCACAAAGCCATTTTATGATAGTTAAACAAAGCGAAAGCATGATTATCAAGAAAACAAGTTTATATGTTTAACCATTTAAATTGAATTCCATGTTAATATCAAGTCTAGAAAATATCCTTACATATAAGAACAAGGAAGTAAGAAATTAATACCTCCTCAAGCAAGTTGAGGGTTGTTTACAAATGAGCAAGATGATGATGAAGATGATGGAAAGTGAGCTTGTAACTTGAAGCCTCAAGAAAGTAATACCCCAAGCAATAACCCCAACACCTTTGCCTTTAGTTAGGATTTATTTGACACTTAAATTGAGCTTGAAAAAACAAATTAAGAACCCACCTATGAGTCCTAAAGGCTCACGGCCAACAGCACACTGCAGTAAGAATTATGCAGGTTTTTTACAAGCTTAAAATGTGTTGTTTTACTTGAGAGAAAGATTCAAACTTTGGTCCAAGAGATGCCCATGCACATAAGGACTTGTGTATCTTAAAAGTAACAAAACAAAGCAAGCATGGGAGTCCTAGGAGTCCTAAAATCTACCCATTATATATTTTTATAACAATGTTTTAACATATATATAAACATGTTATATATATATAAAACATGTATTTTTTATGTTACTTTCACATTTTATAAACCTTTTATAAAATATAACATAATATAATCGTTTAAAACTTATAAATAATTATATATAAATTATCCAAATAATTTGTCTCAAGTGATAATATTTTATAAAACCAATTTTCTAAAATCCAAGTGTCGCGTATTTTCTCAATGATTTAATCGTTAAGCTTAAATACGTTTAAGGTGTCAGTAAGCTTGTTATTGGGTATGACCCGACTTGGATCATAACATATTAGCCACATTAATTAAATATGTCTCTCGAGCATACAAAAAACCTTCAATCTCCCACTTGCATGAGAAACATAAGAAACTAATGCAAGTGATGGATACCACCTAACGACCGTCCATCACCCCCAATATGTTATGACTTTGTGCCATTCAATAACATCATCCCTTTCGAGTTCCCATCTCGAATATGAATAGGTGAATCTTTTCATTATATCCTTTTGTCCTAGATGTCATGTTAAATCCAAGAGACACAGAGTGATCACTCTCTTCTAGATTTAACTTTATCAGGCCTTAGACATCTGACTCTCAACAAATAAGAGGGACAAATTCCATCTTGATTACATACGTCCTAAATATATACCTTGCATTATACCTGAGCTCTTCCTTATGAACTACCATATTTCAGAATAGAGAAGGAAAGAATCAAGGCACGATACTTGGTAAATATCTGAACCCAATATGTATCTCAGGTCAGAGGATACAATGATATTCGCCTTTACTCAAGATTACATGTGATCAACCACAAAGGCTCCATTTAGTAAATCTTGAGGGCGGGTCTTCCAATATTTGTATCCCACAAATATCTATGAACCTTGGTTGCAACCTTGCCCCACATTCATCCCGTGAATGTATACCAATCCAAGTTCATAATAGTCTAAACCTCACACTTGCTCCCACAAATGTGATCGACTACGGAATTTAGAATAATTGTTTATTCATGGGTAAAATATGAAAAATAGGAACTTGACTCAAAATAAATTAATACCATAATTATATTAATGAGTTTGAACAATTTCGTTCCATTACAATACTTAAGACAGATCATGTCCAATCACTATAATATCGAAGCCCTAATGCACTAACACGCCCTTGATGTTTTGCACCATGTAAGAGCTTCGTGAGTGGATCCGCTATATTAAGATCTGTGTGAACTTTGCGAATACATATCTTTCCCTTTTCAACTTCATCCCTTATGTAGTTGAATCTTCGCTCAATGTGACGGGTCTTTTGGTGAGCACGAGGTTCTTTGATTTGAGCAATCGCACCCTCGTTGTCACAAAAGATCTCAAGAGGGTCCTGAATGGAAGGGACTACTCCTAAGTCATTGATGAATTTCTTCATCCATGCAGCTTCCTGAGCTGCCAATGAGGCGGCGATGTACTCTGACTCTGTAGTGGATAAAGCAACAACATCCTGTTTTGAACTCTTCCAAGAGACCGCACCTCCATTTAACATGAAGACATAACCGGATTGTGATCGAGAATCATCTCGATCAGTTTGGAAACTCGCATCCACGTAACCTTTTACAGCGAGTTCCTCCTTACCAGACCCATATATTAGAAACATATCCTTAGTCCTCCTAAGGTATTTCAATATACTTTTAACCGCAATCCAATGATTGTTTCCTGGGTTATTCTGATATCTACTTTTCAAGCTAAGAGCGCATGATACATTCGGTCTAGTACATATCATTACATACATGATTGACCCAATAGCAGATGCATATGGGACTTTCTTCATTCTCTCTTATTCATCTTTCATGGTAGGGCACTGAGATGAACTGAGAAGCGTTCCCTTTTAAATAGGTACCAAAACTTTCTTAGAGTTCTCCATCTTAAACCTTTTCAAGATCTTTTCAATGTATGCACTTTGATTCAAACCTACCAGTTTCTTAGATCTATCCCTGTAGATCCCAATCTCCAAAACGTATTATGCTTCTCCAAGATCCTTAATGGAGAAGCATTTACTTAGCCAAGTTTTAACACCTTGCATTGCCGAAACATCGTTCCCAAATAATAATATATCATCCACATATAATATAAGGAACATGATAGTGCTCCCACTAGCTTTCTTGAACACACAAGCTTCATCACCATTTTTAATGAAGCCAAATTTTTTGGCCTCCTCATTAAAACGATGATTCCACATTCTAGATGCTTGTTTCAATCCGTAGATTGACTTCTTTAACTTGCATACCTTTTTAGGATATTTCGGATCAACAAAACCTTCAGGCTGAACCATATAGACATCTTCCTCAAGATGTCCATTTAGGAAAGCGATATTGATATCCATTTGCCATATTTCATAATCATAATGAGCAGCAATGGCAAGTAATATCCTAATAGACTTTAGCATTGCCACAGGAGAAAAAGTTTCATCATAGTCAACCCCTTGAGTTTGAGTGAAACCTTTTGCTACAAGTCTAGCTTTGTATGTATCCAAGTTACCATGTATGTCGGTTTTCATCTTGAAAAGCCATTTACAATCAACTAGCCTTGAGCCAGCAGGTTGTGCAATAAGTTCCCAAACTTGGTTGTCATACATGGATTGCATCTCAGCGTTCATGGCTTCCTACCATTTATATTTATCAATCCTTGATAAAGCATCTTGGTAGTTTGTTGGCTGATCCAAATCAACCACATAGCAACCGTCCATGAGAAACCCATATCTCTCAGGAGGATTACTAATCCTACCAGATCTGCGAACGTCTTGTACACTTTGATCATCCATTTGATCATTCTCAACATTTTCATGTTGAGTGCTAGTGTCAACCAATTGTGTATCATCTACTTAATCTTGAACCTCCTCAAGATCTATCTTCCTTTCACTATTACCTTCCATTAGGAACTTAGTTTCAAGGAATTCAGCCTTCCGAGCAACAAATACATTCTGCTCGGATGGATCATAGAAATAATATCCCATATCATCCTTGGGATATCCTATGAAGATACACTTCGTGGATCGAGCATTCAACTTATTAGGGACGTAACGCTTAGGATAAGCTTCACATCCCCATACCTTGAAGTATGACAAAGATGGAGGTTTTCCAAACCACATTTCATGAGGAGTTCGTTCCACTTTCTTGGTTGGGGCCATATTTAAAATACGAGCCGCGGAGCATAGACAATAACCCCAAAATGATAGAGGTAACGAGCTTCTAGCCATCATAGATCGAACCATATCCATTAGGGTTCAGTTCTTCCTTTCAGAAACTCCATTAAGTTGGGGTGTTCCAGGAGGAGTGAGTTGCGAGATAATCTCACAACTTTTAAGATGATCTTGGAAAGCATCGCTTAGGTATTCACCTCCTCTATCGATACGAAGTACCTTGATTGTCTTATTGAGTTGATTTTGTACTTCGTTTTGATATTCCTTGAATGCTTCAAAAGTTTCGTCCTTGTATCTTAACAAGTAGACATATCCAAAACGACTAATGTCATCAATGAAAGTGATGACGTATCTTTCACCTTTCCTAGTCATGGGCTTAAAGGATCCACACATACCCGAATGTATTAATCCCAATAAGTCCTTAGCCCTTTCATAGGTCCCTTTGAAAGGTGCTTTAGTCATTTTGCCTTGTAAACAAGATTCACATACATCAAATGATTCCAGTTCATTTGATTTCAAAAGTCCATTCTTTTGAAGTGTATGCATTCGATTCTTTTTTATGTGACCAAGACGACAATGCCATAAGTAGGAATCACTCAAATCCCTCTTGAGTTTCTTGGTGTTTGCATGGAACATTGAGCTATTGTATAATGTGTCATCATGAACCAATTCATAAATACCATTCGAAGGCGAAGCCTTGAAATAGAACACATTATCTAAAGAAACAAGGATATCATCATTAATGAAATTAAGATTAAAACCACATTGTTTCAAACGGGATACAGAAATAATGTTTCGAGATAAATTGGGTGCATACAAAACATTTTTCAAAATAAGCTCCAAACCACTTGGAAGCTTCAAAATAAAGTCTCCTTGAGCTACTACTTGCACCTTAGCTCCATTTTCCATGAAGAGACTTGATGTTCCCGCTTCTTGTCTACTTCTTTTGAACCCCTGCATAGAATTGCAAATGTGAGTTCCACATCCTGTCTCTAATACCCATGTATTAGAAGAAGTAATACTAAGCTCAATGTATACCATATATACATTACCTGAGGTTTGCCCTGCATCCCTCTTTTCTTTCAACTCCTTAAGGTAGATCGGGCAGTTGCGTTTCTAGTGACACATCTCACCGCAACCAAAGCACGGATCTTCCTTGGGGTTAGCTTTACCGGTAACCTTTTGCTTTTTGTTCTTGTTGGTTGGGGTAACCATATTCCCCTTTCCCTTGCCCTTGCCTTGGTAGGCGGGTCCTTTCCTCTTAGCCGCCTTCGGTTTAGAAGTGTTATTGTTTTTGGACCCGCCTTCATTGATCATAAACATGGGTGAAGCCCTTTTACCCATGCTCGCTTCGGCAGTCTTAAGCATGGCATGTAATTCGCCAATGCTCTTATCCCAAACATTCATGTTGTAATTCATTACAAATGTGTCAAACCTCTTTGACAAGGAATTAAGGATAAGGTCCGTGGCTAATTCATTAGATACGTTGCAGTTTAGACGGTTCGCTCGATCAATTAGGCTTTTCATCTTAAGGACATAAGATGAAACGCATTGGGAGTCGTCCATTCGACATGCATGAAGCGCTCGAACCGTTTCGAAGCGCTCAACACGAGCTTGTTGAAGGAACATCTCCTTCAATTGTGTGATCATGTCATATGCACTATAATGCTCGAAATTCTTTTGGAGTTCTGGTATCATAGTCCCAAGCATGAGGCAAGAAACTTGCACCGAATCGGTGCAATATTTTTCCCAATAAGCCATGCCTTCCGTATCATCCTCGTCCGGTTGATCGGGAATGGGGTCTTCCAACACATACGCCCTATCCTCTAGTTTGAGGACAATTCTTAGATTGCGAAACCAATCCATGAAGTTCGTATGGTTGAGTTTTTCCTTTTCGAGGATTGACCTCAACGATAGGTTGTTAAAGTTGATTGGTGCGTTTGGAATGTTGTTGTTATTGGCGGCCATCTAAAAAATTTAATAAAGTTGTTTAAGTATTAATTTTAATTTAACAATCAATACCCTTTAAATCTAATTGATATTTATTAAATTTTAGAATCCAACGGTAAACCAAATTTCGGTTAGGTGACCTTTATCCCGTCATTTGATTTAGCTAGGTAGTCTATATATGACAATTGCAATTCTTTTTCAACTTATAAGTTATGGGATCATGCAAACCTTTTGCATGGCATATTTATCCCATCAACGCCTATTTGTTCCTCATGCTTCGGTGACCCTAAGTTCATGATTCCCAAATCAAGTCGTCCTACTTGTGTAAACGTGTGAATTTAACATACAAGTGGTTAGGTGACCTTTATCCCACAAGTGTGCGAAATTCACCTTAATCATATTAGTTTGCTCATAATAGTTAGGTGACCTTTATCCCATTATGAGTTCCCTAATTATTTTTAAGTGCCACACAAAAGGATGGCGTTTAACTTATTTGCCTTGTTAATAAGGGATTTTAAGTTTTCATTATTTCTAGTTTAAGAAAACTATTATGCCATACACCAACATGCATTTAGTGTATGGTTTATTTGAAAATCCATTTTTCATGTTATGTAATAAAGCCAATTACTTGATATAAACCATTTTATATATGTGATCCTTTTAGTGTTCTTAATAACCATTTATTAATGTCCTTTTGCCATTTCAATTTAACCATTTAAATTGTCGTTTTGCGTGTCGTTAGTAATGTCTAATTTAACAAATTAAATTGTCATTTTGCTTGTTGTTAACTTGTGATTTACTTGTAGCAACCAAACATACAAACACAATAAACAACCATGCATGTATGCAAAACAAATATGTTCACAATCAAGTCAATTTGGTAGACATTTGTTTAGCCAAAAATAAATGCCACCGGTTAAGGGGTTGTAACACAAAGTAGGAGATTTCAAAATCTCCCACTTAATCTTGCATCTTCCTTGTCTTCATCTTGCATCTTCATTTTTACAAAAAATATATCCTAATACATTTTTCTAAAAAATGAAAATACAACCTAATCTATTTTACATACCAAATATAAAATAAATTACATAACCAAAATAATATTACAAACTAATTGAATGAATTAATATTACATACCAAATGAATAAATTAAATCAACCAAACATTCAACCATCCAAACACAAGGTCAAGGCTTGATTGTGAACAACAACATATCAACAAAATTGCCAAAATGGAAGAACCCGAAACCCATTTTGGGTACTAAATAATTCGGCCAAACTAACCAACCTTCAAAACCCGAAAATTATGCATTCCACTTTTCATGCATGTACTTGGAATGTAAAGTTGGTGGGTTTTAAAGACCATATAAGAAGCATAATCCAAAGACTTCGACTCTAGATACCATTGATGGAATTCAACATAACAACAAGTTTTAATGTCAACATAATCATAAAGCCATTTTATGATAGTTAAACAAAGCGGAAGCATGATTATCAAGAAAACAAGTTTATATGTTTAACCATTTAAATTGAATTCCATGTTAATATCAAGTCTAGAAAATATGCTTACATATAAGAACAAGGAAGTAAGAAATTAATACCTCCTCAAGCAAGTTGAGGGTTGTTTACAAATGAGCAAGATGATGATGAAGATGATGGAAAGTGAGCTTCTAACTTGAAGCCTCAAGAAAGTAATACCCCAAGCAATAACTCCAACACCTTTGCCTTTAGTTACACTTAAATTGAGCTTGCAAAAACAAATTAAGACCCCACCTATGAGTACTAAAGGCTCACGGCCAATAGCACACTGCAGGAATAATTATGCAGTTTTTTTACAAGCTTAAAATGTGTAGTTTTACTTGAGAGAAAGATTCAAACTTTGGTCCAAGAGATGCCCATGCACATAAGGACTTGTCTATGTTAAAAGTAACAAAACAAAGCAAGCATGTGAGTCCTAGGAGTCCCAAAATCTGCCCATTATATATTTTTATAACAATGTTTTAACATATATATAAACATGTTATATATATATATATATATATATATATATATATATATATATATATATATATATATATATATATATATATATATATAACATGTATTTTTTATGTTACTTTCACATTTTATAAACCTTTTATAAAATATAACACAATATAATCATTTAAAACTTATAAACAATTATATATAAATTATCCAAATAATTTGTCTCAAGTGATAATATTTTAGAAAACTAATTTTTTAAAATCCAAGTGTCGCGTATTTTCTCAATGATTTAATCATTAAGCTTAAATACGTGTAAGGTGTCGGTAAGCTTGTTATTGGGTATGACCCGACTTGGATCATAACATATTAGCCACATTAATTAAATATGTCTCTCGGGCATACGAAAAACCTTCATCATCATCATCATCAAAGGGTCTAGCTTTTTAGCTTTTGATCTTGATTACATCTTGTAGATTCAAACATGGATTTGAATCCTTCAAGAACATGGAAGATTCAAGCTTTCTAACTTTGAATCTTCACCTATTTTGTAGATCTAAATCTTTTAGCTTTAATCTTGTTATTTTGTTATAAAGATTCAAACTTCTGTTTGTAATCTTCATGTAACTTAAAGATCCAAGCTTTATGCTTCAAGATCTTCAAGAACGACCAAGATTCAAGCTTTCTAGCTTTGAATCTTCATTTCTTTTGTTGGATCTAAGTTTTCTAACTTATAATCTCATTATTTTGTTATAAAGATCAAAACTTGTGTTTGTGGTCTTCATGTAACTTAAAGATCCAAGCTTTATGCTTCAAGATCTTCAAGAACACCAAAGATTCAAGCTTTCTAGCTTTGTAATCTCATAACTTGTGTGAAAAGGATCCAAGCTCTCTAGCTTATGGTTCCATTACTTTATTTGATTAAGATTGTGTTCATACTTGTTTGATTGAAGTAAAGTTTGTAGCTTTAGTTGTAAATAGAACTTGTATTTGTGTTAAGACTAAGGATATGATGTAACCTTGGTTCATCATCCATCTAAGACTCTTAAATGAGTTGTGTTCTTGCTTGGTCTTAACATATTGTGTGTTGATGGTTGAATCTTGGTCAAGGTGATGCTAACCCATCAATGAGTTGTACACTTGAAGCTACAAGCATCAAGGATGAGAACCGTGATGAGCATCAAGCACCAAGAACCCCACCGGAACACTTGTTTACTGTTTTTAGGGATCTGATCAGATTCCTGGACTTCTGGAAAATATATTTACAGTTAGTTCGTTTCGAGTAGATGACTTTTCGTTTAGGCCTCGTCTTAATCCGATATACAGTTTAGGATTTATGGCCTTACGAAAGTCACTACGCCTTTGTAACGTTGTGCTGAAATTTCTGCCCTACTCGCACTTAAACCGTCGCCATGGTTAAACGAAGATGAGTTACATTCTGAAAATTGGTCAGCGGTTATAGGACTCACATACGAAGCTATAGCCACTGACTACGCATTGTTTTGATTTGTATAGAGGTTGTAACAGCTGTCCGAAGGAAGCCTTTTGTTTCGATCTCTATTCTTGTTAAACTTACCTTAGTATTGATGAATGATGATGATAATGATGATGTCGATGATGACACTTAAACTTAATTTGTTCACTTTTAAACTTATTGGGACAACATACTGACTTAGTGACCATTGACTTAGGTTGATGACCTTTTGGACCGACTTACTACCTACATACGTTTCATATCGACTTTTACTGCTTATTCACTGTGAGTTATAGTATCCCTTTTTACTTCAACTATTTTTGGGACTGAGAATACATGCGCTTTTTACATTTTACTTACTAGGCATAAGTACTTAAACTTATTGTATGTGTGGGTTATATAACGGCATAAACTTTCCCCATAGCTCGGTAACGTTTAGTCATTGGTTTTTGAAGAACGCGAATCTTAGATATGGATCCATAGGGTTTGACATCCCCACTCGGACTAGTCGCGCTAGCATTTAACGGGTGTTTAATACTTCGTAGACTTACGCACTCGCCAAGTGTACTTTTAGAGGGTGATATTACGCTAAGTTAGTTACCAAGTACCCACGGATAAACATATACTTTTCATACTGTCTTGAAACACTGAAATCTCGTGGCCTACCTTACATTACTATTATAATTAAACTATAGCTCACCAACATTCGTGTTCACTTTTAAGCGTGTATTTCTCAGGTGCTTAGACGATGTTGCTTCCGCTGTTAGACTTGCTATCTTGGTGTTATAGACTTGCTGTTATGGACCTGATGTGTTAGATTTCCACTGCATTATTTCGAGATGTCTCAATCATGGAACTTTTCTTTTGCATTCGTAACTTACGTTATTTTCAAACAATGACTTTGTAACGACCTTTGTGTCACGTTATCTTTTGTAAAACGCTATCTTTTATGATTGCAAAACTGGTTTTCAAACAGAATATAGTGTTTGACCTTGTAATGATCCTGTTGTTGATGATCCTACACGTTAATTTTGTAAGGGGCGTCACAGATTCCGTATGAGGTCAACCGGGCCTGTGAAGGTTGGTTCCATGTCCTGTTTGTGTACAGATTCAGCAGGAAGGACTAACTTGATCAGCTAAGGTCGTGTGCGCATACAAGCCGCCGATCCTCGTATTGTCTTTACTTGTATGCTAGTTGGTTGTTAACATGTTTATAAAGTTGTTTGCATGTATGATGCTTAAGCTTATCTGTTAGATAGATTTAATTCACTTAACCAAGTGTTAATCCCCCACATTCCACCCTTGCAGGTTTAGGTACTGCTAGTTGAGCTGGGTGCTTTGAAAACATGTTTGACGTGTGAACTCTGGTGTGGACTTTTAACTAGTATTTTGTAATAAAGTAACACCGCTTGTAAAAGTTAATGATATAACGTGGTTTTTTGTAATAAAGTAATTGTTGTTTTGATTTAAATATTAAAGACTTCTGCTGTATTTAATGTTTAAAGTAAAATCGCTAGTGTTACATTGTACATCCGGCAATGAAACCTGCAAAATTTAACAAAAAAGAACCGGTTGAAGCCGGGTAACGGTGATATCTCTATCTATTGTTAATCTAGGAGATTAGTTTATAGTGCCAATTATCAATTCCACAAGGAAAGGTGTTTACACATCTAGTAAACAGGTACATGACTTAATCTGCTCACATCGGTTACGAAACTAATGCTTACGAAAAATCAAATGTAACCGACAAGAAATATTAAAATTACCCCTGCATCACTTAATCAAGTGATCAGAAACTACGTGATCAAGCAATCAATAACGAGAACTTATAATAAGGATTAAAAAGAATAATTAGGCAGACCGTCTCACCATCATGTGTTTCTGGGACGGATTTTAAGAGACGCTGTGTAGTTAAGCTTTTAAAGATGTCTCATGTCTGTTCAGCTTTCTTTTTCAAGTGAGAATCAAGAACTAATCAATCCCCCTACACTGCCAAAATAGTAAATACTTTCACTCGTGTATCAAGCGTTGCCAAAATAAGAACAATATTCGAGGGATAAATCTGAATGGTTTGTGGACTAATTACCAATTATAATCAAAGTAGAAGCGTTAAATCATTTTCAAGCAAGATTCGGTGAACCTGAGCTGAGAACATTTAAATTGCGTGGCCCACTTGAGAAGCGACTTTCACACATTAAATTTACGCTTCTAGAGGAGCCGTTTACAGTTGATGAAATTTCTAATGCTGTTAAAGATTGTAGTGGTGATAAGGTGCCGGGCCCTGATGGATATTGATCGAACATAAATCTGCTACAAGAGCAAAGTTAAGGTTGAGTGCATGATGAAGTGTTTAAGAGCGTTTATAGTTTTGATCTACGGTTCAGTTTATAATGAATAACCCTTATAGAGATGATGATCTGTAAAAGGGTGATCAAAGCTACGTCCACCATTGATGGCAACTGGCCCAACAATGGCCACTAAGGGTGGTTGCATAGGGTTTATGTTTAAAGAACATACTTGTTACCGTAAGAGTGTATTCCAGATGCAATCGTATATTCAAGTAATTAAGAAAATGTTGTGCCGAGTGAAGGAGATTAGGGTTGTGTTTATAATGAAACCCTAACCCTAGATTACCTCTTAATTTGCCACTAGATCCTTCCCGAATAATAACCATAAATAACGGGTTTATAATTGGAAAAATATCACGTTTAATTATGGATAAGATTACATCAGATTACTTTCATGCATGCTAAGCAATACTCGTATGCGCGCCTCCTAATCAGATAGTTTAGTAATGTTCAAGACGTGCGCGCTGCAGGTGATACGCAGGAGCGCCATGCCCGTAGATACGCGTATCATTAAGTCCCCCAGTTTAATATGATGTGCGATTACCATGGCGCATCATGTTAAACTAATATGTAGGAACACTTAAAACGAAATAATATGTTTAATCCATATAAAATATCTGGATTAAAAAAATAAAAGAAACTTCAAGTAACCAAATCGTTAACCAAGATTTTACCATTATGCTGCATAATTACCAGACAGGAGTTGTCAATCAAACGTCTGCTAATGACAGTCTTGGAAATCGCTGCAGTGCAGATAATCATAACAGGGCTGTCAAATCATAGCTTGCGTAACCACCAAAAGTAGCTAACCGGCACCATACCGTAACTAAACCATGCGATATTCTTATTGTTAACCGTTCATTCATTTTGTCACTTGTTCGATCGTGACCCATGTACGGTGTATATTAAATTACTCGTTTTGGAGCCCGAACTGTTCCCAGTATAAATAGGACCTATCCTTTTCCATTTAGGGTAAACGATTCAAATTAATTTCTTTTTCATCTTCGCTCCCAAATTTTCGATCAAGTTTCGGCAACCACACGATCACTTAGGTCAGTTTACTCTTCGCTTTAATCTCATTATCATGTCGACTTGTTTTGCAAGCACGACTGTTTTTCATGTCCACTCAATTGCATCGACCCTTGACCAAAAGTCAATCAAATGCATCAGCGAATGGCATCCACCATCGCTGATTTTAAACCTGCCCTTCCAAAGGCGAACGAGCGAGCCCATAAACCACCCCCAAATATGGTTGCCGTTTACGATCAAACTCTCAAGGTAGGGAACATTCATATTCCCCCAACCACTTTTTTCATGAGAGTCTTGTCTGCTTATAACATAGGGTTAGGCCAATTGCACCCTTACAGTGCTGCTCGTTTATCCTCGTTTGAGATGTGGTGTAGGGCTAACAATCTTGAGCCTTCTTTGGTAGTTTTTCAATATCTTTCATTATCAATTAAGTGAGCACGATTGTTATAGTTTCTCTGATCGGGTTTCATTCACTGCTGGTCAAAAGAAGGGTCTACAAAACTCTTGGAAAGATTCCTTTTACTTTGTTGAAAACAAGTTCGTTCCTCTTGAGTTTGCCAACATTCTTCAATGACACACCAAACTAAAAAACTTCCTTAAATAAACCCCCTCCCATGGACCAGGCTGAGCGGGAATTGTTCGATATGTGCGCCGATAAAAAGCTGAAACTTCGCATCTATCCAAATGAAGTCTTGTTTCGTACCAAAGTTTCATCATACTAGCCGTTTGTTGGCACCAATCTTGTCATCATGCTTAAGGGAAAGGGTATATTCTGTATTTTCCTAAATCAATTAATTAATGATTTACTTTAGTGCATGCTAACCTTTGTGCGCTACTTTTGCAACGATGAATGCTAGTGACATTCTTTTGGATGAAGACTTCAAAGGCTACACCATCATCAAAGAAACTATCGACCATGATGCTAGAATGAGTGATGTTGATGCAATGAACAGTGAGGAGGTAACAGACGAGGCTACATCAAATCGCCACTCTTCTGTGCGCCTCAATACTCCCCCAAGAAGAACAAAGCTGCGAGTTCATCTGAAGATAAAATACAACTTAATTTATTTTTCTATTGTTGATATTTTAAATTTCATTCCTGATTGTGATATTTTCCTTCTAGTTGTTCACATTGATGAAGATGTGGAACCTCATGCTTCTGCTTCCACTCCATCTGTTGCGCGCGTGCCCCCATAATTCTTGTGCCCCCAACTGCTAATGTTCAGTCAATCATGCCAGTTCCTCTTACCGTTATTGCTCCATCCTCGTCTACTCCTACCCCCAACCGAGCCAGTGCCACCCTTTCCACTCGAGTGCCTATTTGGAATGACAACCGATATGTTCCTATTCAAGTAGACAACTTAGCTTCCATGTTAAATGTTTCCAAGCGCGCCGTGCTCGAGCATAATTTGTATATGCAGGGGTGCGCTCCTGCTGTCATAAGGCAGGAGTTGGAGAAGATGACACCAGACCAAAAGCTGAATTTTGACACGCAATTGTCATTCTTGACATGGGCGATGGATTGTGACAGGTTGAGTACTAAGCGCAATAATTGCGCTGATCTTCATTTGTCTGGGCAACTACAGAAAATAGTGCAGCTTCTTGAAACACAGGTGAAAGTAGCCAATGACGCACTAAAAATAGCTGAGGCCACCATTAAGTCCTTAAAGAAAGATAAAGTTGAGTTGCTATCTTTGCAGGTTGATTACGAAGAGGAAAACAGGTTGCTGAGGGAGGAGCATGCTATTGCTACCTACAATATTGACTTGTTAACTTTTAGAGAAATGATTTCGCTACCCAGGTTAGCGAAGCTACTGCGAACTGTGACGTCATGTGACAGACTTATGCAGATCTACGCGCAACACTTGTAACCATTTCCACCCATGCACTGGGAGCCTATATTGTAACAGAGCTTTATTTACAAGCTCTTAAGGCTACCAAGGCGCTCGAACGAGTGCGGTTCTGGGATTTGATCTTAAAAAATATCGAAGTTCCTGCTGTTATTCCTCAAATTATCACAGACCAGCTTGAAGATGATGCCTACGAAAAAGTTCTTGAGTCCAGCAAAGCGTTGGAAAACATTTCAATTCAAACTCTTGTGGATACCGCTGCTAATCATGCTGTCTCAGTGTATGATCTTTTGTTGATGAAGTTTTGAGCTTGTGAGCTAGCACTCGCCGTGGGGGGTTGCAGGGTGTGCTTGTATGGCACCCTATAACATTTTTTGTACAGAGTGTGGGGGTCTAGGGTGCGTCATAAGCTTACATTGCTTTTGGACCCTTGCGATCACCGCCCTTGGGGGGGTGCACTTATTATTAGCGTGCTTCATGAGGCGCTTTTAACATCATAGGTGTGCCCCCTCCCTTAGTTTAGTTTTTTACTTTCTGCTTACATGGGGCGATCTACCTGATCGCAGCGGGCGAGAGTTCGAAGGATTGTTACCATTAGTGTAGGGCACTGTTCCAGATAAGGTACGTAGTTTAGATTTCAATTTCATTGCAATCGTAATGGCTTGTGTGCCAGTTTAACTTTTGTGCTTTAAGCACTTTTTGTAATAGTATAATGTAGCCAATGCTATGCATTGTTTCTTTTGCATTAATAAGTAAAGTAATTCAATATCTTTCCTTATTGTATTGTTCACGTCACTAGGCGTATTAAGTTCTTAAAACTTAAAATTTTATTTGCATACAAATATATGTATACTCGTTTATACTTCAAAATTAATAAAACTAACCAACGGCAAACTATTGTGCACATAAGCAACGCTTTTCATTGCATTATTAAGTGAAATATTCAAAGTCCTCCAAGTGAACTGTTAGGACCCCGAAGTTGTATAGTGTTAATGTGAAACATGCTTAAATGAAGGTTCCTTAGAAGAGGGCTATATAAGGAACCTATGTAGTGCTAATTAGATAGCCATTGTATTGTAACTGAGTTTTAGAAGCTGTGGAATGTAAATTTTACCGATTCTCTCTAATACCGAATCTGTTCTTCACTTACCGAGTCTCACTCTAACTCATAACATCTTCTAATCTCACCATGGTTTGACCTATCATTTGGTATCAAAGCATCCAGGGAGTGATTCTACATCACTATATCAATCCAGAGATTGAAGATTACAAAATTTGTACGTTCTCGGTTAGATTGAATCAGATTCGGTATTCTCGAATTTGATTATCTGACAATCAGATTCTTGTGATAAGTTCAGTGAAGGTTTATTAGGTTGATTAGAAAGAGTTTCGATCATCATTATAGCTTTTTAACAACAATTATGAAGAATCAAGTTAATTTTTAGAGTTCATGGCTTAAACTCTTGGTATTGATCAATTCCAACTTGATTCTGTATTTTAGTAAAGGTTTGAGGATTCAGTTGTGTTCATGAGGTGATTAATCAAGTCTTGAAGATTTGATCAACACTCGGTATCTTAACTTCCATACCGACTCTGCTTCAAAGTTAATAATTCGTGTTAAGTGTTGCAGATTGTGGTGTGTTTGTGATTCTATCACATTCGGTTTGATCATACGCAGCTAATTGGTGTGGTTTGATAAAGGATTCGATTGAATTTCTAAGATTCTATACTTAGACTCGGTTTGTCAACTGCTACAGTTGACATTCGGTATCCTTCACATTCGGTATCTTTGATATTTTATGTGTTACTAACTTGTTTCCTTGTACAGCAAGGTTACCGAATCTAATTCAAAGGAATTGGATTGTGTTTGCATTCAAAGAGTTACAGAATTTGACTACCGAGTCAAATACCGAACCAGAGTCTCGGTATCACTTAATACATTGGTTTTAAGTGTTCTAAGGCTTCAAATCTTGTGGTTACTGAATTTAAACCAAATCTGGGTTTGTTACTTGTGTTACTGATCAGTTTCTGATACAGAATCTGGTTTACTGAATATTTACCGAATCTGCTACATTACCGAACCACTTACCGAGTCCGCTACAGTACCGAACCAGATACCGAATCTGACATTTTTGTTAGATTTTTGTGAACCTTCATCCTAGATTTGTGTAATACCGAATCTTTACCAAATCTACCTCAATTTCAAGATGTCTACCCAAGATACTTTGATCATTGGATCAGATTCCTGACTTCTAGTGTTGTTTGATGGCAAGTACACTCAGTGGCTCCACCGTATCACTCAGTACATAGACTACAAGGGTGAGAAAGCAAAATACATATGGGCTTCTCTGAGAGATGGTCCAGTTGTAGAGTATCATCCAGATACTGGTATGCCAATTCCAGTCTATGAACTTTCTGGTGATAGACGAGAGAGAGCTCAGGGTGACATAGAGACAAAGATCATTGTTATGCAAGCCATCCCGTATGAGTTGTTTGGAAATGTTGATAGTAACACCACAGCAAAAGACACATGGGATGAGATTAAACGACAGCAAGAAGGTTATGCCATGTCAGATGTTACTAAACTGAATAAGGCTCTTGGATTTTATGAACATTTCAAGCAGGAACCCAAAGAGTAACTCAAGGATACCTATCGTCATTTCAATGGTGTTCTCAATGAGTTAAAAAGGTGAAAGATTATAAAAGTGAATGCTGAAGTCAACATGAAGTTCCTCAAAAAGCTCAATGATGATTGGCTTCCTTATGGAACCATTGTTCGATCTACCAAAGGGATTGAAAAAATGACTATTCATGAGCTTGTTGGAGATCTTATGCATTATCAGCCAAAGGTGTCTAAACTTCAAGATGGAAGGAAAGAGTCGTCTCCAAGTGATCCTCTTGCTCTCATTGCCAAAAAGAAGAGCAAATCATTTACAACTTCCAAAAGCTTATCCAAGAAAGTTCTTGTTGAAGAATCAACTGACTCTGAAGAGTTGAATCTTTCTGATGTTGATGATTCTCACCTTGAATTAGTCAAGATGGCCACCATGTTCACCAAAGCCTTGAACAAACACAAGTTCAAAGGCAAATCAAGAAATCAACGCAAGAAATCATCTTCATCCTCCTACTACAAGAAACCTGATCAATCAAAACAACAACGTGCTGATGATTCCAAGAAAGATGATTCAATCTGTTTCAATTGTGGCAAAGCTGGTCATTACTCTCGTGAGTGCGAGATGGCTAAGAAAAAGGATGCTGCTTACTACAAGAAGAAAATGTTGATGGCAAAGATTATGGAAACTGGAGGAGAGCTGAAATCGGTTGATGATACGTGGTTTAACTGGACTGACGATTCAGATTCAAAGGTGGAACATGCAAATGTTTGCAAGGTGACCAAGCTCATTAAAGCAAAGGAAGCAATGGAGAATTCTGACTCAGCATCTGATGAAGATGAGGTACAATCAACTGAAATCTCAACTGATTTTATCAAAATGCAAAATGACCTGATGAAGAACTTGGTCTCAATATCAAAAGAAGTTAAAGGTTTAAAATCTGAAAACAAAGTTTTGAAAGATAAAATCAAACTTAATGAGACCAGACCATCTTCATCTAAATTACAATCGGAGTTGCAAAGATTGAATGTCCAACTTAGCTCTACAAAAACTGAGTTGGAAGATCTTAAAAAGATAATTCATCCGATTAAAGTCGAAAGGACTGATTATCGTCTAAAATTGGAACGACTTGCGGAAAAAGTCCAATTCTTAGAAAAAGATCTTTCTGATTTGAAAAACCAACATGAACCCACACTTTCAAAGCTAAACAAGAAAATTATTCAATTGGAAGACACTATAATTGAGAAGAATACTGAAATTTCTTCATTGTCAAAAGTGTCTCTTCAAATGAAAGCTCAACATGCTCGATATGAGGAAAAACTCTATCGAACAGAGAAATCTAAAGCTATCATTGATATGTAACTTTCAAAACAAACAATTTTCATGAATAGACCAAAAACGATTCATGGTGAAAAGTGGGGGTTGGGTTATGAAGATCCTAAGATTTTAGATGATGCTTCCAAAAAGATTCCAGGATTATATCATTCTGATTTCAAGCTGGTTTACCTTCTCATTTTGTGCATGCTTCTGATGCTGATTATGATGATATTATTGTTAATCGCAAATCTAGAAAATACCATCAAATTAGCTTCATGTATGAAATAGTCAATGCTAAAATGGGTAAATCAAATACTGATTTCTTGAAGGAACTTGTTGAAACTAAAAAGAATATGCAACATGATAGTTATGTGCCTAAGCGTAGACTGGTTTATATTCCTCCACTCATGCTAGAGAAATATATTTTAATGCTTGAGAATGAAGTGTTTAACAAACCTAGTTCTAGCATTGTTACCATAGATGAAGTGTTTAACGAACCAACTTTTGATGTGAAACCAATTCTACCGGCCTTACCTGCATGTTCTGTTCTGATGATGTTTTCTATGAAGACCTAGCACATGAACTAACTGTCTTCTTTGAGACAGAATCCCTATGTCAAAATTATTTAGATGTAAAGATAGAACCTCAAGATGAACCAACTGTTGAACCTTTGATAGATTTTAATACAACAATTGATCCTTTGAATGAATTTTATGCTAACATACCTGCTGTACGTAATTTGAGTCGTATAGTAGATATACTTGAAAAGGAGAATGTTGAATTGCAACTTAAGTGTAATTCATTAGAACAAATGCTTGCTTTGTGTGATAAATTGCCTCCACTTCCTAAGAAGGAATGTACTTAAGCCTTTAAGGAAGGAGAAGTGATAGTTTTTGCTGAGGAATTATGTCTTGAGATTAAAAGCTTAAAATAAAAGATAATTCAACTAAAACAGGCTAACACACTTAAGCAACTATCTATTATTGAAACTAATGTGTCTGAATGTGTTGGTCGGATTACTAAGAAGGGGAAAGGGTCAACAACATCTAAGGATGCTAAACCCATTACTATTCTTAAAATTCCTCTGCGATCTCAATTTGGTAACCGTGTTTCAAAAGTTGTACCATCAACACAATTTGTTGTCAAGAAAGTTCATTCTCAAGATGGTTCTGTGTCAATCAAAAAGATTCCTATGATTCCAATGACAAATAAATCAAAGGAGAGTCTTTTTAAGAAATCATTTAAGTCTAAACAACACACAAGTTCTAAACCTGATTTGAGTGAGTATAATGCAAAGGAACGTAAAATCAAATTGGAAATTTTGCAAAATTAATCATCTCATGTGTCAACTGAAAAGGTTGGACGTCTAACTAACAGAGGTGTTTTCTGTGTCACAGGTCATAATTTAAACTTGACTTACAAGTCTGTATGGGTTCCTAAGTCAACGACTAAGAAAGTAGCAATCAAACCAAAGAAATTTGCTAGTCGACCTAGGAAGTCATCACATGTATTTCAATTTTCTTCTGTGAACAAAGCATCTACATGGAATAAATTGTGTGTTAAGACTTTTGATAAAGATGTAAAACTTGATATTACGTATGATGCTTCATGTAATGTGGTTTTAAATGATGCTTTGTTGTCTAAATTGCATGATGCTGTAGGTGATTATCTCATTGTTGATCGAAAGTTTATTGATGATACTAACTGTAGAGGACCCAAGAAACTTTGGGTACCTAAACTCTAGGAAATTAACGTTTACAGGGTTTCAACATCTGTGTTTGGTATATCAATTTCGGTTACTCTCGACACATGATGGGCCAAAAATCTCTGCTTGTCAATTTCGTTGACAAATTCCTAGGAACGGTTACATTCAGAAATGATGAGATTGCAGCGATAACGGGATATGGAGATATATGAAAAATGTCATAACGATCAAACAGCTCTCATATTTTGAGGGTTTGGGGTGCAGTTTGTTTAGTGTCAGCTAATTTTGTGACGGAGATCTCAAAGTTCTATTTGAACGTCGTCAATGCTCTTTGCAATCCACCGATGGAAATGATCTCCTTATTGGTAAACGTTGTGCTTCACTATATACTATTGACCTCAATGATGCACCATCACATGGAAACATGTGTTTTGCTACCCGTTCGACAAAAGAAAATTCATGGTTATGGCATCACCGGATGTCACACCTGAATTACAAGGGTATTAATCGACTGGTTTCTAAAGACTTAGTTGATGGTATTCCTAGCTTTCAATATGATAAGCATCATGTGTGTCCATCATGTGTGATGGGTAAGCTGAAACAGACCAATCATCCGCTTAAGCAAAACCCCAGTACTTCATCGTCTTTGAAATTATTGCATATGGACTTATGTGGACCCATGAGGGTTTCTAGCCTCGGTGGCCAGAAACATGTGCTTGTCATTGTAGATGACTATACATGATTTACATGGATTTTTCTTTTGAGGATCAATTCTGAAACCTCTCCATTATCATTGAGTTCATCAAAAAGACTCAACGCTCTTTTAACAAACGTGTTAAATGCATCCAAACTGATAATGGGACAGAATTTAAGAATGAACTGCTTGATAGTTATTTGAAAGACCAAGGCATTGAACATCAGTTCTCTACTGCACGAACCCCTCAACAGAATGGAGTAGTCGAACGACGTAATCGTACATTGTGTGAGGCAGCTCGAACGATGCTTGCCTACTCCAAACTACCTCCAAAAATGTGGGGGAGGCCATTTCAACTACATGTTATACCCAAAATCGTTGTATCATTAATAAATGTTTTGACAAATCTCCTTATGAGTTATTATGTGGTAGACGCCCGAATGTCAAATATTTTCGTGTCTTTAGTTGTATATGCTATGTGCTTGACGATTTTGAAAACCTCAGAAAGTTTGATCCTAATAGCGATCAGACCATATTTCTCGGTTATTCTTCGAACAAAGCTACTTATCGTGTCTTTCACCAACGGACAGAGACGATCAAGGAAAGCATCAATGCCAAGTTCGATGAATTTTCGGGAATGGCTTTTGAATAACTCGGTTCAAAATCTGATCCTAACCTGGCTACTACTTCTTCCACGCACAATTCAATTTTCTTGAAGAAGGCTGTTCCGACGGTTACAACAGAGGAACTGGATATCTTATTTGATAGTATTTATGCTCCTCAAAGGAATTCAAATGTTCAAGCCGTACCGGTTACGCCATCACAGTCAACTACTGTGGAGACTCAACCAAATCTCTTTGATGAAGATTCAACACCAACTGATTCACCCGTTGCTTCTTCATCCTCCCTCCCACCTCATACTACTGATAATCTTAAAACAATTCAAGATTCATCCGTTGATACAACTCCAGTTATTTCTCTAGATACTCAAATGAATCCATTAGAAAGTGTTACATCAGCACAAGCGGATCAAGTCTCAACGTCAACAACGGTTGATGTTTCAATGGATACCACTGATGTACAACCTCTTCCACATCATAACCGATGAACTAAAAGTCATCCAATTGATCTTATCATTGGTGATGCATCTGCTCTAGTTTCAACTTGAAGGGCTACTCGGAATATGTGTCTATATACTGCCATTCTTAGTAAGATTGAACCAATAATGGTTGCTCAAGCTTTACTAGATTCGAACTGGGTGGTAGCAATGCAAGAGGAGATCAATCAATTTGATCGTTTGAAAGTATGGCGATTAGTTCCAAGACCAGCGGGTCAACGACCAATAGGGGTTAAGTAGATTTTCAAGAACAAGAAGGATTCTGATGGAATTATGGTTAGAAACAAGACACGTCTTGTGGCCAAGGGATATCAACAACAAGAGGGTATTGATTATGAAAAAATGTTTGCTCCGGTTGCTAGGATTGAGGCTATTCGTCTTTTCCTTATATTTGCTTCTCATATGAAGTTCACGGTGTTTCAAATGGATGTCAAAACTGCTTTTCTGAATGGTCATCTTTAAGAGGAAATTTATGTTGATTAACCAGAAGGCTTTGTCAATCCCATTCATCCAAACCACGTCTACTACTTGGAGAAAGCTTTGTATGGTCTAAAGCAAGCACCGCGTGCATGGTATGAGACCTTAACAAAGTACTTGCTGGATAATGGCTTTTCTCGTGGAACGATTGATACATCGCTCTTCATCCGTAAAAACCACGGTCACATTCTCTTGGTTCAAATTTACGTTGATGATATTATTTTTGGTTCCACATCCCCGGCCCTATGCAAAGAACTTGGTGACCTTATGGCCAACAAATTCGAAATGAGCATGCTTGACCAGCTTAATTTCTTCTTGGGGTTACAAGTAAAACAATTACCAAACGGGATTTTATCAGTCAAACAAAGTATATCAATGATATGCTTAAACATTTTAAAATGACTGCTTTAAAACCAATGACAATCCCAATGAGGACATTACTGGATAATGATGCTAATGGGGAACCCTTTGACATTACACTTTATCGAAGTATGGTTGGCTCTTTAATGTAACTGATTGTGCTTTAGACCTGACATTACACTTGCTATAACTGTTTGTGCCCGCTTTCAGTCGAAACCTAAGAAATCCCACTCTAAACCGATGGTTAGGATTTTCCAATACCTAAAAGGTACTCCTAATCTTGGAATCTGGTATCCACATGGATCTGATTTCAATCTCACTGCTTATACTGATGCAGATAATGGCGGTTGCCATGTTGATAGAAAAAGCACATCTGGATTAATTCAGATGTTGGGGAATAGGATAGTTGGTTGGTCATCTAAGAAACAAAACTATTTTTCTTTGTCAACTGTTGAGTCTGAGTATATTGCTGCGGCTCATTGTTGTTCACAAGTTTTGTGGATGCAAACTCAAGTCCTAGATTATGGCTTTAAGATAACTAAGACCCCAATATACTGTGATTCAGATAGTGCAATTGCCATAACTAGCAACCCGGTTTAGCATTCTAAGACTAAACACATAGATATTCGTTATCATTTCATTAAGGTCCATGTTGAAAAAGGAGATGTAGAGTTATACTTTGTGCCTACCAAAGTGCAGTTAGCTGCCATGTTTACTAAACCCTTAGATGAACTTAGGCTAAAGTTCTTGATAAAATAAATTGGCATGGTAGAGTATAGTGCTTAACTTTCCTTAGCTATATTGGCCCTTATACCTGGGATCATGTGTTTAGGGGGAGTAATACTTTTCTAGGGGGAGTAATACTTTTCTAGGGGGAGTAACAGTTACCTTATGCTTTAGATATTATCTTTCAAGGGGGAGACTTTAGATTTTTGTTAACTTCCTGGGTTTATTTTTCAATGGTTACGAAAGGGGGAGGTAACTGATTGATATCATATTTCAAGGGGGAGTTATTAAATTTTCTTGTGAAAGATCAAAATGGTGATAAACTTTATTGTATATCACATTTTGAAGGGAAGAAAGGGAGAAAATTAAAAAGAAAATTGTTTTTCAAAAGTGAATTCATAAAAAAACATGTTTTAAATTGAAAATATTCACTTTGGCTTGTATATATTTCAGTATGCACCCGTTTCAACATTTGGTATCACTGAAGATTTGTACTTTGTACATAATTGAAAGTTTTTCTAATTACAAATCTTGTTTTTAGAAAAATCTTAAAAATTGGAAAAGATAAAATCCAAAAAGAATTGTTTTCACTGAATAAATGCTATTTTTAGCATTTTACCGAATCTGACAACCAACAGTACAGATTCGGTAAGTTCAAAGTTTTCAAAAATTGTCTCAGGAATGTTTTTAATTGAAAATGTGATAAACTTGAAAAATCCTGTTAATGATTTGTCAAAATTTGAAGTCAAATTGATTAAAATTTAAAAATGGACTGCATTCGGTATAATAGGCCCATTCGGTAAAGCCCATTAACTGAACATCTTCGATATCTATAAAAGGAGGGTCAAAGTCAAACTTTCTCTCTCACTGTTCTTAGTTACATACCGAGTCTGATTAAACATACCGAATCTGCCTAATCTACCGAGTCCGTCCTTCTCTATCTTTAAATCTTTGGTATTTCTTTGTTTTAATCAAATTTAAGATTCATATGTTGTAGTTCTGAGATAAATAAATGATTATTAACCAGAAAAGATCAATAAACATAAGATTATGACAATTAATTTTGAAATTGTTGATTATACCGAATCTGAAGTCTGAGTTCTTAAATCTTTGATTAAACTCAAATGATTAGGTTGATTGAAATGAAATCTGGTCTAATCTGTGTTAAGTTGATTGATCTATCAATTGACCGAGTCTGATTACATGTTTAATTGATTGTTTGATGGATTCTGTACATACCGAATGTATTCTTGCTATAGTACCGAGTCTGTTCAATCGACTAACATGTTTTCCTATGTTAATTGAGGTGTTAATTGATTATGATTTTGCATGTTATGAGACTGAATATGCATGTTTGAGTGATTATCTGTGAATTTTTAAGATACCGAATCTGTTCTTGACTTGATACCTAGTCTACTATTTGGTACATTGAAATAATTTGATTTTTTACTTGACACACTTAACATGTTTATTCTAAGTCTTTGAATTAAAAACTCAAGCATATTTGGTTACCGAATACAAAGTTTTCATGAATACCGAATCTGCTTGGACTGTGTTGAATAATTGACTAACTGTTGTTATGATTCCTTATGGTATATATTTGATTATACATGATAGGGTGTAATGTGATGAATATCGTATGAATATGAATATCATGTTAGTCAAATGTTTGTACATGTTTGGAATAAATGATTTTTATAACTTAGAAAAACCATAAAAATTATAAAATATAAAAAATACAAAGGTTTTCAAATGAAATAAGAATAGAGATATGTGCTTTGTGATAACATCTTGTGGTCCTCTATTTCTTATTTTATACAGCTAAATGGCGAACAATCACTTCATCAATTCTGAAAACAACATCTCTTGCAATTACTGGATTGCTATTCTAGAGAGGCATACTTTATGGTCTGCACTTAGATCAACAGTTAGTGTGCCAGTCACAGACTTAGAGCTTCTGAATAGAACAAAAAGGTTTGTGGAGAACCATCTAAATTTGAATTTGAGCTGAGAGGGGTACAAGGATTCAGGAGTATTACCAAAGCTGACTTCAGGAGGATCTTTCAGCTTCTTCTTGTATAGAATGCTCCTGCTTTTCCTTCTACTCAGCAGATGATGAGCTCAATCTTCCAGCTTGGTTATAGTGGAGCTACCATGTTCCACCAGCTAAGTTTCAAAAGAAGTATTTACACTCTCGGTGGTATGTGATCTTCTCGATCATCAATAGATGCTTGCTGATGCCAAGGAGTGGATCTGACAGCTTAATTGTGCCAATGCTTAAGAGGTTCTACTCGTTCACAAGAGTGGAAACTCCGGATTATGCATAAATATTGTGGGATTTGGTTCAAGCACAAGTGGATAAACCGAGGGGTTCCTACATCCCTCGTGAAAGGTTTTTCTGTATCTTTATCCATGATGATATTAATCCTTGCAGAGATGTAAATATTTTTATACCAAGTACACATGGATTACAGATGAAGAGATTTAGGGAGTTGAAGATGAATACTCCGGTGATTTCTGACAATCAATTCACTGCACCAATTCCAAATTGGCTAGTGAGGCTAGCTGATCCCCAAGACGCTCGAATGCGTTCTTATTTTGAGGTTGTAGGAATACCTCTTTCGAACCCGGTACAACAAGAACAAGTTGAACCAGCCGCGGTTTCAACCTCAGAGGTTGTAGAAGAACCTGTAGTACAACCACCTGGGCCAGCTAATCCTCCACTTAGGAGAAACCTCAAACGCCCTAGGGTAGCACAAAAAGCTCAACCCGTGAGGATCAGGGAACCTAGTCCTCTTAGGATTGAACCTACCCTTTCAACTACACCTGAGGACAGTAGTGACACTGATTCATCAGCAACTGAATCATCTCCAGAACATTCTCCTAAGAGAACACGATATATGCCCGATGAGATGATTCAGACTCCGCCAACCCTACGAGTAACTAGATCTAGGACTACGACTCCTATCATACACCAAATAGTTACTCCAACCATTGGTGATACGGACTAAGACCTAGAGCCTATTAGGTAACTCCGTATCACATACAACAATAACAGTAAGCCCTACACTAAATGAAGCGTAAGGTTCGGTAGGCAAGAGAGCTAAATGCACGGATGGTAAAAAGACCAATCATCCCATCCAATCTAAACAGGACTTAATAATAAATCCTACTAAGCAAGGTTCTTCGGCATCTAAGGAAGTAAAGTCTTCCTCTACAGTAAAGTGTGTGTTGACTCAATCGATTGAAGAAACTCAATCATTGAGGTCCATAACGGCCGAAGGGGAGCCGAAAAATCTTGAAAAGGCACCATGCGTATCGGCTGGAAATCCTCCTGTACCTCAATGTACAACAGGGTCTGGAGGTTCGGTTTATCTTGATGAGGGAGATTTGCCGCGTCCCATAGAAACGAGTCAACATGACAATCCTTCGGGATATTTATCAGACTTCCAGCAGACTGTTCTGTTGGTTCAAGAAATTGATCCTTTGGTTCAAACCACTTCTTCTCCGGATTCTAAATCTCAGGGTCTGGGGAATGAGTCTTTAACTGAAAGAGATGTGCCACCTCATGGTATGTCAACGACTTCAAGAGTCGAAGATAGTAATATCTCTACGAGAGCTAAACCAACGGGTAGTTCTGCTACTTTGTCAGAGTCCCAAGAGACAAAAGTCATGGAGGCAGGTGATTCGAAAGAATCTTCACCGATGACAACTCCGGTTGTTGCCCAACCTCCATTAGAAGGGGATATCACGAATCTGACTAGTAGTACGTACATCCCTACATATAAGAATAATACCGCACATTTATCCTTACCTGCCCTTACGGCAACTCACACACTTCCACCGACATCACCTTCAACCGATGCTGCTGCTACTATTCCTATGGTTACTTTACCACCATCACCCCCGCATTCACCAAATTATTATGATGCTTTAGAGCAAGAATATTTCAGTCGTATGTTTTCTAGAGTCAATCTTGATGGACTTCGATGGACTTTGCTTCAAGCAATGTTTCGTGCTCGAGTACGATATCTGCTTACTTCCTTCTCTTCTCCTCTAAGCCCTCACCGTGATGATGAACATGACGACTCTGATCCTCAGAATAGCCATGAGAGGGAGATAGTAGTAGATGGAGAATTTCTAACGGTGAACATTTCAACTAGGGGTGGTGGTGTGAGGCCTACATCAGCTTCTCAAGCTCAACAGGTTCATACAGAATCAGAATTGGTTCATGATGATATTAACAAGGAACCTAATAAATTCGTAATTCCAGTTATTCATTCTGAGGCTGATAGTGGACCAGTAGACGAGGATTTGAATTATGTGATTTTTATCTTGAAGAAATAGATGATGATGGGTTTATCGTTCTAAGAAAATTATCTGCAGTATCTTCTATTCCAGAGGATGTAGAAATTGTGGATGATGGGAATCCTGATCCGGTAACGGAAACTGATGACGAAATGGATTCTACTGATGAAGATGAAGAAAATATTTATGTTAATCCAAATGATGATGATATCTTTGATCATATTGAAGATGATAATGCTCCAACAGATGACACAACAAATCCTACTGATCATTCATCAAATTCTACACCATCATCAAGTTCAAATCCAACTAATGCTAATGAAAGTTCAACTTCTGGTACCTCTACTTCAAGTGAAACAGTGAATTCCAAATTCAAGGACAACAACGGTATATTCTTTAAGAATCGGGAACAAAGATTGCTATTGGGAGTTGAGCATGATTTCATAACGTTACGAAACATATTCATCGAGGAAAATGCTTATAAAATCTTCCGCATTAACAAAACTCCTAGAAGTAAAAGGTTTACCTATATAGGTTCACGATTGCTTCCAGCTAATGAAAGAAATTGGTATGAGTTTATATGGAGGAAACATATCAATCGAACTGAAGATGATTTATGGCTTCAGAGGAAGTACCGATTGACAAAAGTAATGGATATTACTCGAGTCGGAGTTGAAATAAGTGTAAAGAAAGACGTTATCAGTTAGTTCCATGTTATCAGAGAAGATGAGAAGGAGTACAAGTTTACAGAGGCTGATTTTCAGAATCTAGACATGCTTGACATCATTCACATCTACAACTACCTCAGTATTCTCACAATTCGACCGTATGCTAAGTCTCAAGCTTTGGAAGCTGTGAAGAGATACATGATGGAGACAATTGAACCGATGAGACGTGAAGATTTTCAAATTCGTCTCGAAGCGAATAGCAAAAAGATTCGAATAACTTGTCCAAATCAATTCACAGAGGGACTGAAGGATATGGGAATGTTTCAAATGCAGTTCGAACCCGAAGGGTTTGTATTTGTGAATTCTCAGAAAGAAAAAATGTTCATCTGCACTGAAGAGTTAAACAAATATTCAGATGGTACACTTAAGGCTGCACTGAAGTATCTTAAAATTCGTCAAAGCAAGTTTGATAACACTGACATGAAAATGGGACTTGGAGAGTTCATAAAGCATATCATAGATCGTCTGAAACTTCGGGTCCGTACTAGACAATTTGAGACTCTTCATGGCCAAAGAAAAAGAAGGTATTTTAAAGAAATGGATGAATATCCATTACATGTGAAATGTCCCATTCATATTGATTATAAACGTTCCATGTTAATTGATTTCATCGCGAGGTTTTGACCTCTATATGAGACGTTTTTCAAAGACTGCATTCATTTTTATAACAACCATAACCTTTATTTTATCGATAAAGGTTTAAAAAGCATTGCGTAGATTATCAAATAATGATAATCTAAAATATACCGTTTTACACACGACCATTACATAATGGTTTACAATAAAAATATATTACATCAAAGTAAGTTTCTTGAATGCAGTTTTTACACAATATCATACAAGCATGGACTCCAAATCTTGTCCTTATTTTAGTATGCAACAGCGGAAGCTCTTAATAATCACCTGAGAATAAACATGCTTAAAACGTCAACAAAAATGTTGGCGAGTTATAGGTTTACCCTATATATTATCAAATCATAATAATAGACCACAAGATTTCTCATTTTTCATAAATATCATTACACTCGCAAGTACATAAAAATCATTCATATGTTGAACACCTGGTAACCGACGTTAACTTAATGCAGAGAATATCCCCAAAATAGAACATCTCGTCTGTATAATAATCTTGAAGTACTAAACCATCCATAACCTGAATTGGGGTTGTTAAGCCCAATAGATCTATCTTTAGGATTCACGTCAATTAGGGGCCATTTCCCTAATTCTTAGGCTACCAGACTTGAAGGGCGATATTCGATTTAATAATCCAACCATAGAATGTAGTTTCGCATACTTGTGTCTATTTTGTAAAACATTTATAAAACTGCATGTATTCTCATCCCAAAAATATTAGATTTTAAAAATGGGACTATAACTCACTTTCACATATTTTTACTTCGTCGGGATGTAAGACTTGGCCACTGATCGATTCACGAACCTATAACAAATATGTACATATATATCAAAGTATGTTCAAAATATATTTACAACATTTTTAATACGTTTTAATGTTTTAAGTTTATTAAGTCAGTTGTCCTCGTTAGTAACCTACAACCAGTTGTCCACAATTAGATGTACAGAAATAAATCGATATATATATAATATATTGAATCAATCCATGACCCAGTGTATACACGTCTCAGGCTAGATCACAACTCAAAGTATATATATTTTTAGAATCAACCTCAACCCTGTATAGCTAACTCCAACATTACTGCATTTAGAGTGTCTATGGTTGTTCCAAATAATATATATACATGGGTCGATATGATATGTCAAAACATTTGCATACGTGTCTGTGGTATCCTAAGATTACATAATATATTAGAATACATGTATAATACAATATAAGTTAGCTAGGATATGATTTGTATAGAATTGTTACAATATTTCCCGTAGCTACAACAATAAAAAAACATTCAATCTTGTTTTACCCATAACTTCTTCGTTTTAAATCCATTTTGAGTGAATCAAATTGCTATGGTTTCATATTGAACTCTATTTTATGAATCTAAATAGAAAAAGTATAGGTTTATTGCCATAAATATAAGTTACAAGTAATTTTTGTAAGAGGTAGTTATTTCAGTCAAAAGAACGACGTCTTGATGACCATTTTGAAAAACATACTTCCACTTTGAGTTTAACCATGATTTTTGGATATAGTTTCATGTTCATAAGAAAAATCATTTTCCCAGAAGAACATCTTTTAAATCAAATTTTATCATAGTTTTTAATTATCAAACCCAAAACATCCCGCGGGGTTACTACGAAGGCGTATGTCCGATTTTACGGTGTTTTTCGTGTTTCCAAGTTTTAAATCATTAAGTTAGTATATCATATAGATATAGGACATGTGTTTAGTTGATTTTAAAAGTCAAGTTAGAAGGATTAACTTTTATTTGCGAACAAGTTTAGAATTAACTAAACTATGTTCTAGTGATTTCAAGTTTAAACCTTCGAATAATATAGCTTTATATGTATGAATCGAATGATGTTATGAACGTCATTACTACCTCAAGTTTTGTGGATAAACCTATTGGAAAAGAGACAAATAGATCTAGCTTCAAAGGATCCTTGGATGGCTTGAAAGTTCTTGAAGCAGAATCATTACACGAAAACAAGTTCAAATAAGGTTTCCACTCGAAATAAGATTGTTATAGTTATAGAAATTGAATCAAAGTTTGAATATTAGTATTACCTTGACTTATAACCATATCTTACTATAAATAAGAAAGATTTCTTGAGATTGGATGATCACTTGAAATGGATTTGCAAAATTGGAAGTAAGCTAGCAAGATTTCTTGAAGTGTTCCTAAATGGTTGTTTTTATGATGATTAAAGCTTGTAATTGAAGCTAAAAGATGGTGAAAATGCTTGGAGATGATCAAGTATGATGTTAGGAGTATTTTGAGAGAGAATTTGGAGTGTAAGTATGAGAAAATGGAATGGAAAAATGGGGTGAAATCATAAAAATGAAATTACTTGTTATAAAGAAAAAAAAAGATCCTTAAGTTTGTTTTTATCTCATTAGTCATACAAGTTGTTAAATAATGGTTTCACATGTTTTTGACTCTAAGATGGCTACTAAGAATGAATGATTAAATGTGTATATACCAATAGTAAATACATCTAGAAGCTGTGTATTGTACGAGTATAAATACGGGTGTACACGAGTAGAATTGTTGATGGAAACGAATGAGAATGTAATTTTAAGCATTTTTTCTAAGTAGAAATACTTTGATATATGTCTTGAAGTCTTTCAAAAGTGTATTAATACATCTTAATACACTGCATGTATATACATTTTAACTGAGTCGTTAAGTCACCGTTAGTCATTACATGTAAGTGTTGTTTTAAGACCTTTAAGTTAACGATCTTGTTAAATGTAATTAATCCATTGTTATTATACTTAAATGAGATGTTAAATTATTACATTATCATTATATTATAATGTATGAATATATCTTAATATGATATATACATTAAAATGTCGTTACAACGATAATCGTTACATATATGCCTCGTTTCGAAATTCTTAAGTTAGTAGTCTTGTTTTACATATGTAGTTCATTGTTAACACACTTAATGATATACGTAATTATCATTTTATCATGTTAAACATAGTGTATCAATATCTTAATTTGATTCATACGTATTTAGTAAGACGTTGTTATAACGAGAATCGTTATATATATCCTTTCGACTTTCTTAATTCAATAAACTCATTTTTATGTATATCACACATTGTTAATTTACTTAGTGAGATACTTACTTATCATAATCTCATGTTAACCATATATATATCCATATATATATATCATCATGTAGTTTTTACAAATTTTTAACGTTCGTGATTCACCGGTCAACTTGGGTGGTCAATTGTCTATATGAAGCACATTTCAAATAATAAAGTCTTAACAAGTTTGATTGCTTAACATGTTGAAAACATCTAATCATACAAATATAGTTTTCATTTAATATATAACATAGAAAAGTTCGGGTCACTACAGTACCTACCCGTTAATTAAATTTTGTCCCGAAATTTTAAGCAGTTGGAGGTGTTGACGCATCTTCTGGAAATAGGTGCGGGTATTTCTTCTTCATCTGATCTTCACGCTCCAAGGTAAACTCGGGTCCTCTATGGGCATTCCATCAAATCTTAACAATTGGTATCTTGTTTTGCTTAAGTCTTTTAACGTCACGATCCATTATTTCGACGGGTTCTTCTATAAATTGAAGTTTTTCGTTGATTTGGATTTCGTCTAATGGAATAGTGAGATCTTCTTTAGCAAAACACTTCTTCAGATTCGAGACATGAAAAGTGTTATGTACAGTCGCAAGTTGTTGAGGTAACTCCAGTTGGTAAGCTACTGGTCCGACACGATCTATAATCTTGAATGGTCCAATGTACCTTGGATTTAGTTTCCTCCATTTACCAAATCGAACAATGCCTTTCCAAGGTGAAACCTTAAGCATAACCATATCTCCAATCTCAAATTCTATATCTTTTCTTTTACTGTCCACATAGCTCTTTTGTCGACTCTGTGCGGTTTTCAATTGTTGTTGAATTTGGATGATTTTCTCGGTAGTTTCTTGTATTATCTCCGGACCCGTAATTTGTCTATCCCCTACTTCACTCCAAAAAATTGGAGACCTGCACTTTCTACCATAAAGTGCCTCAAACGGCACCATCTTAATACTCGAATGATAACTGTTGTTGTAGGAAAATTTTGCTAACGGTAGGTGTCGATCCCAACTATTTCTGAAATCGATAACACATGCTCGTAGCATGTCTTCAACGGTCTGTATCCTCCTTTCACTTTGCCCATCAGTTTGTGGATGATAAGCAGTACTCATGTGTAGACGAGTCTCCAATGCTTGTTGCAGTGTCTACCAAAACCTTGAAACAAATCTGCCATCCCTATCAGAGATTATAGAGACTGGTATTCCATGTCTGGAGACAACTTCCTTCAAGTATAGACGTGCTGACTTCTCCATTTTGTCATCTTCTCTCATTGGCACGAAGTGTGCTGACTTGGTGAGACGATCGACTATTACCCAAATAGTATCATAACCACTTGCAGTCCTTGGCAATTTAGTAATGAAATCCATGGTAATGTTTTCCCATTTCCATTCTGGGATTTCAGGTTGTTGAAGTAGACCTGATGGTTTCTGATGTTTAGCTTTGACCTTTGAATACGTTAAACATTCTCCTACATATTTAGCAATATCGGCTTTCATACCCGGCCACCAAAAGTGCTTCTTGAGATCTTTGTACATTTTTCCTGCTCCGGGATGTATTGAGTATCTGGTTTTATGTGCTTCCTTAAGTAAAATTTCTCTCACATCTCCAAACTTTGGTACCCAAATTCTATCAGCCCTATATCGGGTTCCGTCTTCCCAAATTTTAAGATGTTTCTCCGATCCTTTGGGTATCTCAATCTTCAACTTTCCTTCTTTTACAACCCCCTGTTGCGCCTCATTTATTTGAGTAGTAAGGTTAGTACGAATAATTATGTTCATAGCTTTTACTCGTATATGTTCTCTGTCCTTTCTACTCAAAGCATCGGCTACCACATTCGCCTTCCCCGGGTGGTAACGAATCTCAAAGTCGTAGTCATTTAACAATTCAATCCACCTACGCTGCCTCATTTTTAGTTATTTCTGATCAAATATATGTTGGAGACTTTTGTGGTCAGTATATATAATACTTTTGACCCCATATAAGTAATGCCTCCAAGTCTTTAATGCAAAAACAACAGCGCCCAATTCCAAATCGTGAGTCGTATAATTTTGCTCGTGAATCTTCAATTGTCTAGACGCATAAGCAATTACTTTCGTTCGTTGCATTAATACACAACCGAGACCTTTCTTTGAGGCATCACAATATATCACAAAATCATCAATCCCTTCAGGCAATGACAATATAGGGGCCGTAGTTAGCTGTTTCTTCAACAATTGGAACGCTTCCTCCTGTTCATCCTTCCATTCAAATTTCTTTCCTTTATGCGTTAATGTAGTCAAGGGTTTTGCTATTTTGGAAAAATCTTGGATGAATCTTCTGTAGTAACCAGCCAATCCTAAAAATTGACGTATATGCTTCGGAGTTTTCGGGGTTTCCCAGTTTACAACGGTTTCAATCATTGCCGGATCAACCTGAATACCTTCTTTGCTCACAACATGTCCGAGGAATTGAACTTCTTTCAACCAAAATGCACACTTTGAAAACTTAGCGTACAGTTTTTCTTTCCTCAACAATTCCAGTACTTTCCTCAAATGTTCTTCATGCTCTTGATCATTTTTTGAGTAAATAAGTATGTCATCGATGAAGACAATGACAAACTTGTCGAGATATGGTCTACACACTCTGTTCATGAGGTCCATGAACACAGCTGGTGCATTAGTCAAACCAAATGGCATAACCATAAACTCGTAATGACCATATCGCGTCCTGAAAGCAGTCTTCGGAATATCATCCTCCTTTACCCGCATTTGATGATATCCGGAACGTAAATCGATCTTCGAATAAACCGACGAACCTTGTAGTTAATCAAATAAGTCATCGATTCTCGGTAGTGGGTAACGGTTCTTGATGGTATGTTTGTTCAACGCTCGGTAGTCGATACACAACCTGAATGTACCATCCTTCTTTTTGATAAACAAAACAGGAGCTCCCTGTAGTGACCCGAACTTTTCCATGTTTATATATATATTAAATGAAATTGTTATTTACATGATTAAGTGTTTCCAACATGTTAAGCAATCAAACTTGTTAAGACTTGATTAATTGAAATATGTTTCATATAGACAATTGACCACCCAAGTTGACCGGTGATTCACAAACGTTAAAACTTGTAAAAACTATATGATGACATATATATGGATATACATATATATATAGTTAACATGATACTATGATAAGTAAACATATCATTAAGTATATTAACAATGAACTACATATGTAAAAACAAGACTACTAACTTAATGATTTTTAAACGAGACATATATGTAACGATTATCGTTGTAAAGACATTTAATGTATATATATCATATTAAGAGATATTCATACATGATAATATCATGATAATATAATAATTTAAAATCTCATTTGATATTATAAACATTGGGTTAACAACATTTAACAAGATCGTTAATCTAAAGGTTTCAAAACAACACTTACATGTAACGACTAACGATGACTTAACGACTCAGTTAAAATGTATATACATGTAGTGTTTTAATATGTATTTATACACTTTTGAAAGACTTCAATACACTTATCAAAATACTTCTACTTAACAAAAATGCTTACAATTACATCCTCGTTCAGTTTCATCAACAATTCTACTCGTATGCACCCGTATTCGTACTCGTACAATACACAGCTTTTAGATGTATGTACTATTGGTATATACACTCCAATGATCAGCTCTTAGTAGCCCATGTGAGTCACCTAACACATGTGGGAACCATCATTTGGCAACTAGCAGGAAATATCTCATAAAATTACAAAAATATGAGTAATCATTCATGACTTATTTACATGAAAACAAAATTACATATCCTTTATATCTAATCCATACACCAATGACCAAAAACACCTACAAATACTTTCATTCTTCAATTTTCTTCATATAATTAATCTCTCTCAAGTTCTATCTTCAAGTTCTAAGTGTTCTTCATATATTCTACAAGTTCTAGTTACATAAAATCAAGAATACTTTCAAGTTTGCTAGCTCACTTCCAATCTTGTAAGGTGATCATCCAACCTCAAGAAATCTTTGTTTCTTACAGTAGGTTATCATTCTAATACAAGGTAATAATTATATTCAAACTTTGGTTCAATTTATATAACTATAACAATCTTATTTCAAGTGATGATCTTACTTGAACTTGTTTTCGTGTCATGATTCTGCTTCAAGAACTTCGAGCCATCCAATGATTCGTTGAAGCTAGATCCATTTTTCTATTTTCTAGTAGGTTTATCCAAGGAACTTAAGGTAGTAATGATGTTCATAACATCATTCAATTCATACATATAAAGCTATCTTATTCGAAGGTTTAAACTTGTAATCACTAGAACATAGTTTAGTTAATTCTAAACTTGTTCGCAAAAAATAGTTAATCCTTCTAACTTGACTTTTAAAATCAACTAAAAACATGTTCTATATCTATATGATATGCTAACTTAATGATTTAAAACCTGGAAACACGAAAAACACCGTAAAACTGGATTTACGCCGTCGTAGTAACACCGCGGGCTGTTTTGGGTTAGTTAATTAAAAACTATGATAAACTTTGATTTAAAAGTTGTTATTCTGAGAAAATGATTTTTATTATGAACATGAAACTATATCCAAAAATTATGGTTAAACTCAAAGTGGAAGTATGTTTTCTAAAATGGTCATCTAGACGTCGTTCTTTCGACTGAAATGACTACCTTTAAAAAAACAACTTGTAACTTATTTTTCCGACTATAAACCTATACTTTTTCTATTTAGATTCATAAAATAGAGTTCAATATGAAACCATAGCAATTTGATTCACTCAAAACGGATTTAAAATGAAGAAGTTATGGGTAAAATAAGATTGGATAATTTTTCTCATTTTAGCTACGTGAAAATTGGTAACAAATCTATTCCAACCATAACTTAATCAACTTGTATTGTATATTATGTAATCTTGAGATACCATAGACACGTATACAATGTTTCGACCTATCATGTCGACACATCTATATATATTTCGGAACAACCATAGACACTCTATATGTGAATGTTGGAGTTAGCTATAAAGGGTTGAGGTTGATTCCAAAATATATATAGTTTGAGTTGTGATCAATACTGAGATACGTATACACTGGGTCGTGGATTGATTCAAGATAATATTTATCGATTTATTTCTGTACATCTAACTGTGGACAACTAGTTGTAGGATACTAACGAGGACAGCTGACTTAATAAACTTAAAACATCAAAATGTATTAAAAGTGTTGCAAATATATTTTGAACATACTTTGATATATATGTACATATTTGTTATAGGTTCGTGAATCGACCAGTGGCCAAGTCTTACTTCCCGACGAAGTAAAAAATCTGTGAAAGTGAGTTATAGTCCCACATTAAAAATCTAATATTTTTGGGATGAGAATACATGCAGGTTTTATAAATGATTTACAAAATAGACACAAGTACGTGAAACTACATTCTATGGTTGAATTATCGAAATCGAATATGCCCCTTTTTATTAAGTCTGGTAATCTAAGAATTAGGGAACAGACACCCTAATTGACGCGAATCCTAAAGATAGATCTATTGGGCCTAACAAACCCCATCCAAAGTACCGGATGCTTTAGTACTTCGAAATTTATATCATATCCGAAGGGTGTCCCGGAATGATGGGGATATTCTTATATATGCATCTTGTTAATGTCGATTACCAGGTGTTCACCATATGAATGATTTTTATCTCTATGTATGGGATGTATATTGAAATATGAAATCTTGTGGTCTATTGTTACGATTTGATATATATAGGTTAAACCTATAACTCATCAACATTTTTGTTGACGTTTTAAGCATGTTTATTCTCAGGTGATTATTAAGAGCTTCCGCTGTCGCATACTTAAATAAGGACGATATTTGGAGTCCATGCTTTTATGATATTGTGTAAAAACTGCATTCAAGAAACTTATTTTGTTGTAACATATTTGTATTGTAAACCATTATGTAATGGTCATGTGTAAACAGGATATTTTAGATTATCATTATTTGATAATCTACGTAAAGCTGTTTAAACCTTTATTGATGAAATAATATGGAACGTTTTTAATCAATAAGAACGGGACATTTCAGTTGGTATCCGAGCGTTGGTCTTAGAGAACCAAAATTTTGCATTAGTGTGTCTTATCGAGTTTGTTAGGATGCATTAGTGAGTCTGGACTTCGACCGTGTTTACTTGAAAAATGATTGCTTAACAAATTTTGTTGGAAACTATATATTTTTAACATGTGAATATTATGTGATATATTAATCTCTTAACGCGTTTGATATTATGTGATAGATGTCTACCTCTAGAACAAGTCCCATTGACTCACCTAATAATAATGAAGAGTCAAATGTAAATTGGAATGATTCATGGACTGATTCACAAGTTCCCGAAGAGGAACCGGAAGAAGAGTCGGAACCGGAAGAAGAATCGGAACCGGAAGAAGAATCGGAACCGGATGAAGAAATAGAACCGGTGGGGGAAATAATAAAACGATTAAGTAAAAGAAAATCCTCAACCAACCGGCCAAGGTTAATTATGGTCAATGGTGTTTCCGCCAAGGAAGCAAAATATTGGGAGGATTACCAATTATCCGAAGAATCGGATTCCGACGAGAATTCCGATGATGTTATATAAATTACCCCAACTGAATTTAAAAAGGCAAAAGAAAATAATAAGGGAAAGGGCATAAAAATAGAGAAATCTAATTCCAATCCCGATGAACTTTATATGTATCGTCAACCCCCGAAGTCCTTAAGTTGTAACAATGATCCGGGAACCTCTAAACCACCAGGTTTTTCTAAACCAATGTGGAAAATGACGGCTCGTATTAGGGGAACATCATATAACCCTAGAAACTTGGCAAAACAAACCAAAACTGAAGAAGAAGAAACAAGCGAGTCGGAATAAGATAGTTGTATTCGTGTGGTGTAATATATGTAATATAGTGTGCTTATGCTTTATGATATATGTAAAAATTGCTTGTATTAATAAGTATTTTTTTTTTATGAATCTAACTCTTGTCTATTTTACTGTATAAAAACACAAAATGGATAGACAACCTAATATTTTAAGAGACCTACCCGGAGACATGATTGATGAAATCTTGTCTAGAGTCGGTCAGAATTCTTCGGCACAACTATTTAAGGCGAGATCAGTTTGTAAAACATTCGAAGAACGTTCCAAGAATGCCTTGGTTTATAAAAGGCTTTCATTCGAAAGATGGGGGATATCACATTGGGAAATCCATAAGTTACGATGTGTTTACTTTGACGCATATATTGCGGGGAACCCAAATGCTATTTTATGCAATGGGTTAAGAAATTATTTTGACTCAATATATCCGAATAATGGACTTCGTGATTTAGAAAAAGCGGCTAACATGCAACATAAAAAAGCATGTTATGCTTACGGATTAGTAATGTTCGCTTCTCACCAAAGTGAGAACAAGAACATTGGGCTACAACTATTAAACAAAACGTTCCCACAAGTGACGGAGTCGGTAATTGGGGTAAGAAATGAGGTTTTTAGATTGTTACGGGACTGTTGGACATTACGTAACCCTCGTCCCTTTGATGACGTTACAACACGCTGTCTTATCAACGGTCATAACGGTTATGTTCCACAAGACCAAGGATGGGAAGTAATCCTAGTAAAACCAGAATGCATGACTTGTTTCTGGACGTATGAATTACGTGTCTTTATTGCCTTTGCTGAACGACTTGTGTACTAGCTAGAATTATCTTCACAACCATCTTGTATCAAATTTATTGTGTGCTATATTTCATGCTATATGTAAAATAAGCGGTATTGTGTAAAAGTTTGTAAAATATTGTGTAAAAGTTTGAACGCAAAATATTATTATAATCAGTTTTTCATATAGAATTGTAGTAGTTGAATTGTATATTAGCTACTAAGTATGAACTTAACGGGTAGGTACTTCCCGAATTTAAACTTATAAAACGCTAATATGAAGAAAAAGCTTTTATAAATGAGTTCATATTAAGCTATGAAATACTATTAACTACTCTTAATATTCTGTATGATTAACTTGTTCCATTTGACTATTTTGATGGAAATGGCACCGACTACTCGACACACCGTGAATATGAATGAAGAGGAATTCCGTACTTTTCTAGCTTCAAACATAGCCGCAGTACAGGCTGCGCTACATACCAACAATAACCTTGGATCTAGCAGTACAGAAAATCGTGTAGGATGCACCTACAAAGAATTCACTGCCTGCAAACCTTTGGAATTTGATGGAACCGAAGGACCGATCGGATTGAAACAGTGGACCGAGAAGGTCGAATCGGTGTTTTCCATAAGTAAATGTACTGAAGAGAACAAAGTGAAGTACGCTATGCATACCTTCACAGGTTCTGCGTTAACATGGTGGAATACCTATCTAGAGCAAGTGGGACAAGACGATGCGTACGCACTACCATGGTCAGCATTCAAGCACTTGATGAACGAGAAGTACCGTCCCAGAACCGAGGTCAGTAAGCTCAAGACAGAACTTAGAGGGTTACGAACCCAAGGATTTGATATTACCACGTACGAAAGACAATTCACAGAATTGTGCCTATTGTGTCCGGGAGCATTCGAAGATGAAGAAGAGAAGATCGACGCGTTTGTGAAAGGATTACCGGAAGGAATCCAAGAAGATATAATTTCACACGAGCCCGCCTCCATACAACAGGCATGTAGAATGGCTCACAAACTAGTGAACCAGATTGAAGAAAGAATTAAAGAACAGACTACTGAAGAGGCCAATGTGAAGCAAGTCAAAATAAAGTGGGAGGAAAACGGTGATAAGAATCACCAATACAACAACAACAGCAATTACAACAATAATCGCAACAATTATCCCAACAATCGCAACATCAATCGCAACTACAACAAACAGCCCAACAACAACAACAACAACAACATCAACTACAACAATCATCCCAACAACAATAATAATCGCAACAACAACAACAATCAGAAGCAGCTATGCCAAAGGTGTGAAAATTATCACTCGGGGTTCTGCACTAAATTTTACAACAAGTGTAAAAGAAATGGTCATAGCGCGGCGAAGTGTGAGGTCTAAGGACCAGGGGTTAATAGAACGAAAGGAACAAATGGTGTCGGAACGAGTAATGGCGGAGCAAGTAGTGTCAGAGCAAGTTATGTCAATGTAGTTTGTTATAAATGTGGAAAACCGGGCCACATTATTAGAAATTGCCCGAACCAGGAGAACACGAAAGGACAAGGCCGCGGAAGAGTTTTCAATATTAATGCGGCAGAGGCACAGGAAGACCCAGAGCTTGTTACGGGTACGTTTCTTATTGACAATAAATCTGCTTACGTTTTATTTGATTCGGGTGCGGATAGAAGCTATATGAGTAGAGATTTTTGTGCTAAATTGAATTGTCCATTGATGCCTTTGGATAGTAAATTTTTACTCGAATTAGCAAATGGTAAATTAACTTCAGTAGATAATATATGTCGGAATCGAGAAATTAAACTGGTTAGCGAAACATTTAAGATTGATTTGATACCAGTAGAGTTAGGGAGTTTTGATGTGATAATCGGTATGGACTGGTTGAAAGAAGTGAAAGCAGGGATCGTTTGTTACAAAAATGCAATTCGCATTATACGAGAAAAACGAAAACCCTTAATGGTGTACGGAGAAAAGGGCAACACGAAGCTACATCTTATTAGTAATTTGAAGGCACAAAAACTAATAAGAAAAGGTTTCTATACTGTTCTAGCACACGTCGAGAAAGTACAAACTGAAGAAAAGAGCATCAATGATGTTCCCATTGCAAAAGAATTTCCCGATGTATTTCCGAAAGAATTACCGGGATTACCCCCACATCGATCCGTTGAATTTCAAATAGATCTTGTACCAGGAGCTGCACCAATAGCTCGTGCTCCTTACAGACTCGCACCCAGTGAGATGAAAGAACTGCAAAGCCAATTACAAGAACTTTTAGAGAGTGGTTTCATTCGACCAAGCACATCACCGTGGGGAGCTCCTGTTTGTCAAGAAGAAAGATGGTACATTCAGGTTGTGTATCGACTACCGAGAGTTGAACAAACTTACCATCAAGAACCGCTACCCACTACCGAGAATCGACGACTTATTTGATCAACTACAAGGCTCATCTGTTTATTCAAAGATTGACTTACGTTCCGGGTATCATCAAATACAGGTGAAAGAAGATGATATTCCAAAGACTGCTTTCAAAACACGTTACGGTCATTACGAGTTTATGGTCATGCCGTTTGGTTTAACTAATGCACCAGCTATGTTCATGGACCTTATGAACCGAGTGTGTGGACCATACCTTGACAAGTTTGTCATTGTTTTCATTGATGACATATTTATTTACTCAAAGAATGACCAAGAACACGGTAAACATTTGAGAAAGGTGTTAGAAGTATTGAGGAAGGAAGAATTGTACGCTAAGTTTTCAAAGTGTGCATTTTGGTTAGAAGAAGTTCAATTCCTCGGTCACATAGTGAACAAAGAAGATATTAAGGTGGATCCGGCAAAGATAGAAACTGTTGAAAAGTGGGAAACCCCGAAAACTCCGAAACACATACGCCAGTTTTTAGGACTAGCTGGTTACTACAGAAGGTTCATCCAAGACTTTTCCAGAATAGCAAAACCCTTGACTGCATTAACGCATAAAGGGAAGAAATTTGAATGGAAGGACGAACGAGAGAAAGCGTTCCAGTTATTGAAGAAAAAGCTAACTACGGCACCTATATTGTCATTGCCTGAAGGGAATGATGATTTTGTGATTTATTGTGACGCATCAAAGCAAGGTCTCGGTTGTATATTAATACAACGAACGAAGGTGATTGCTTATGCATCTAGACAATTGAAGATTCACGAGCAAAATTATACGACGCATGATTTGGAATTAGGCGCGGTTGTTTTTGCATTAAAGACTTGGAGGTACTACTTATATGGGGTCAAAAGTATTATATATACCGGCCACAAAAGTCTTCAACACATATTTAATCAGAAACAACTGAATATGAGGCAGCGTAGGTGGATTGAATTGTTGAATGATTACGACTTTGAGATTCGTTACCACCCGGGGAAGGCAAATGTGGTAGCCGACGCCTTGAGCAGGAAGGACGGACAGAGAACCCATTCGAGTAAAATCTATGAATATAATGATTCACAATAACCTTACTACTCAAATAAAGGAGGCGCAACAAGGAGTTTTAAAAGAGGGAAATTTAAAGGATGAAATACCCAAAGGATCGGAGAAGCATCTTAATATTCGGGAAGACGGAACCCGGTATAGGGCTGAAAGGATTTGGGTACCAAAATTTGGAGATATGAGAGAAATGGTACTTAGAGAAGCTCATAAAACCAGATACTCAATACATCCTAGAACGGGGAAGATGTACAAGGATCTCAAGAAACATTTTTGGTGGCCGGGTACGAAAGCCGATGTTGCTAAATACGTAGGAGAATGTTTGACGTGTTCTAAGGTCAAAGCTGAGCATCAGAAACCATCAGTTCTACTTCAACAACCCGAAATCCCGGAATGGAAATGGGAAAACATTACCATGGATTTCATCACTAAATTGCCAAGGACTGCAAGTAGTTTTGATACTATTTGGGTAATAGTTGATCGTCTCACCAAATCAGCACACTTCCTGCCAATAAGAGAAGATGACAAGATGGAGAAGTTAGCACGAATGTTTTTGAAGGAAGTCGTCTCCAGACATGGAATACCAATCTCTATTATCTCTGATAGGGATGGCAGATTTATTTCAAGATTCTAGCAGACATTACAGCAAGCATTAGGAACTCGTCTAGACATGACTACTGCCTATCATCCACAAACTGATGTGTTATTGATTTCGGAAACAGTTGGGATCGACATCTACCGTTTGCAGAATTTTCCTACAACAACAGCTACCATTCAAGCATTGAGATGGTGTCGTTTGAAGCACTTTATGGTAGAAAGTGCAGGTCTCTGATTTTTTGGAGTGAAGTGGGGGATAGACAGATTACGGGTCCGGAGATAATACAAGAAACTACCGAGAAGATCATCCAAATTCAACAACGGTTGAAAACTGCCTAAAGTCGACAAAAGAGCTACGCTGACATTAAAAGAAAAGATATATAATTTGAAATTGGAGAGATGGTCATGCTTAAAGTTGCACCTTGGAAAGGCGTTGTTCGATTTGGTAAACGAGGGAAATTAAATCCAAGGTATATTGGACCATTCAAGATTATTGATCGTGTCGGACCAGTAGCTTACCGACTTGAGTTACCTCAACAACTCGCGGCTGTACATAACACTTTCCACGTCTCAAATTTGAAGAAATGTTTTGCTAAAGAAGATCTCACTATTCCGTTAGATGAAATCCAAATCAACGAAAAACTTCAATTTATCGAAGAACCCGTCGAAATAATGGATCGTGAGGTTAAAAGACTTAAGCAAAACAAGATACCAATTGTTAAGGTTCGATGGAATGCTCGTAGAGGACCCGAGTTCACCCGGGAACGAGAAGATCAGATGAAGAAGAAATACCCGCATTTATTTCCAGAAGATACGTCAACACCTCCAACTGCTTAAAATTTCGGGACGAAATTTATTTAACGGGTAGGTACTGTAGTGACCCGAACTTTTCCATGTTTATATATATATTAAATGAAATTGTTATTTACATGATTAAGTGTTTCCAACATGTTAAGCAATCAAACTTGTTAAGACTTGATTAATTGAAATATGTTTCATATAGACAACTGACCACCCAAGTTGACCGGTGATTCACGAACGTTAAAACTTGTAAAAACTATATGATGACATATATATGGATATATATATAGTTAACATGATACTATGATAAGTAAACATATCATTAAGTATATTAACAATGAACTACATATGTAAAAACAAGACTACTAACTTAATGATTTTTAAACGAGACATATATGTAACTATTATCGTTGTAAAGACATTTAATGTATATATATAATATTAAGAGATATTCATACATGATAATATCATGATAATATAATAATTTAAAATCTCATTTGATATTATAAACATTGGGTTAACAACATTTAACAAGATCGTTAACCTAAAGGTTTCAAAACATCACTTACATGTAACGACTAACGATGACTTAACGACTCAGTTAGAATGTATATACATGTAGTGTTTTAATATGTATTTATACACTTTTGAAAGACTTCAATACACTTATCAAAATACTTCTACTTAACAAAAATGCTTACAATTACATCCTCGTTCAGTTTCATCAACAATTCTACTCGTATGCACCCGTATTCGTACTCGTACAATACACAGCTTTTAGATGTATGTACTATTGGTATATACACTCCAATGATCATCTCTTAGCAGCCCATGTAAGTCACCTAACACATGTGGGAACCAACATTTGGCAACTAGCATGAAATATCTCATAAAATTACAAAAATATGAGTAATCATTCATGACTTATTTACATGAAAACAAAATTACATATCCTTTATATCTAATCCATACACCAACGACCAAAAACACCTACAAACACTTTCATTCTTCAATTTTATTCATCTAATTAATCTCTCTCAAGTTCTATCTTCAAGTTCTAAGTGTTTTTCATATATTCTACAAGTTCTAGTTACATAAAATCAAGAATACTTTCAAGTTTGCTAGCTCACTTCCAATCTTGTAAGGTGATCATCCAACCTCAAGAAATCTTTGTTTCTTATAGTAGGTTATCATTCTAATACAAGGTAATAATTATATTCAAACTTTGGTTCAATTTCTATAACTATAACAATCTTATTTCAAGTGATGATCTTACTTGAACTTGTTTTCGTGTCATGATTCTGCTTCAAGAACTTCGAGCCATCCAAGGATTCGTTGAAGCTAGATCCATTTTTCTCTTTTCCAGTAGGTTTATCCAAGGAACTTAAGGTAGTAATGATGTTCATAACATCATTCGATTCATACATATAAAGCTATTTTATTCGAAGGTTTAAACTTGTAATCACTAGAACATAGTTTAATTAATTGTAAACTTGTTCGCAAACAAAAGTTAATCCTTCTAAATTGACTTTTAAAATCAACTAAAAACATGTTCTATATCTATATGATATGCTAACTTAATGATTTAAAACCTAGAAACACGAAAAACATCGTAAACCGGATTTACGCCGTCGTAGTAACACCGCGGGCTGTTTTGGGTTAGTTAATTAAAAACTATGATAAACTTTGATTTAAAAGTTGTTATTCTGAGAAAATAATTTTTATTATGAACATGAAACTATATCCAAAAATTATGGTTAAACTCAAAGTGGAAGTATGTTTTCTAAAATGGTCATCTAGACGTCGTTCTTTCTACTGAAATGACTACCTTTACAAAAATAACTTGTAACTTATTTTTCCGAATATAAACCTATACTTTTTCTATTTAGATTCATAAAATAGAGTTCAATATGAAACCATAGCAATTTGATTCACTCAAAACGGATTTAAAATGAAGAAGTTATGGGTAAAACAAGATTGGATAATTTTTCTCATTTTAGCTACGTGAAAATTGGTAACAAATCTATTCCAACCATAACTTAATCAACTTGTATTGTATATTATGTAATCTTTAGATACCATAGACACATATACAATGTTTCGACCTATCATGTCGACACATCTATATATATTTCGGAACAACCATAGACACTCTATATGTGAATGTTGGAGTTAGCTATACAGGGTTGAGGTTGATTCCAAAATATATATAGTTTGAGTTGTGATCAATACTGAGATACGTATACACTAGGTCGTGGATTGATTCAAGATAATATTTATCGATTTATTTCTGTACATCTAACTGTGGACAACTAGTTGTAGGTTACTAACGAGGACAGCTGACTTAATAAACTTAAAATATCAAAATGTATTAAAAGTGTTGCAAATATATTTTGAACATACTTTGATATATATGTACATATTTGTTATAGGTTCATGAATCGACCAGTGGCCAAGTCTTACTTCCCGACGAAGTAAAAATCTGTGAAAGTGAGTTATAGTCCCACTTTTAAAATCTAATATTTTTGGGATGAGAATACATGCAGGTTTTATAAATGATTTACAAAATAGACACAAGTACGTGAAACTACATTCTATGGTTGAATTATCGAAATCGAATATGCCCCTTTTTATTAAGTCTGGTAATCTAAGAATTAGGGAACAGACACCCTAATTGACGCGAATCCTAAAGATAGATCTATTGGGCCTAACAAACCCCATCCAAAGTACCGGATGCTTTAGTACTTCGAAATTTATATCATATCTGAAGGGTGTCCCGGAATGATGGGGATATTCTTATATATGCATCTTGTTAATGTCGATTACCAGGTGTTCACCATATAAATAATTTTTATCTCTATGTATGAGATGTATATTGAAATATGAAATCTTGTGGTCTATTGTTACGATTTGATATATATAGGTTAAACCTATAACTCACCAACATTTTTGTTGACATTTTATGCATGTTTATTCTCAGGTGATTATTAAGAGCTTCCGCTGTCGCATACTTAAATAAGGACGAGATTTGGAGGCCATGCTTGTATGATATTGTGTAAAAGCTGCATTCAAGAAACTTATTTTGTTGTAACATATTTGTATTGTAAACCAATATGTAATGGTCGTGTGTAAACAAGATATTTTAGATTATCATTATTTGATAATCTACGTAAAGCTTTTTAAACCTTTATTGATAAAATAAAGGTTATGGTTTGTTTTAAAATGAATGCAGTCTTTGAAAAACGTCTCATATAGAGGTCAAAACCTCGCAACGAAATCAATTAATATGGAACGTTTTTAATCAATAAGAACGGGACATTTCACTCCCCATGGTGATGTACTTGGTTGTATGAAACCACGCTCTAGAAGTTCTTGTAATTGGCTTTGAAGTTCCTTCATTTCACTGGGTGCGAGTCCGTATGGAGCACAAGCTATTGGTGCAGCTCCCGGTACAAGATTTATTTGAAATTCAACAGATCGGTGTGGAGGTAATCCCGGTAATTCTTTCGGAAATACATCAGGAAATTCTTTTGCGATGGGAACATCATGGATGCTCTTTTCTTCAGTTTGTACTTTCTCGACGTGTGCTAGAATAGCATAGCAACCCTTTCTTATTAACTTTTGCGCCTTCAAATTACTAATAAGATTTAGCTTCGCGTTGCTCTTTTCTCCGTACACCATTAAGGGTTTTCCTTCATCTCGTACAATGCGAATTACATTTTTCAACCAGTTCATGCCGATTATCACATCAAAACTCCCTAACTCTACTAGTATCAAATCAATTTTAAACGTTTCGCTACCCAGTTTAATTTCTTGATTCCGACATATATTATCTGCTGCAACTAATTTACCGTTTGCTAATTCTAGTATAAACTTATTATCCAAAGGCGTCAATGGACAACTTAATTTAGCACAGAAACCCTTACTCATATAGCTTCTACCCGCACCCGAATCAAATAAAACATAAGCAGATGTATTGTCAATAAGAAACGTACCCGTAACAAGCTCCGGGTCTTCCTGCGCTTCAACCGCATTAATGTTGAAGACCCGTCCGCAGCCTTGCCCATTATTATCCCCCTGATTTGGACACATATTTTTGTAATGGCCCTTCTTCCTGCATCTGAAACAGGAAATGTCGGCATAACTTGTTCCGGAATTATTTGTTCCCTTAGCCATTGATCCGTAGATTTCACACTTTGTCGCACCATGGCCCTTTCTATTACACTTAGTACACACTGCTGTACAGAGCCCAGTTGGATGGTATCCTTCACATCTCTGGCAGAATTTATGCCTCTAGTTGTTATTGTTGGGATTGTTGTTGTTGCGGTTGTTATTGTTGTTGAAACGGTTGTTGTAGTTGTTGCTGGGGTGGTTGTTGTTGTTATGTTTGTTGTTGCAAAAATTGACGCGATTGTACTTGTGATTGTTAGGTTGATTATTGAAATTGTGACCCTTATCACTGGTTTCTTCCCATTTCCTCTTGACTTGTTTCGTATTCGCTTCTTCGGCCGCCTGTTCTTTAATCCTTTCCTCAATTTGATTTATAAGTTTATGAGCCATTCGACTTGCCTTTTGTATGGAGGAGGGCTCGTGTGAACTTATATCCTCTTGGATCCTTTCCGGTAACCCTTTTATAAATGCTTCGATTTTCTCTTCTTCATCTTCGAACGCTCCCGGACACAATAGGCACACTCTGTGAATCATCGTTCGTACGTGGTAATATCAAACCCTTGTGTTCGTAACCCTCTAAGATCTACCTTGAGCTTATTGACCTCGTTTCTGGGATGGTACTGCTCGTTCATTAAGTGTTTGAATCCTGACCATGGTAGTGCGTAAGCAGCATCTTGTCCCACCTGTTCTAAATAAGTGTTCCACCATGTTAACGCAGTACCCGTGAAGGTATGTGTAGCGTACTTTACTTTGTCTTCTTCAGTGCACTTATTTATGGCAAACACCGATTCAACCTTCTCAGTCCACCATTTTAATCTGATTGGACCCTCGGTTCCATCGAATTCTAAAGGTTTACAGGCAGTAAATTCTTTGTAGGAGCATCCTATACGAGTTCTCGTGGCGTTAGTTCCATTGCTGGATTCCGAGTTATTGTTATTTTGCATCGCAGCCTGTACTGCGGCTATGTTTGCTGAAAGGAAAGCACGGAATTCTTCCTCGCTCATATTCAGGGTGTGTCGAGTAGTTGGTGCCATTTCCTTCAAAAATAGCCAAAAGAATTTAGTTAATCATATAGAATATCAAGAGTAGTCAATAGTATTTCGTAGCATAATATGAAATTATTTATAAAAGCTTTTTCTTCATATTAGTGTTTTATAGTTTTTTTTTTTCCATTCGAGTAGTACCTACCCGTTAAGTTCATACTTAGTAGCTACTATACAATTCAACCACTACAATTCTATATGAAAAACTAATTATAATAATATTTCGCGTTTAAACTATTACACAATATTTTACAAACTTACAATACCGCTATATAGCATAAAATATAGCACACAATATCATTGATACAAAGCAGTTTCGATGACAATCCTAGTTAATACGCAAGTCGTTCAACAAAGGCAATAAAGGCACGTAGTTCATAAGTCTAGAAACAAATCATGCATTCTGGTTTTACTAAGGCTACTTCCCATCCTTGGTTTTGTGGAACATAACAGTTGTGGCCGTTGATAAGACAGCATGTTGTAACATCGTCAAAGGGAAGAGGGTTTTGTAATGCCCAACAGCCCCGTAACAATCTAAAAACCTAGTTTCTCACCCCAACTACTGAGTCCGTTACTTGTGGGAATATTTTGTTTAATAGTTGTAATCCGATGTTCTTTTTCTCACTTTGGTGAGAAGCGAACATCACTAACCCATAAGCATAACATGCTTCTTTATGTTGCATGTTAGAAGTTCTTTCTAATTCACGAAGTCCTATGGTGGAATAAGTTGAGTCAAAATAGGTTCTTAATCCGTAGCGTAAAATTGCACTTAGGTTCCCCGCATTTAATGGTTTAAAGAAAACACGGTGTAGCTTACGGTCTCCCCAATGCGATATACCCCAACTTTCAAAGGAAAGCCTTTTATAAACTAAGGCATTCTTGGAACTTTCATCAAATGTTCCACAAACAAATTTTGCCGTAAATAATTGTACCGACGAATTCTGACCAACTTTAGACAAGATTTCATCAATCATGTCCCCGGGTATGTCTTCTAAAATTTTTGGTCGTCTATCCTTAACGTCCATTGTGTTTTTATACTGTAAAATAGACGAGGATTAGATTTGTAAAAGATAATTATCAAATAATACAAGCAAATTTTTTTTATTACATACAACATAAACGTACAAGCACACTTATATTACATATATTACACCGCATGATTACAACCCTTTATTCCGACTCGCTTATTTCTTCTTCTTCGGACTTAGTTCGTTTCGCTAATTTTCTAGGGATATATGGTGTTCCTCTAATACGGGCCATCGTTTTCCATAATGGTTTAGAAAAACCTGGTGGTTTAGAGGTTCCCGGGTCATTGTTACATTTTAGGAAATACGGATGTTGTCGATACATATAAAGTTCATCGGGGTTGGAATCGGGTTTCTCTATTTTTATACCTTTTCTCTTATTATTTTCTTTCGCTTTATTAAATTGGGTCGAGGTAATTTCTATAACATTATCGGAATCCTCATCGGGATCCAATTCATCAGAAAATTGGTAATCTTCTCAATATTTTACTTCCTCGGCGGAAACACCATTGACCATTATTAACTTTGGTCCGTTGGTTGAGGATTTTCTTTTATTTAATCGATTTACTATAAGTATCAATATTTCTTCCTCCGGAACCTCTTCTTCTAGTTCCTCCTCTTCCGATTCCTCCTCTTCTGGTTCCTCTTCTTTTGGTTCCTCCTCTCCCGGTTCCTTCTCTTCCGGTTCCTCTTCGGGAATTTGTGAATCTTCCCAAAATATATTCGACTCTTCATTATTATTAGGTGAATCAATGGGATTTTTACTAGAGGTAGACATCTATCACACAATATCAAACACGTTAAGAGATTAATATATCACATAATATTTACATGTTAATAATATATAGTTTCCAACAAAAAATGTTAAGTAATCGTTTTTGAAGGAAAATACGATCGAAGTCCAGACTCACTATGTGACGACCCGGAAACTATGTTTATATATTCAATTGACCTTCGACTGTTCCCAACGATTCACGAACAACTATTTGTAAATAGATTCATATATATTTAAGTATGTATATATATATATATATATATATATATATATATATATATATATATATATATATATATATATATATATATATATATATATGTACATGAATATTAATTGTAAATATATAAGATTAAATATTAAATTTATTTATTTGAAAACATATATTTAATGTATTATATAATAAAAACCTGAATCTAAATATATAAAGTATATTAAAAACAAATATTAAATGATTGTAATACACGTTTGATGTTTCGATTGATATTAAACAAGTTAAATTCAAACTTACGTGATTTTAAAATAAACGGTGATTCGAAAATGAGTCATTTAAATTTTAGGCTCATTAAAAAATATATTTTTAAGCAAATTAATAAATTTCAACACTTTTTATATTTTACCCAGGATCGGGAGTGGGCAGTTAGTTAATTTTTGTTAATAATTTATGATCGAATTTTATACCATAATGACCAAAATAAATAAATATATTTAATTTAAAAATATGGGATTTTCTGAATACTTTTATACACCACTGATTTAACAACGGAGTACGATTTAGCAGTCCGTGAAAACTGTTGGCATATATTAACAAATCATGAATTCCATTTAATATTATGGAAAACGTTTCTTTATTTATATTATAATAATAATAATTATTATATTATAATTATTGTTAGTTGATTACATGTTGTCGATGATGTTTGTGTTAATTTTGCCAATCATCTACAGTGTCCATCTACATCCATCTATATATTCTCACTTGTCACATGACCCTTTTCTTTTTGTGTTTTACGTCACCTTCAATTTCTAATCTATATTGATAATTGATAAGTTATTATTATTGTATTATTATATTTAGTATTAGATTATAATTATCACTAACTAATCTATAAATAAATAAATATATACATATACAATTCATGTGCAGATAATGTCCACCCCAACATCTACTAGTGGCCTTTTCCTTTTGATAACTAATCATCACAAAACTTCAATCTTTATTAATACTCATTTGTTAATATTCGAATTTAATCGAGAAGACTAAAATCATTTGATCATTTTGTTACTGTGTCTTTGTGATTCAATTATTGATCATAATAATTACCATCTAGCTATTACTTAATATATATATATATATATATATATATATATATATATATATATATATATATATATATATATATATATATATATATATATATATATATATATATATATATATATATATATATATATATATATATAACCACTTGTATATGTAGTAACAAACACACCACTTGTGGTTTCCTTGTTTTTCTGCTACAAAACATCAACCACACTCTCCATTATTCCATCAACGACCAAGACTATCAACCTTACCTTCTTCTCCTTGCAACCACCATCGACCACTCTATGAATCTCCATTAGGGAGGAAACAATTACCAACTTAGGTTTTATTATTATTATTATTATTTTTTCGTTATCAAACTACACAACTCAAACTATCACAATACCACTACCATCTTCAAACCGTGCACCATCATCATCGTGACCACCATCACCCTAAACCACAACCGTCACCCTTTTCATCCTTACAAAACCCCACCATCGAATCACACCTTACATGATTTTTTTTGTATTTTGGATTCACCATCTACACCTCTACATATCCACTACTTCAAACCCATATCACCATCATTATGACAACGAAACTGCTGCAACTTTCTGCTCTCTATCCGATCAATCTCAAACCGAAACCACTTGAATATTACAACTATTCGAAGACCACTTACTATGATTTGTTGTCGCTTTATTTCTGTATCCTGTCGAGCAAGGACCAAGAACCAAAACCTGTTTGATGAGAACCACCACCTCTGAACCCACGAAACTGTTAATGTTCATGTTCATCATTTAGCTGTTATTTTTTTCGGTTTTCTATCAATACTATGTAACGATGATGATACTTTTATAATGGCATGATGATGTAGATAATGGTGACAAGTTGATATTGATAATGATAGTGGGGACAGATTTATGGATTACAGCAAACATACATCTTCCATCCATTCTATCCTACTTAATTTAACAGGTCATTCCATTTGGGACTTACTTGGGCTAAGGTTAATTTCTGTTGTTGGGCCGATAATTCCTAGTTGTGTTGGGCCACGCATACCTTTTTCTGTTGGGCCTTCAGTCGTTAATTTTTTTGTTGCTAGCCACTGATTCGAAAAACCTTGTTTGTTCCTTCCATTTCCTACTTCGAGTAGACCCATACTCGTATGTCATTTATTCTGTCTCCTTTACTGTTAAAAGTTGATATTAATGATGATGACAATGATTTAGATGACGAGGAAATGTTATGGTTATAAGGAGGTATGACGAGAAAGATGATGATCGTAATAATTCTATAAAATGATGGTTACTAGATGATGTTGTGGTGATAAAGGATTAAAGATGATGAGTGATGTTTGAACATGAAGCTCACGATAATGGGTAATGATTTTATGATGATATTTAGATGATGTTAGGGTTAAGATGATGATGATTATGTGATGTTGTGCAACGAGTTTATGAGGATGATGGATCCTGTAAAATCGAAAATGATAGATGATTATAAGTGACGATGTGATAAATGATTTGATGATGAGATGAACACTAGTAGTGATATAGATGACATTAGGCGATGATGAGTATGATTATAAATAATGATACTATGAATATGATTTTATGTGGTGGAAATTATGATGTTAGTAATTGATGATGATGTTATAATAAACATGATGATGATGTTGAACTATGTTAATCGTATGATGGTGGATGTCACGATTTAAGTGATGAGGGAGAGGAAATTGGAAACAAAAAGTAATATGGGTTAAATAGATATGGGGACATAATTAAATCAGAAATGAGGTGACAGATGAATGGTTAAAGACGTTATTGGGTTAGCGGGAGGTCGAGGGTTCAAACCCGGGCTTGGGCATTTTTTAAGGGCTACTCCTTTGAGGTTCATGAATCCGAGACCAACCCTACACTTTTTTAATGACGTCATATGTATTTTTACTACAAAATACAGTATGGTGAGTTTCATTTGCTCCCTTTTTAAATGCTTTTGCAATATATATTTTTGGGACTGAGAATACATGCGCTGCTTTTATAAATGTTTTACGAAATAGACACAAGTAATCGAAACTACATTATATGGTTGAATGATTGAAATCGAATATGCCCCTTTTAGTCTGGTAATCTAAGAATTAGGGAACAGACACCCTAATTGACGCGAATCCTAAAGATAGATCTATCGGGCCCAACAAGCCCCATCCAAAGTACCGGATGCTTTAGTACTTCGAAATTTATATCATGTCCAAAGGAGGATCCCGGAATGATGGGGATATTCTTATATGCATATTGTTAATGTCGGTTACCAGGTGTTCAATCCATATGAATGATATTTTTGTCTCTATGCATGGGACGTTTATTTATGAGAATTTGGAATATGAAATCTTGTGGTCTATTAAAATATTGAAATGATTATTTATGTTAAACTAATGAACTCACCAACCTTTTGGTTGACACTTGAAAGCATGTTTATTCTCAGGTACGAAAGAAATCTTCCGCTGTGCATTTCCTCATTTTAAAGATATTACTTGGAGTCATTCATGGCATATTTCAAAAGACGTTGCATTCGAGTCGTTGAGTTCATTAAGATTATTATTAAGTCAATTATAGTTATATATATTATGAAATGATATGCATGCCATCAAATTTCGATGTAATGAAAGATTGTCTTTTCAAAAACGAATGCAATGTTTGTAAAATGTATTATATAGAGGTCAAGTACCTCGCGATGTAATCCACTGATGTGAATCGTTTATAATCGATATGGACTTCGTCCAGATGGATTAGAACGGGTCTTCACAGTTGGTATCAGAGCGATGGTCTTAGCGAACCAGGTCTACATTAGTGTGTCTAACTGATAAGTCGTTAGGATGCATTAGTGAGTCTGGACTTCGACCGTGTCTGCATGTCAAAAGTTTTGCTTATCATTCCGTGTCGAAAATTACTTGTTTATCATCCTTAAAGTCTAGACACGTCTTACTGCCGCTATTGCATAGACAGTGTATAGATAAATTCATATCTTAGCATATCTGTTGTTGTTACCTTTGCCTGACAACTTCCGTAGATTCCTCCGTAACTTATGGAATTTTAGTATTATATATGCATATGTAAATTATGTATTGCAAGGTACAAATCTACATCCTATAATCTATTTCTTATCGAAAATTCTTCATCTGATTGTACGGGATGAATCCTTCAACCAATTCGAGTCCCTCGAATTCCGATAGCTATTCTGATAGTTATTCCGACAGCTATTCCGACGTGAACGTTCACCTAAGCTCTAAAAGCAGCATCACCAGAATGAATCAACCAACCAACCATCCCCAATTCATATGATGAGTTCGTAGTCGACTTAATTAATGGAGACGAGAAGAAGGCAATCTTTTCCATTAACCAAATTCACCTCTTGGTGAAGAACCTGAAGCACTTCCCGACGAACCACACCGAAACACCATTTTCACCCTCATTTTCCGAATATCTCACCACGATTATATTCTATCTAAAATTCTAAACCTTATTCATCCATTCGTTTCGACTGACAATCATCCCGGAATAATACAAGAAGTCAGCGAACTTCGCGCCTGAGTTATAGTCTTGGAAAAATATGGTGCAAAAGTTACCAGCTTCAGCAACATCACTAGCACCAACAGTACCACCAACATCAATACCAGTACTACCAACAACCCAAGTTTCAACATCACATGCCTCAACATCTCATTATGTACCCCGAGCATAATCATCATTCTACGTATCATTTTACATCATTTATCTTCATTCGACATGGCGATTATGAAATCTCTAATGTTTTGGAGATTATATATTCTAGTTCTAACGGTAAACCAAATAAGTTTAATATCATATTAACTCAATGAATCCATGATTACATCTGAAGAAAATATATATGTATATATGTTTTCATAAAGATTGTAATTAAAAATTCTTTCGTTCACAGTGTTAATCGTGAAAATATTTTAACGGGTAGGTAATACCCGAGGAATATTCAGATTTCACATTAATAAATTACACTGTACATTCTTCGAAGCTGATTCAACAGTCGTTTACTATCCTACTTACATCCACCGATATGTGCATCCGTTCACCACAGAATAACTATTTTTATTCAAATTCATATTTGGATTTTGATTTATTATAATCCAACAAGTGGCATAATGAAGAAAACATTGGACAAAATAAAATTTGTTAGAAACAAACAAATTAACTATGAGAAATTTTGTTAAGAATCCACGCTAACTGTTCCTAGCTAACTGATTACATTTTATTTATCGTAGTTTATTTATCGCAAGTTAATTATCGCAATTTTATTTATCGTCATTTAATTTCTGTTATTATTTTACGCACTTTAATATCGGGACGCGTATACAAGGTTTTGACATATCATATCGACGCATCTATATATATATTATTTGGAATAATCATAGACACTCTATATGCATTAATGATCGAGTTAGCTATACAGGGATAAGGTTGATTCTACAATATTATATATACTTTGAGTTGTGATCGAGTCTGAGACATGTACACGGGTCACGATACGTATTAATTAATTCGAATATTATATATTAAACTATATATGAATTATTGTACTGTTAACTGTGGACTATCGACTGTGGACTAATAACATTGGACAATTAAAATGAATTAAAATATTGATTATAACATATGAAACTAAACATTTCTTCAAGTTTGCCACTTGATTTCATCTTAAACCTCATTTGTATCTTGACGATTACAATCTGCGTTAAAACCTTTCATGATTCTTGAAAACACCTCAATCGAGAGGATGAACCAACCGCACTTCATCTACAGAAGAAAAGATTGATGCATATAGTTATGCACCTGAAAAATTCTCGAAACCTAAGTAAACGTTTAACACGTATCTGTGTTAGCTCATTTGGCATTGTTATTACCGAAAATAACATTGTAAATCTTTTTCAAATTAGCCAATATTGCTACAGCTCCAGAAAATCAACTTCGAATTTTCATTCGAAATAACCTTATTATAACCTTGATATATATGAGTGTTCTTTTATTGCTACCATGAAACCTTTTATATTTCACCATATTACCATCAGCGTTTAATCATCTAAAAACACAATTCTCCTGAAACCACCTCGGATTGATAATCGATGATTCAGATATTGTAGCATTAAATATAGAGGTAACATAAAAATTGTAGATGGTCTAAACGGCCAAAAGTTTGATGATAAAAAAGGGAGTGTTAGGAACGCCCGATAGAAAATTTGGTACTGAAAAACATATTGAGCAAACCATGAAGGAGACCAAGGTAAAATACAAGGACCATACCATATATTCAAAGAATCCCGGTAATTCTGGATTCGAGGAAACCTTCAACGAATATCTTGCTCCGTACTCAAGTTAAAACCTTTATGGACAAATCTTCTTCATCATCCTTCGATATTAGAAATTCTAAGATATCATCATATCTTTCATTATAAATATCCTCGATATTTCTGAAGATATTTTCATAACTATTCTTATCTGAACTCATTTATCTCTTTACGATATCAGTAATACATCAAAAAGGAAACTATTTCAGTTTCTAAATTCTGAAAAGTTCAAATTTAAAATATGAATGTTATTGAAGTAGTGTTGGAAATTGATGCAAGAGTTAGTATAATATAATGACACTTGATCAACGTGATTATATTACAGTAAGTCATGCTGAGTTTCTAATGGAACATGATGATTCACATACCATAACGTCATCATGTGCCACGTTACATGACTCTTACATTCTATCCAATCTCTAAACATATCAAGAACATATATTCTTAATAATTCTATCTTTCGTGATTCTGGTAATTTAACAAATCTAATCGTGCAATTACGTTTCTCTATGCTTAAAATATTATAATCATTCGAATTTCATATCTATGAATTCTGGACCATTATTCGCTTGACTTAAGGGTGGGAAGAGAAAAACAAAAGGATGGAACTCCAAAATATAAAGGAAATGAAGAGGGTGGATTTATAGTGAAATATCCAACAGAGCAATCAAAACAGATTATCGCATTTAACCAAAGAAGATCCAAATTTACTTAATTACTTATTATGAAGATTTTCCCTAAATTCCATGAATTCCGGAAATCAACAGTGACTACGTCATCAGTTAAAGTAAATCTGCATTTATTCACTTCACTCTTCTGTGATAGCCTCACTCGTACACTTCGAGTAATCAAATTGTTTTATCCATATTATTTATTGATGATAAAACTCTAATTTCTAACTCATATGAGTCATGAAAACATACTTATTGTCAGCCATGACCATTCCAATCAAATTTCGGGACGAAATTTCTTTAACGAGTAGGTACTGTGACGACCCGGAAATTTTCGACCAAATTTAAACTTAATCGTCATATGATTTCAATACGATAAGCAAAGTCTGTAATGTTGAGTCTCGAAAATTTTGAAACTATGTTTATATATTCAATTGACCTTCGACTGTTCCCAACGATTCACGAACAACTATTTGTAAATAGATTCATATATATTTAAGTATGTATATATATATATATATATATACATGAATATTAATTGTAAATATATAAGATTAAATATTAAATTTATTTATTTGAAAACATATATTTAATGTATTATATAATAAAAACCTGAATCTATATATATAAAGTATATTAAAAACAAATATTAAATGATTGTAATACACGTTTGATATTTCGATTGATATTAAACAAGTTAAATTCAAACTTACGTGATTTTAAAATAAACGGTGATTCGAAAATGAGTCATTTAAATTTTAGGCTCATTAAAAAATATATTTTTAAGCAAATTAATAAATTTCAACACTTTTTATATTTTACCCAGGATCGGGAGTGGGCAGTTAGTTAATTTTTGTTAATAATTTATGATCGAATTTTATACCATAATGACCAAAATAAATAAATATATTTAATTTAAAAATATGGGATTTTCTGAATACTTTTATACACCACTGATTTAACAACGGAGTACGATTTAGCATTCCGTGAAAACTGTTGGCATATATTAACAAATCATGAATTCCATTTAATATTATGGAACACGTTTCTTTATTTATATTATAATTATAATAATTATTATATTATAATTATTGTTAGTTGATTACATGTTGTCGATGATGTTTGTGTTAATTTTGCCAATCATCTACAGTGTCCATCTACATCTATCTATATATTCTCACTTGTCACATGACCCTTTTCTTTTTCTGTTTTACGTCACCTTCAATTTCTAATCTATATTGATAATTGATAAGTTATTATTATTGTATTATTATATTTAGTATTAGATTATAATTATCACTAACTAATCTATAAATAAAAATATATATACATATACAATTCATGTGCAGATAATGTCCACCCCAACATCTACTAGTGGCCTTTTCCTTTTGACAACCAATCATCACAAAACTTCAATCTTTATTAATACTCATTTGTTAATATTCGAATTTAATCGAGAAGACTAAAATCATTTGATCATTTTGTTACTGTGTCTTTGTGATTCAATTATTGATCATAATAATTACCATCTAGCTATTACTTAATATATATATATATATATATATATATATATATATATATATATATATATATATATATAACCACTTGTATATGTGGTAACAAACACACCACTTGTGGTTTCCTTGTTTTTCTGCTACAAAACATCAACCACACTCTCCATTATTCCATCAACGACCAAGACTATCACCCTTACCTTCTTCTCCTTGCAACCACCATCGACCACTCTATGAATCTCCATTAGGGAGGAAACAATTACCAACTTAGGTTTTATTATTATTATTATTTTTTTTCGTTATCAAACTACACAACTCAAACTATCACAATACCGCTACCATCTTCAAACCGTGCACCATCATCATCGTGACCACCATCACCCTAAACCACAACCGTCACCCTTTTCATCCTTACAAAACCCCACCATCGAATCACACCTTACATGATTTTTTTTGTATTTTGGATTCACCATCTACACCTCTACATATCCACTACTTCAAACCCATATCACCATCATTATGACAACGAAACTGCTGCAACTTTCTGCTCTCTATCCGATCAATCTCAAACCGAAACCACTTGAATATTACAACTGTTCGAAGACCACTTACTATGATTTGTTGTCGCTTTATTTCTGTATCCTGGCGAGCAAGGACCAAGAACCAAAACCTGTTTGACGAGAACCACCACCTCTGAACCCACGAAACTGTTAATGTTCATGTTCATAATTTAGTTGTTATTTTTTTGGTTTTCTATCAATACTATGTAACGATGATGATACTTTTATAATGGCATGATGATGTAGATAATGGTGACAAGTTGACATTGATAATGATAGTGGGGACAGATTTATGGATTACAGCAAACATACATCTTCCATCCATTCTATCCTACTTAATTTAACAGGTCATTCCATTTGGGACTTACTTGGGCTAAGGTTAATTTCTGTTTTTGGGTCGATAATTCCTAGTTGTGTTGGGCCACGCATACCTTTTTCTGTTGGGCCATCAGTCGTTAATTTTTTTGTTGCTAGCCACTGATTCGAAAAACCTTGTTTGTTCCTTCCATTTCCTACTTCGAGTAGACCCATACTCATATGTCATTTATTTTGTCTCCTTTACTGTTAAAAGTTGATATTAATGATGATGACAATGATTTAGATGACGAGGAAATGTTATGGTTATAAGGAGGTATGACGAGAAAGATGATGATCGTAATAATTCTATAAAATGATGGTTACTAGATGATGTTGTGGTGATAAAGGATTAAAGATGATGAGTGATGTTTGAACATGAAGCTCACGATAATGGGTAATGATTTTATGATGATATTTAGATGATGTTAGGGTTAAGATGATGATGATTATGTGATGTTGTGCAACGAGTTTATGAGGATGATGGATCCTGTAAAATCGAAAATGATAGATGATTATAAGTGACGATGTGATAAATGATTTGATGATGAGATGAACACTAGTAGTGATATAGATGACATTAGGCGATGATGAGTATGATTATAAATAATGATACTATGAATATGATTTTATGTGGTGGAAATTATGATGTTAGTAATTGATGATGATGTTATAATAAACATGATGATGATGTTGAACTATGTTAATCGTATGATGGTGGATGTCACGATTTAAGTGATGAGGGAGAGGAAATTGGAAACAAAAAGTAATATGGGTTAAATAGATATGGGGACATAATTAAATCAGAAATGAGGTGACAGATGAATGGTTAAAGACGTTATTGGGTTAGCGGGAGGTCGAGGGTTCAAACCCGGGCTTGGGCATTTTTTAAGGGCTACTCCTTTGAGGTTCGTGAATCCGAGACCAACCCTACACTTGTTCAATGACGTCATATGTATTTTTACTACAAAATACAGTATGGTGAGTTTCATTTGCTCCCTTTTTAAATGCTTTTGCAATATATATTTTTGGGACTGAGAATACATGCGCTGCTTTTATAAATGTTTTACGAAATAGACACAAGTCATCGAAACTACATTATATGGTTGAATGATTGAAATCGAATATGCCCCTTTTAGTCTGGTAATCTAAGAATTAGGGAACAGACACCCTAATTGACGCGAATCCTAAAGATAGATCTATCGGGCCCAACAAGCCCCATCCAAAGTACCGGATGCTTTAGTACTTCGAAATTTATATCATGTTCGAAGGAGGATCCCGGAATGATGGGGATATTCTTATATGCATATTGTTAATGTCGGTTACCAGGTGTTCAATCCATATGAATGATATTTTTGTCTCTATGAATGGGACGTTTATTTATGAGAATTTGGAATATGAAATCTTGTGGTCTATTAAAATATTGAAATGATTATTTATGTTAAACTAATGAACTCACCAACCTTTTGGTTGACACTTGAAAGCATGTTTATTCTCAGGTACGAAAGAAATCTTCCGCTGTGCATTTGCTCATTTTAAAGATATTACTTGGAGTCATTCATGGCATATTTCAAAAGACGTTGCATTCGAGTCGTTGAGTTCATTAAGATTATTATTAAGTCAATTATAGTTAGATATATTATGAAATGATATGCATGCCGTCAAATTTCGATGTAATGAAAGATTGTCTTTTCAAAAACGAATGCAATGTTTGTAAAATGTATTATATTGAGGTCAAGTACCTCGCGATGTAATCCACTGATGTGAATCATTTATAATCGATATGGACTTCGTCCGGATGGATTAGGACGGGTCTTCACACACTAATACATCCTAACAAACTCGGTAAGACACACTAATGCAATTTTCTGGTTCTCTAAGACCAACGCTCTGATACCAACTGAAATGTCCCGTTCATATTGATTATAAACGTTCCATATTAATTGATTTCGTCGCGAGGTTTTGACCTCTATATGAGACGTTTTTCAAAGACTTCATTCATTTTTATAACAACCATAACCTTTATTTTATCGATAAAGGTTTAAAAAGCATTACGTAGATTATCAAATAATGATAATCTAAAATATACCGTTTATACACGACCATTACATAATGGTTTACAATAAAAATATATTACATCAAAGTAAGTTTCTTGAATGCAGTTTTTACACAATATCATACAAGCATGGACTCCAAATCTTGTCCTTATTTTAGTATGCAATAGCGGAAGCTCTTAATAATCACCTGAGAATAAACATGCTTAAAACGTCAACAAAAATGTTGGTGAGTTATAGGTTTAACCTATATATTATCAAATCATAATAATAGACCACACGATTTTCATTTTTCATAAATATCATTACACTCGCAAGTGCATAAAAATCATTCATATGTTAAACACCTGGTAACCGACGTTAACTTAATGCATAGAATATCCCCAAAACAGAACCTCTCGTCTGTATAATAATCTCGAAGTACTAAACCATCCATAACCTGAATGGGGGTTGTTAAGCCCAATAGATCTATCTTTAGGATTCGCGTCAATTAGGGGCCATTTTCCTAATTCTTAGGCTACCAGACTTGAAGGGCGATATTCGGTTTAATAATCCAACTATAGAATGTAGTTTCGCATACTTGTGTCTATTTTGTAAAACATTTATAAAACTGCAAGGTATTCTCATCACAAAAATATTAGATTTCAAAAATGGGACTATAACTCACTTACACAGATTTTTACTTCGTCGGGAAGTAATACTTGGCCACTAGTCGATTCACGAACCTATAACAAATATGTACATATATATCAAAGTATGTTCAAAATATATTTACAACATTTTTAATATGTTTTAATGTTTTAAGTTTATTAAGTCAGCTGTCCTCGTTAGTAACCTACAACTAGTTGTCCACAATTAGATGTACAGAAATAAATCGATATATATATTATCTTGAATCAATCCATGACCCAGTGTATACACGTCTCAGGCTAGATCAAAACTCAAAGTATATATATTTTTGGAATCAACCTCAACCCTGTATAGCTAACTCCAACATTACTGCATATAGAGTGTCTATGGTTGTTCCAAATAATATATATATATGGTATATGATATGTTAAAACATTTGTATACGTGTCTATGGTATCCCAAGATTACATAATATATTAGAATACATGTATAATATAATATAAGTTAGCTAGGATATGATTTGTATAGAATTGTTACAATATTTCCCGTAGCTACAACAATCAAAAAATATCCAATCTTGTTTTACCCATAACTTCTTCGTTTTAAATCCGTTTTGAGTGAATCAAATTGTTATGGTTTCATATTGAACTCTATTTTATAAATCTAAATAGAAAAAGTATAGGTTTATTGTCTTAAATATAAGTTACAAGTCATTTTTGTAAGAGGTAGTCATTTCAGTCGAAAGAACGACGTCTTAATGACCATTTTGAAAAACATACTTCCACTTTGAGTTTAACCATGTTTTTTGGATATAGTTTCATGTTCATAAGAAAAATCATTTTCCCAGAAGAACAACTTTTAAATCAAAGTTTATTATAGTTTTTAATTATCAAACCCAAAACAGCCCGCAGTGTTACTACGATGGCGTATGTCCGGTTTTACGGTGTTTTTTGTATTTCCAGGTTTTAAATCATTAAGTTAGCATATCAAATTGATATAGGACATGTGTTTAGTTGATTTTAAAAGTCAAGTTGGAAGGATTAACTTTTGTTTGCGAACAAGTTTAGAATTAACTAAACTATGTTCTAGTGATTTCAAGTTTAAACCTTCGAATAAGATAGCTTTATATGTATGAATTGAATGATGTCATGAACATCATTACTACCTCAAGTTTTGTGATTAAACCTACTGGAAAAGAGACAAATGGATCTAGCTTCAAAGGATCCTTGGATAGCTTGAAAGTACTTGAAGCAGAATCATGACACGAAAACAAGTTCAAGTAAGGTTTCCACTAGAAATAAGATTGTTATAGTTATAAAAATTGAATCAAAGTTTGAATATGAGTATTACCTTGAATTAGAAAGATATCTTACTATAAATAAGAAAGATTTCTTGAGATTGGATGATCACTTGAAATGGATTTGCAAGATTGGAAGTGCGCGGGGAGTGCTTGATGCCGTGCGCGGGGAGTGCTTGATTTCATGCTCTGCCAATTCAATGGCCCATTTAGCCAATCTACCTGAAACCTCAGGCTTGTACAACACCTGTTATCACATTTTACCAGCAAATCACAATTAATTCAAGCGCGTATTTAGTGTCTTATAAGATTGTGTAAACAAGAGATTGGGATGCGCGTGCCGCGAGTTATACCTGTCTTATTAGCGGATCAGTTAACACCACTATTGGGTGCACCTGGAAGTACCTGCGCAGCCGATGAGCTATATGTACCAGCACATACACGAGTTTTTCAATAGGTGGATAGTTAACTTCGCTGCCGCTAAGTGCTTCGCTGACAAAATACACAAGCATTTGTACTTGCGCCAAAATAGTGGGAAATACACAGTAAACATTACATCCGGTACCTATTTCAAGTCCCAATATGAGACATACCTGCCCCCTATCTGCGACGAGAACGGAACTGATGACCTCCTTTGAAGTCGCAAGATAGAGCTTCAACGTCTCTCCCACTATGGGTGTAGTCAAAGTAGGCAGCTCCTTTAGGAGCAACTTCATCTCGACAAAAGATTTTTCAGTCTCCTCAGTCCACCTGAAGTCTTACTTTTTCAATGAATTTTTAAGAGTCTGAAAAAATGGTAATGACCGCTCCGCGACTTTTGACAGAAATCTCGTTAGCGTAGCCAACTTACCTGTCAAACTTTGAACTTCTTTTCTTGATTTTTCAATTTTGTTAGCGTAACGATATGCCCCAACAACTTGCCTTATTCTTCTACAAAACTACACTTTGTAGGATTGAGCTTCATACTGATTTTCCACAGAGAGTTGAAAGTTTCAAGGATATCGGCCAATAGTTGTACCTCTGTATTGTTTTTAATGACTAAATCATCTACGTAAGCCTCGATATTTCTACCGATTTGATCCTTAAACGCCAAAAATCCACTACCCTCTGTTATGTTGCCCCCGCATTTTTCAACCCGAAGGGCATTTTAGTGTAGCAATAAATACCCTGATCATTGTGGAATGCGGTTTTGTCCTCGTCCGCTTCTGCCATCTGAATATGGTGATACCCCTAATACGCATCTAAAAAACATTTGAACCTAAAACCGGAAAGAGATTCAACTTTCCAATCAATCTCAAGCAAGCGATAATTGTCCTTAGGGATGCCTTATTAATATACTTAAAATCGACGCACATGCACCATGATCCATCTCCTTTTTTTAACCAAAACAGGATTTGCGATCCAAGTTTGATACTGCACCTCTCTAAGAATGTTCGCATGAACCAACTTATCTACCTCCAACCTTAACCACTAACTTATTTTAGGCACCATCGGGCGCTTCTTTTGGCGCACTGGAGTTAGGTTCGGATTTCATTCAACTTATGCTTAGCGATATTTCGTGGAACCCCAGTTATATCATCCTTACACCATGCAAAGATATCCATATTATCTACCAATATGTCACGCAGATGAACCTTGATTTCATCTAAAAGGTACCCCAACCTGAATTAGTTTGTCAGGGTATTTTGAATTGAAAAGAATAGAGATGCTTCGTATATGTTCTTCAACTGTAGGCAATGGTTTAGGCGGTGTTACCAAAGCGCATATCTCCCTTCCAGACTCCGTCCAGACGGTGGCGATACCTTGCCTAGTAGGAAACTTGATCATACTTTGAACTGTAGAGTTTAGTGCGCCAAACTTCTTCAAATTCACTCGCCCTAGGAGTGCGTTGTAACATGAATAAGAGCGTACCACACAGAATTCAACAGGGACAGCTCGTGTGCGGGTTGAGTCGTCTTCATAAACCAATTCTAGTTCAAGCTCGATGCACCACAAAGGCCATGCTGATTCGTCGAAAAACCTCGACAAAACAGTTGTGGGTGCACGCATCTTGGACTTAATTGTTGCTGGAAGTTTCCTGAAGCAGTGCTTATACATTACATCGACATTACTGTATGGGTCGACATTTAATCATCGCCCATTGTATCCGTAATTGGTGATGCGACGTTTAATGATTATAGGAGCATGCGAAGGGTTAATTGTTTGTATCATAGGGAAGGTAATAGCTTCCGCTTCCCATTCCTCCAATTGCTCAGCTTTGCATCTCTAATTAGAATGCCAAGCGTTCACCATATTGATCGTTTTGTCAGAGTATTTGTCACTTCCCTTCTTTTGGTTCGGCGCAGCTTTCTATGATTGGTTGCCCTGCGACGCAGCTCTTTCCTTTTTTACTGGTTTCAGGTGATTAAGCTCACCCTTCCTTAAACACTCGATCACCTTTTCAGTAATATATTTGCAATGATCAATTTTGTGTCCATAATCGTCATGAAATTCACAGAATTTTGACTTGTCTCTCCTAGCGTATTCTGACATTTTGGCAGGAGCCACGAATGTCAAACAGATCGGTTCAAAACCTATGATCTCCTTCGGTGTTTTAGACAATACGCACATGATCGCGAAGTTCTGACTTGGGAAGCGACCCTTCCCTTGGTCAGAGTTGCTTGACTTCTGGAACTTGTTGTTTTATTTTGATGACGCAGAGCCCAGACTATATTTGTCACCCTTGCGCTTTGATCCCCCTATTTACCCACGATAAGAATCGTCATCTTTATTACCTCGCCTATAAGAATTTTTCCCGCTATTCCGAGTTGTATCTTCCCTCACACGTATATGCTCGTGTGCCTCTTTGATGGCTTCTGCTAAGGTATCGGGGACCTTCATGCGTAGGCGTTGCCGTAGGGCAAAATGTCGCACTTTACACAACCTAAAATGTCCCGTTCATATTGATTATAAACGTTCCATATTATTTGATTTCGTTGCGAGGTTTTGACCTCTATATGAGACGTTTTTCAAAGGCTGCATTCGATTTTAAAATAAACCCTAAATTTTAAAATATTATGACGATTATCAAATAATGATAATCTTAAATATAGCGTTTTCACACGAAGATTACATAATAGTTTACAATAATATTACACATTAATATATGCCTTCGAATGCAGTTTTTAAACAATATTATACAAGCATGGACTCCAAATCTTGTCCTTAATTTAGTATGCAACAGCGGAAGCTCTTAACAATCACTTGAGAATAAACATGCTTAAAACGTCAACAAAAAATGTTGGTGAGTTATAGGTTTAATCTATATATTTATCAAATCATAATAATAGACCACAAGATTTCATTTCTCATAAATACACACCTCATATCAGGCACTTTCGCAAACTGCATAGAGATAAAAATCATTCATATGGTGAACACCTGGTAAACGACATCAACAAGATGCATATAGAATATCCCCATCATTCCGGGACACCCATCGGACATGATAAACTCGAAGTACTAAAGCATTCCAAATTCCAGAATGGGGGCTGTTAGTTCCCGTAGATCTACCTTTAGGATTCGCGTCAATTACGGGCCAGTTCCCTAATTCTTAGGCTACCAAGCTAAAAGGGGCATATTCGGTTTAATAATTCAACCATAGAATTTAGTTTCAATTACTTGTGTCTATTTCGTAAAACATTTATAAAACTGCATGTATTCTCATCCCAAAAATATCAGATTTTAAAAGTGGGACTATAACTCACTTTCACAGATTTTTACTTTATCGGGAAGTAAGACTTGGCCACTGGTAGATTCACGAACCTATAACAAATATGTGCATATATATCAAAGTATGTTCAAAATATATTTACAACATTTTTATTACATTTTAATGATTTGAGTTTGTTAAGTCAGTAGTCCTAGTTAGTAACCTATAACTAGTTGTCCACAGTTAGATGTACAGAAATAAAGCAATATATATTATCTCGAATCAATCCATGACCCAGTGTCTACAAGTCTCAGACTCGATCACAACTCAAAGTATATATATATTTTTGGAATCAACCTCAACTCTGTATAGCTAACTTAAACATTACTGCATATAGAGTGTCTATGGTTGTTCTGAAATATATATATAGTTGGGTCGATATGATATGTCAAAACATTGTATACGTATCTATGGTATCCCAAGATTTCATAATATTTATAATACAATATAAATTAGTTAGGATATGTTTAGTCTAGATTTGTTACAAAATTTTGGTAGCTAAAACTAGCAAATTTATCCAATTTTTGTTTTACCCGTCATTTCTTCGTTTCAAATCCGTTTTGAGTGATTCAAGTTACTATGGTTTCATATTGAACTTAAATTTATGAATCTAAACAGAAAAAATATAAGTTTGTAGTTGGAAATATAGGTTACAAGTCATTTTTTAAAGAGGTAGTCATTTCGGTCGAAAGAACGACATCTTGATGACCATTTTGAAAACATACTTCCACTTTTAGGTTAACCATGATTTTTGGATATAATTTCATGTTCATAAGAAAAATAATTTTTCCAGAAAACAAACTTCCAATTCAAAGATTAAGATACTTTTTATTTTTTTAACCCAAAACAGCCCCCGATTTCACTACGACGGCGTATGTCCGGTTTTACGGTGTTCTTCGTGTTTCCAGGTTTTAAATCATTAAGTTAGCATATCATATAGATATAGAAAATGTGTTTAGTTGATTTTAAAAGTCAAGTTAGAAGGATTTACTTTCTTTGCGAACAAATTTAGAATTAACTAAACTATGTTCTAGTGATTACATGTTCAAATCTTTGAATAAGATAGTTTTATATGTATGAATCGAATGATGTTATGAAAATCATTACTACCTCAAGTTTAGAAGGTAAACCTACCGGAAGTGACAAAATTTGATCTAGCTTTAAAGGATTCTTGGATGGCTTGAGAGTTCTTGAAGTAGAATCATGACACGAAAACAAGTTCAAGTAAGATTTCCACTCGAAATAAGATAGTTATAGTTATAGAAATTGAATAAAAGTTTGAATATGAGTATTACCTTGTATTAGAAAGATATATTACTATAAATAAGAAAGATTTCTTGAGCTTAGATGATTACTTGGATTGGATTAGAAAGCTTGAAATTAATCTTGCAAACTTGATAGTATTCTTGATTTAATGAAACTAGAACTTATAGAATTTAGGAAGAACACTTAGAACTTGAAGATAGAACTTGAGAGAGATCAATTAGATGAATAAAATTGAAGAATGAAAGTGTTTGTAGGTGTTTTTGGTCGTTGGTACATGGATTAGATATAAAGGATGTGTAAGTTTGTTTTCATGTATATAATTCATGAATGATTTATAATATTTTTTGTAATTTTGTGAGATATTTTATGGTAGTTGCTAAATGATGGTTCTCACATGTTTAATGACACACATGGGCTGCTAAAGAGCTGATGATTGAGTGTATATACCAATAGTATATACATTTTAGAAGCTGTGTATTGTACGAGTACGAATACGGGTGCATACGAGTAGAATTGTTGATGAAAATGAATGAGGATGTAATTATAATCATTTTTGTTAAGTAGAAGTACTTTGATATATGTCATGAAGTCTTCCAAAAGTGTACTAATAAATCTTAATACACTACATGTATATACATTTAACTGAGTCGTTCAGTCATCGTTAGTCGTTATATGTAAGTGTTGTTTCTGAACCTTTAAGTTAACAATCTTGTTAAATGTAATTGATCCTTTATTATTACACTTAAATGAGATGTTAAATTGTTATGTTAACATGTTAACATGGTGTGTTAATATATCTTAATATCATATAAATATGTGTAAAATACTATTACAACGATAATCGTTACATATATGTATTGTTTCGAAATCCTTAAGTTAGTAGTCTCATCTTACTCGTGTAGTTCATTGTTAATACGCTTAATGATATATGTAATTATCATTTCATGATGTTAAACATAGTGTATTAATATCTTAACATGATACATATGTATTTAGTAAGACGTTGTAACGATAGCCGTTATATATATCGTTTTGCGTTTATTAATTCACTACTTTCATTTTATGTATATAACTCATTGTTAATGTACTTGGTGAGATACTTACTCATCATAATATCATGTTAAAAAAAAATTATATATATATATATATATATATATATATATATATATATATATATATATATATATATATATATATATATCATGTTGTTTTTACAAGTTTTAACGTTCGTGAATTGTCGATCAACTTGGGTGGTCAATTGTCTACATGAAACTCATTTCAATAAATCAAGTCTTAACAAGTTTGATTGCTTAACATGTTGGAAACATTTAATCATGCAAATATAGTTTTCATTTAATATATAATAATTGAAAAGTTCGGGTCACTACAGTACCTACCCGTTAAATAAATTTCTTCCTGAAATTTTAAGCTGTTGAAGGTGTTGACGAATCTTCTGGAAATAGGTACGGGTATTTCAGCTTCATTTGATCTTCACGCTCCCAGGTGAACTTGGGTCCCCTACGAGCATTCCATCGAACCTTGACGATCGGTATCTTATTTGGCTTGAGCCTTTTAACCTCACGATCCATTATATCGACGGGTTCTTCAACGAATTGTAGTTTTTCGTTGATTTTAATTTCGTCTAAAGGAATAGTGAGATATTCTTTAGCTAAGCTTCAGATTCGAGACGTGAAAGGTATTATGTACATTGGCGAGTTGTTGAGGTAATTCAAGTCGGTAGGCTACTGGTCCGACACGATCTAAAATCTTGAATGGTCCAATGTATCTTGGATTTAGTTTCCACCGTTTACCAAATCGAACAACGCCTTTCCAAGGAGAAACCTTAAGCATGACCATCTCTCCAATTTCAAATTCTATATCTTTCCTTTAAAGGTCCGCGTAGCTCTTTTGTCGACTCTGAGCGGTTTTCAACCGTTGTTGAATTTGGATGATTTTCTCGGTAGTTTATTGGATTATCTCTGGACCCGTAATCTGTCTATCCCCCAATTCATTCCAACAAATCGGAGATCTGCACTTTCTACCATAAAGTGATTCAAACGGTGCCTTTTCGATACTTGAGTGGTAACTGTTGTTGTAGGAAAATTCTGCTAATGGTAGATGTCGATCCCAACTGTTTCCAAAATCAATAACACATGCTCGTAGCATGTCTTCAAGCATTTGTATCGTCCTTTCGCTCTGCCCATCAGTCTGTGGATGATAGGCAGTACTCATGTCTAGACGAGTTCCTAATGCTTGCTCTAATGTCTGCCAAAACCTTGAAACAAATCTGCCATCCCTATCAGGGATAATAGAGATTGGTATTCCATGTCTAGAGACAACTTCTTTCAAGTATAATCGTGCCAATTTCTCCATTTTGTCTTCTTCTCTCATTGGCAAAAAATGTGCTGATTTGGTGAGACGGTCGACTCTTACCCAAATAGTATCATAACCACTTGCAGTCCTTGGTAATTTAGTAATGAAATCCATGGTAATGTTTTCCCATTTCTATTCCGGGATTTCAGGCTGTTGAAGTAGACCTGATGGTTTCTGATGTTCACCTTTGACCTTAGAACACGTCAAACATTCTCCTACGTATCTCGCAATATCGGCTTTCATACCCGGCCACCAAAAATGTTTCTTGAGGTCCTTGTACATCTTTCCCGCTCCGAGATGTATTGAGTATCTGGTTTTATGTGCTTCCCCAAGTACCATTTCTCTCACATCTCTAAACTTTGGAACCCAAATTCTTTCAGCTCTATATCGGGTTCAATCTTCTCGAATATTAAGGTGTTTCTCCGATCCTTTGGGTATTTCATTCTTCAAATTCCCTTATTTTACAACTCCCTGTTACGCCTCCTTTATTTGAGTAGTAAGATTAGTATGAATAATTATATTCATAGCTTTTACGTGTATAGGTTCTCTGTCCTTTCTACTCAAGGCATCGGCTACCACATTCGCCTTCCCCGGGTGGTAACAAATCTCGAAATCATAATCATTCAATAACTCAATCCACCTACGCTGCCTCATGTTCAGTTGTTTCTAATTAAATATGTGTTGGAGACTTTTGTGGTCGGTATATATAATACTTTTGACCCCATATAAGTAGTGCCTCCAAGTCTTTAATGCAAAAATAACAGCGCCTAGTTCCAAATCATGTGTCGTATAATTTTGCTCGTGAATCTTCAATTGTCTAGAAGCATAGGCAATTACCTTCGGTCGTTGCATGTGCGATTTTGCTCGTATAATACATAACCGAGACATTGCTTTGAGGCGTCACAATATATCACAATATCATCATTCCCTTCAGGCAATGACAATATAGGTGCCGTAGTTAACTATTTTTTCAACAATTGAAATGCTTTTTCTTGTTCATCCTTCCATTCAAATTTCTTCACTTTATGCGTTAATGCAGTTAAGGGTTTTGCTATTTTGGAAAAATCTTGGATGAATCTTCAGTAGTAACCAACTAGTCCTATAAATTGGCGTATGTGTTTTGGAGTTTTTGGGGTTTCCATTTTTTTAACGGTTTCAATCTTTGCCGGATCCACTGAATACCTTCTTTGTTCACTATGTGACCGAGGAAGAACTTCTTCCAACCAAAATGCACACTTTGAAAACTTAGCGTATAGTTTTTCTTTCCTCAACAACTCTAGCACTTTCCTCAAATGTTCTTCGTGCTCTTGATCATTCTTTGAGTAGATAAGTATGTCATCGATGAAAATAATGACAAACTTGTCAAGATATGGTCCACACACTCAGTTTATAAGGTCCATGAACACAGCTGGTGCATTAGTCAAACCAAATGGCATACCAATAAACTCGTAATGACCATAACACATCCTAAAAGCTGTTTTCAGAATATCATCCTCCTTCACCCGCATTTGATGATATCCAGAACATAAATCGATTTTTGAATAAATCGACGAGCCTTGTAGTTGATCAAATAAGTCATCGATTCTCGGTAGTGGATAACGTTTCTTGACGGTAAGTTTGTTCAACTCTCGGTAGTCGATACACAACCTGAATGTACCATCCTTCTTTTTGACAAACAAAATAGGAGCTCCCCATGGTGATGTGCTTGGTCAAATGAAACCACGCTCTAAAAGTTCTTGTAGTTGGCTTTGGAGTTCTTTCATTTCGCTGGGTGCGAGTGCGTATGGAGCACGAGCTATTGGTGTAGCTCCTGGTACAAGATCTATTTGAAATTCAACGGATCGGTGTGGAGGTAGTCCGATTAATTCTTTCGGAAATACATCGGGAAATTCTTTTGCGACGGGAACATCATTGATGTTCTTTTCTTCGGTTTGTACTTTCTCGACATGTGCTAAAACAGCATAGCAACCTTTTCTTATTAGCTTTTGCGCCTTCAAATTACTAATAAGATTTAGCTTCGTGTTGCTCTTTTCTCCGTACACCATTAAGGGTTTTCCTTTTTCCCGTACAATGCGAATTTCATTTTTGTAACATACGATCTCTGCTCTCTCCTTTTTCAACCATTCCATGCCAATTATCACATCAAAACTTCTAACTCTACTGGTATCAAATCAATCTTAAATGTTTCACTAACCAGCTTAATTTCTCGATTCCGACATATATTATCTGCTGTAATTAATTTACCGTTTGCTAATTCGAGTAAAAATTTATTATCCAAAGGAGTCAGTTGTAGTGACCCAAACTTTTCCATGTTTATATATATTAATTGAGATTGATATTTACATGATTAAATGTTTCCAACATGTTAAGCAATCAAACTTGTTAAGACTTGATTAATTGAAATAGGTTTCATATAGACAATTGACCACCCAAGTTGACCGGTGATTCACGAACGTTAAAACTTGTAAAAAAACTATATGATGACATATATATGGTTATATGTATAGTTAACATGATATTATGATAAGTAAACATATCATTAATTATATTAACAATGAACTACATATGTAAAAACAAGACTACTAACTTAATGATTTTGAAACGAGACATATATGTAACGTTTATCGTTGTAACGACATTTAATGTATATATATTATATTAAGAGATATTCGTACATCATAATATCATGATAATATAATAATTTAAAATCTCTTTTGATATTATAAACATTGGGTTAACAACATTTAACAAGATCATTAACCTAAAGGTTTCAAAACAAAACTTACATGTAACGACTAACGATGACTTAACGACTCAGTTAAAATGTATATACATGTAGTGTTTTAATATGTATTTATACACTTTTGAAAGACTTCAATACACTTATCAAAATACTTCTACTTAACAAAAATGCTTACAATTACATTCTCGTTCAGTTTCATCAACAATTCTACTCGTATGCACCCGTATTCGTACTCGTACAATACACAGCTTTTAGATGTATGTACTATTGGTATATACACTCCAATGATCAGCTCTTAGCAGCCCATGTGAGTCACCTAACACATGTGGGAACCATCATTTGGCAACTAGCATGAAATATCTCATAAGATTACAAAAATATGAGTAATCATTCATGACTTATTTACATGAAAACAAAATTACATATCCTTTATATCTAATCCATACACCAACGACCAAAAACACCTACAAACACTTTCATTCTTCAATTTTCTTCATCTAATTGAACTCTCTCAAGTTCTATCTTCAAGTTCTAAGTGTTCTTCATAAATTCCAAAAGTTCTAGTTTCATAAAATCAAGAATACTTTCAAGTTTGCTAGCTCACTTCCAATCTTGTAAGGTGATCATCCAACCTCAAGAAATCTTTGTTTCTTACAGTAGGTTATCATTCTAATACAAGGTAATAATCATATTCAAACTTTGGTTCAATTTCTATAACTATAACAATCTTATTTCAAGTGATGATCTTACTTGAACTTGTTTTCGTGTCATGATTTTGCTTCAAGAACTTTGAGCCATCCAAGGATCCATTGAAGCTAGATCCATTTTTCTCTTTTCCAGTAGGTTCATCCAAGGAACTTAAGGTAGTAATGATGTTCATAACATCATTCGATTCATACATATAAAGCTATCTTATTCGAAGGTTTAAACTTGTAATCACTAGAACATAGTTTAGTTAATTCTAAACTTGTTCGCAAACAAAAGTTAATCCTTCTAACTTGACTTTTAAAATCAACTAAACACATGTTCTATATCTATATGATATGCTAACTTAATGATTTAAAACCTGGAAACACGAAAAACACCGTAAAACCGGATTTACGCCGTCGTAGTAACACCGCGGGCTGTTTTGGGTTAGTTAATTAAAAACTATGATAAACTTTGATTTAAAAGTTGTTATTCTGAGAAAATGATTTTTATTATGAACATGAAACTATATCCAAAAATTATGGTTAAACTCAAAGTGGAAGTATGTTTTCTAAAATGGTCATCTAGACGTCGTTCTTTCGACTGAAATGACTACCTTTACAAAAACGACTTGTAACTTATTTTTCCGACTAGAAACCTATACTTTTTTTGTTTAGATTCATAAAATAGAGTTCAATATGAAACCATAGCAATTTGATTCACTCAAAACGGATTTAAAATGAAGAAGTTATGGGTAAAACAAGATTGGATAATTTTTCTCATTTTAGCTACGTGAAAATTGGTAACAAATCTATTCCAACCATAACTTAATCAACTTGTATTATATATTATGTAATCTTGAGATACCATAGACACGTATACAATGTTTCGACCTATCATGTCGACACATCTATATATATTTCGGAACAACCATAGACACTCTATATGTGAATGTTGGAGTTAGCTATACAGGGTTGAGGTTGATTCCAAAATATATATAGTTTGAGTTGTGATCAATACTGAGATACGTATACACTGGGTCGTGGATTGATTCAAGATAATATTTATCGATTTATTTCTGTACATCTAACTGTGGACAACTAGTTGTAGGTTACTAACGAGGACAGCTGACTTAATAAACTTAAAACATCAAAATATATTAAAAGTGTTGTAAATATATTTTGAACATACTTTGATATATATGTATATATTGTTATAGGTTCGTGAATCAACCAGTGGCCAAGTCTTACTTCCCGACGAAGTAAAAATCTGTGAAAGTGAGTTATAGTCCCACTTTTAAAATCTAATATTTTTGGGATGAGAATACATGCAGGTTTTATAAATGATTTACAAAATAGACACAAGTACGTGAAACTACATTCTATGGTTGAATTATCGAAATCGAATATGCCCCTTTTTATTAAGTCTGGTAATCTAAGAATTAGGGAACAGACACCCTAATTGACGCGAATCCTAAAGATAGATCTATTGGGCCTAACAAACCCCATCCAAAGTACCGGATGCTTTAGTACTTCGAAATTTATATCATATCCGAAGGGTGTCCCGGAATGATGGGGATATTCTTATATATGCATCTTGTTATTGTCGGTTACCAGGTGTTCACCATATGAATGATTTTTATCTCTATGTATGGGATGTGTATTGAAATATGAAATCTTGTGGTCTATTATTATGATTTGATATATATAGGTTAAACCTATAACTCACCAACATTTTTGTTGACGTTTTAAGCATGTTTATTCTCAGGTGATTATTAAGAGCTTCCGCTGTCGCATACTTAAATAAGGACAAGATTTGGAGTCCATGCTTGTATGATATTGTGTAAAAACTGCATTCAAGAAACTTATTTTGTTGTAACATATTTGTATTGTAGACCATTATGTAATGGTCGTGTGTAAACAGGATATTTTAGATTATCATTATTTGATAATCTACGTAAAGCTTTTTAAACCTTTATTGATGAAATAAAGGTTATGGTTTGTTTTAAAATGAATGCAGTCTTTGAAAAACGTCTCATATAGAGGTCAAAACCTCGCAACGAAATCAATTAATATGGAACGTTTTTAATCAATAAGAACGGGACATTTCAGTTGGTATCCGAGCGTTGGTCTTAGAGAACCAGAAAATTTGCATTAGTGTGTCTTATCGAGTTTGTTAGGATGCATTAGTGATTCTGGACTTCGACCGTGTTTTCTTTAAAAATGATTGCTTAACATTTTTGTTGAAAACTATATATTTTTAACATATGAATATTATGTGATATATTAATCTCTTAACGTGTTTGATATTATGTGATAGATGTCTACCTCTAGAACAAGTCCCATTGACTCACCTAATAATAATGAAGAGTCAAATGAAAATTGGAATGATTTGTGGACTGATTCACAAGTTCCCGAAGAGGAACCGGAAGAAGAGTCGGAACCGGAAGAAGAATCGGAACCGGAAGAAGAATCGGAACCGGATGAAGAAATAGAACCGGTGGGGGAAATAATAAAACGGTTAAGTAAAAGAAAATCCTCAACCAACCGACCAAAGTTAATTATGGTCAATGGTGTTTCCGCCAAGGAAGCAAAATATTGGGAGGATTACCAATTCTCCGATGAATCGGATTCCGACGAGAATTCCGATGATGTTATAGAAATTACCCCAACTGAATTTAAAAAGGCAAAAGAAAATAATAAGGGAAAGGGCATAAAAATAGAGAAATCTAATTCCAACCCCGATGAACTTTATATGTATCGTCAACCTCCGAAGTCCTTAAGTTGTAACAATGACCCGGGAACCTCTAAACCACCAGGTTTTTCTAAACCAATGTGGACAACGACGGCTCGTATTAGGGGAACATCATATATCCCTAGAAACTTGGCAAAACGAACCAAAACCGAAGAAGAAGAAACGAGCGAGTCGGAATAAGATAGTTGTATTCGTGTGGTGTAATATATGTAATATAGTGTCCTTATGCTTTATGATATATGTAAAAATTGCTTGTATTAATAAGTATTTTTTTATGAATATAACTCTTGTCTATTTTACAGTTTAAAAACACAAAATGGATAGACAACCCAATATTTTAAGAGACCTACCCGGAGACATGATTGATGAAATCTTGTCTAGAGTCGGCCAGAATTCTTCGGCACAACTATTTAAGGCGAGATCAGTTTGTAAGACATTCGAAGAACGTTCCAAGAATGTCTTGGTTTATAAGAGACTTTCGTTTGAAAGATGGGAGATATCACATTGGGAAACCCATAAGTTACGATGTGTTTACTTTGACGCATATATTGCGGGGAACCCAAATGCTATTTTACGCAACGGGTTAAGAAATTATTTTGACTCAATATATCCGAATATTGGACTTCGTGATTTAGAAAAAGCGGCCAACATGCAACATAAAGAAGCATGTTATGCTTACGGATTAGTAATGTTCGCTTCTCACCAAAGTGAGAACAAGAACATCGGGCTACAACTATTAAACAAAACGTTTCCACAAGTGACGGAGTCGGTAATTGAGGTAAGAAATGAGGTTTTTAGATTATTACGGGACTGTTGGACATTACGTAACCCTCGTCCCTTTGATGAAGTTACAACACGCTGTCTTATCAACGGCCATAACGGTTATGTTGCACAAGACCAAGGATGGGAAGTAGTCCTAGTAAAACCAGAATGCATGACTTGTTTCTGGACGTATGAATTACGTGTCTTTATTGCCTTTGCTGAACGACTTGTGTACTAGCTATAATTATCTTCACAACTATCTTGTATCAAAGTTATTGTGTGCTATATTTCATGCTTTATGTAAAATAAGCGGTATTGTAAGTTTGTAAAATATTGTATAAAAGTTTGAACGCGAAATATTATTATAATCAGTTTTTCATATAGAATTGTAGTAGTTGAATTGTATATTAGCTACTAAGTATGAACTTAACGGGTAGGTACTACCCGAATTTAAACTTATAAAACGCTAATATGAAGAAAAAGCTTTTATAAATGAGTTCATATTATGCTACGAAATACTATTAACTACTCTTAATATTCTGTATGATTAACTTGTTCCATTTGACTATTTTGAAGGAAATGGCACCGACTACTCGACACACCGTGAATATGAATGAAGAGGAATTCCGTACTTTTCTAGCTTCAAACATAGCCGCAGTACAGGCTGCGCTACATACCAACAATAACCTTGGATCTAGCAGTACAGGAAATCGTGTAGGATGCACCTACAAAGAATTCACTGCCTGCAAACCTTTGGAATTTGATGGAACCGAAGGACCGATCGGATTGAAACGGTGGACCGAGAAGGTTGAATCGGTGTTTGCCATAAGTAAGTGTACTGAAGAGGACAAAGTGAAGTACGCTACGCATACCTTCACAGGTTCTGCGTTAACATGGTGGAATACCTATCTAGAACAAGTGGGACAAGACGATGCGTACGCACTACCGTGGTCAGCATTCAAGCACTTGATGAACGAGAAGTACCGTCCCAGAACCGAGGTCAATAAGCTCAAGACAGAACTTAGAGGGTTACGAACCCAAGGATTTGATATTACCACGTACGAAAGACGATTCACAGAATTGTGCCTATTGTGTCCGGGAGCATTCGAAGATGAGGAAGAGAAGATCGACGCATTTGTGAAAGGATTACCGGAAAGAATCCAAGAAGATATAAGTTCACACGAGCCCGCCTCTATACAACAGGCATGTAGAATGGCTCACAAACTAGTGAACCAGATTGAAGTAAGAATTAAAGAACAGACTGCTGAAGAGGCCAATGTGAAGCAAGTCAAAAGAAAGTGGGAGGAAAACGGTGATAAGAATCACCAATACAACAACAACAACAGCAATTACAACAATAATCGCAACAATTATCCCAACAATCGCAACATCAATCGCAACTACAAAAAACGGCCCAACAATAACAACAACAACAACAGCAACATCAACTACAACAATCATCCCAACAACAATAATAACCGCAACAACAACAACAATCAGAAGCAGCTATGCCAAAGGTGTGAAAAGTATCACTCGGGGTTCTGCACCAAATTTTGCAACAAGTGTAAAAGAAATGGTCATAGCGCGGCGAAGTGTGAGGTCTACGGACCAGGGGTTAATAGAACGAAAGGAACAAATGGTGTCGGAACGAGTAATGGCGGAGCAAGTAGTGTCGGAGCAAGTTATGCCAATGTAGTTTGTTATAAATGTGGAAAACCGGGCCACATTATTAGAAATTGCCCGAACCAGGAGAACACGAATGGACAAGGCCGCGGAAGAGTTTTCAATATTAATGCGGCAGAGGCACAGGAAGACCCGGAGCTTGTTACGGGTACGTTTCTTATTGACAATAAATCTGCTTACGTTTTATTTGATTCGGGTGCGGATAGAAGCTATATGAGTAGAGATTTTTGTGCTAAATTAAGTTGTCCATTGACGCCTTTGGATAGTAAATTTTTACTCGAATTAGAAAATGGTAAATTAATTTCAGCAGATAATATATGTCGGAATCGAGAAATTAAACTGGTTAGCGAAACATTTAAGATTGATTTGATACCAGTAGAGTTAGGGAGTTTTGATGTGATAATCGGTATGGACTGGTTGAAAGAAGTGAAAGCAGAGATCGTCTGTTACAAAAATGCAATTCGCATTATACGAGAAAAAGGAAAACCCTTAATGGTGTACGGAGAAAAGGGCAACACGAAGCTACATCTTATTAGTAATTTGAAGGCACAAAAACTAATAAGAAAAGGTTGCTATGCTGTTCTAGCACACGTCGAGAAAGTACAAACTGAAGAAAAGAGCATCAATGATGTTCCCATTGCAAAAGAATTTCCCGATGTATTTCCGAAAGAATTACCGGGATTACCCCCACATCGATCCGTTGAATTTCAAATAGATCTTGTACCAGGAGCTGCACCAATAGCTCGTGCTCCTTACAGACTCGCACCCAGCGAGATGAAAGAACTACAAAGCCAATTACAAGAACTTTTAGAGCGTGGTTTCATTCGACCAAGCACATCACCGTGGGGAGCTCCTGTTTTGTTTGTCAAGAAGAAAGATGGTACATTCAGGTTGTGTATCGACTACCGAGAGTTGAACAAACTTACCATCAAGAACCGCTACCCACTACCGAGAATCGACGACTTATTTGATCAACTACAAGGCTCGTCTGTTTATTCAAAGATTGACTTACGTTCCGGGTATCATCAAATGCGGGTGAAAGAAGATGATATTCCAAAGACTGCTTTCAGAACACGTTACGGTCATTACGAGTTTATGGTCATGCCGTTTGGTTTAACTAATGCACCAGCTGTGTTCATGGACCTTATGAACCGAGTGTGTGGACCATACCTTGACAAGTTTGTCATTGTTTTCATTGATGACATACTTATTTACTCAAAGAATGACCAAGAACACGGTGAACATTTGAGAAAGGTGTTAGAAGTATTGAGGAAGGAAGAATTGTACGCTAAGTTTTCAAAGTGTGCATTTTGGTTGGAAGAAGTTCAATTCCTCGGTCACATAGTGAACAAAGAAGGTATTAAGGTGGATCTGGCAAAGATAGAAACTGTTGAAAAGTGGGAAACCCCAAAAACTCCGAAACACATACGCCAGTTTTTAGGACTAGCTGGTTACTACAGAAGGTTCATCCAAGACTTTTCCAGAATAGCAAAACCCTTGACTGCATTAACGCATAAAGGGAAGAAATTTGAATGGAATGATGAACAAGAGAAAGCGTTTCAGTTATTGAAGAAAAAGCTAACTACGGCACCTATATTGTCATTGCCTGAAGGGAATGATGATTTTGTGATTTATTGTGACGCATCAAAGCAAGGTCTCGGTTGTGTATTAATGCAACGAACGAAGGTGATTGCTTATGCGTCTAGACAATTGAAGATTCACGAACAAAATTATACGACGCATGATTTGGAATTAGGCGCAGTTGTTTTTGCATTAAAGACTTGGAGGCACTACTTATATGGGGTCAAAAGTATTATATATACCGACCACAAAAGTCTTCAACACATATTTAATCAGAAACAACTGAATATGAGGCAGCGTAGGTGGATTGAATTGTTGAATGATTACGACTTTGAGATTCGTTACCACCCGGGGAAGGCAAATGTGGTAGCAGATGCCTTGAGCAGGAAGGACAGAGAACCCATTCGAGTAAAATCTATGAATATAATGATTCATAATAACCTTACTATTCAAATAAAGGAGGCGCAACAAGGAGTTTTAAAAGAGGGAAATTTAAAGGATGAAATACCCAAAGGATCGGAGAAGCATCTTAATATTCGGGAAGACGGAACCCGGTATAGGGCTGAAAGGATTTGGGTACCAAAATTTGGAGATATGAGAGAAATGGTACTTAGAGAAGCTCATAAAACCAGATACTCAATACATCCTGGAACGGGGAAGATGTACAAGGATCTCAGGAAATATTTTTGGTGGCCGGGTATGAAAGCCGATGTTGCTAAATACGTAGGAGAATGTTTGACGTGTTCTAAGGTCAAAGCTGAGCATCAGAAACCATCAGGTCTACTTCAACAACCCGAAATCCCAGAATGGAAATGGGAAAACATTACCATGGATTTCATCACTAAATTGCCAAGGACTGCAAGTGGTTTTGATACTATTTGGTAATAGTTGATCGTCTCACCAAATCAGCACACTTCCTACCAATAAGAGAAGATGACAAGATGGAGAAGTTAGCACGACTGTATTTGAAGGAAGTCGTCTCCAGACATGGAATACCAATCTCTATTATCTCTGATAGGGATGGCAGATTTATTTCAAGATTCTGGCAGACATTACAGCAAGCATTAGGAACTCGTCTAGACATGAGTACTGCCTATCATCCACAAACTGATGGGCAGAGCGAAAGGACGATACAAACGCTTGAAGACATGCTACGAGCATGTGTTATTGATTTCGGAAACAGTTGGGATCGACATCTACCGTTAGCAGAATTTTCCTACAACAACAGCTACCATTCAAGCATTGAGATGGCGCCGTTTGAAGCACTTTATGGTAGAAAGTGCAGGTCTCCTATTTGTTGGAGTGAGGTGGGGGATAGACAGATTACGGGTCCGGAGATTATACAAGAAACTACCGAGAAGATCATCCAAATTCAACAACGGTTGAAAACCGCCCAAAGTCGACAAAAGAGCTACGCTGACATTAAAAGAAAAGATATAGAATTTGAAATTGGAGAGATGGTCATGCTTAAAGTTTCACCTTGGAAAGGCGTTGTTCGATTTGGTAAACGAGGGAAATTAAATCCAAGGTATATTGGACCATTCAAGATTATTGATCGTGTCGGACCAGTAGCTTACCGACTTGAGTTACCTCAACAACTCGCGGCTGTACATAACACTTTCCACGTCTCGAATTTGAAGAAATGTTTTGCTAAAGAGGATCTCACTATTCCGTTAGATGAAATCCAAATCAACGAAAAACTCCAATTCATCGAAGAACCCGTCGAAATAATGGATCGTGAGGTTAAAAGACTTAAGCAAAACAAGATACCAATTGTTAAGGTTCGATGGAATGCTCGTAGAGGACCCGAGTTCACCTGGGAGCGTGAAGATCAGATGAAGAAGAAATACCCGCATCTATTTCCAGAAGATTCGTCAACACCTTCAACAGCTTAAAATTTCGGGACGAAATTTATTTAACGGGTAGGTACTGTAGTGACCCAAACTTTTCCATGTTTATATATATTAATTGAGATTGATATTTACATGATTAAATGTTTCCAACATGTTAAGCAATCAAACTTGTTAAGACTTGATTAATTGAAATAGGTTTCATATAGACAATTGACCACCCAAGTTGACCGGTGATTCACGAACGTTAAAACTTGTAAAAAAACTATATGATGACATATATATGGTTATATGTATAGTTAACATGATATTATGATAAGTAAACATATCATTAATTATATTAACAATGAACTACATATGTAAAAACAAGACTACTAACTTAATGATTTTGAAACGAGACATATATGTAACGTTTATCGTTGTAACGACATTTAATGTATATATATTATATTAAGAGATATTCGTACATCATAATATCATGATAATATAATAATTTAAAATCTCTTTTGATATTATAAACATTGGGTTAACAACATTTAACAAGATCATTAACCTAAAGGTTTCAAAACAAAACTTACATGTAACGACTAACGATGACTTAACGACTCAGTTAAAATGTATATACATGTAGTGTTTTAATATGTATTTATACACTTTTGAAAGACTTCAATACACTTATCAAAATACTTCTACTTAACAAAAATGCTTACAATTACATTCTCGTTCAGTTTCATCAACAATTCTACTCGTATGCACCCGTATTCGTACTCGTACAATACACAGCTTTTAGATGTATGTACTATTGGTATATACACTCCAATGATCAGCTCTTAGCAGCCCATGTGAGTCACCTAACACATGTGGGAACCATCATTTGGCAACTAGCATGAAATATCTCATAAGATTACAAAAATATGAGTAATCATTCATGACTTATTTACATGAAAACAAAATTACATATCCTTTATATCTAATCCATACACCAACGACCAAAAACACCTACAAACACTTTCATTCTTCAATTTTCTTCATCTAATTGAACTCTCTCAAGTTCTATCTTCAAGTTCTAAGTGTTCTTCATAAATTCCAAAAGTTCTAGTTTCATAAAATCAAGAATACTTTCAAGTTTGCTAGCTCACTTCCAATCTTGTAAGGTGATCATCCAACCTCAAGAAATCTTTGTTTCTTACAGTAGGTTATCATTCTAATACAAGGTAATAATCATATTCAAACTTTGGTTCAATTTCTATAACTATAACAATCTTATTTCAAGTGATGATCTTACTTGAACTTGTTTTCGTGTCATGATTTTGCTTCAAGAACTTTGAGCCATCCAAGGATCCATTGAAGCTAGATCCATTTTTCTCTTTTCCAGTAGGTTCATCCAAGGAACTTAAGGTAGTAATGATGTTCATAACATCATTCGATTCATACATATAAAGCTATCTTATTCGAAGGTTTAAACTTGTAATCACTAGAACATAGTTTAGTTAATTCTAAACTTGTTCGCAAACAAAAGTTAATCCTTCTAACTTGACTTTTAAAATCAACTAAACACATGTTCTATATCTATATGATATGCTAACTTAATGATTTAAAACCTGGAAACACGAAAAACACCGTAAAACCGGATTTACGCCGTCGTAGTAACACCGCGGGCTGTTTTGGGTTAGTTAATTAAAAACTATGATAAACTTTGATTTAAAAGTTGTTATTCTGAGAAAATGATTTTTATTATGAACATGAAACTATATCCAAAAATTATGGTTAAACTCAAAGTGGAAGTATGTTTTCTAAAATGGTCATCTAGACGTCGTTCTTTCGACTGAAATGACTACCTTTACAAAAACGACTTGTAACTTATTTTTCCGACTAGAAACCTATACTTTTTTTGTTTAGATTCATAAAATAGAGTTCAATATGAAACCATAGCAATTTGATTCACTCAAAACGGATTTAAAATGAAGAAGTTATGGGTAAAACAAGATTGGATAATTTTTCTCATTTTAGCTACGTGAAAATTGGTAACAAATCTATTCCAACCATAACTTAATCAACTTGTATTATATATTATGTAATCTTGAGATACCATAGACACGTATACAATGTTTCGACCTATCATGTCGACACATCTATATATATTTCGGAACAACCATAGACACTCTATATGTGAATGTTGGAGTTAGCTATACAGGGTTGAGGTTGATTCCAAAATATATATAGTTTGAGTTGTGATCAATACTGAGATACGTATACACTGGGTCGTGGATTGATTCAAGATAATATTTATCGATTTATTTCTGTACATCTAACTGTGGACAACTAGTTGTAGGTTACTAACGAGGACAGCTGACTTAATAAACTTAAAACATCAAAATATATTAAAAGTGTTGTAAATATATTTTGAACATACTTTGATATATATGTATATATTGTTATAGGTTCGTGAATCAACCAGTGGCCAAGTCTTACTTCCCGACGAAGTAAAAATCTGTGAAAGTGAGTTATAGTCCCACTTTTAAAATCTAATATTTTTGGGATGAGAATACATGCAGGTTTTATAAATGATTTACAAAATAGACACAAGTACGTGAAACTACATTCTATGGTTGAATTATCGAAATCGAATATGCCCCTTTTTATTAAGTCTGGTAATCTAAGAATTAGGGAACAGACACCCTAATTGACGCGAATCCTAAAGATAGATCTATTGGGCCTAACAAACCCCATCCAAAGTACCGGATGCTTTAGTACTTCGAAATTTATATCATATCCGAAGGGTGTCCCGGAATGATGGGGATATTCTTATATATGCATCTTGTTATTGTCGGTTACCAGGTGTTCACCATATGAATGATTTTTATCTCTATGTATGGGATGTGTATTGAAATATGAAATCTTGTGGTCTATTATTATGATTTGATATATATAGGTTAAACCTATAACTCACCAACATTTTTGTTGACGTTTTAAGCATGTTTATTCTCAGGTGATTATTAAGAGCTTTCGCTGTTGCATACTAAAATAAGGACAAGATTTGGAGTCCATGTTTGTATGATATTGTGTAAAAACTGCATTCAAGAAACTGATTTCGATGTAACATATTTGTATTGTAAACCATTATGTAATGGTCGTGTGTAAACAGGATATTTTAGATTATCATTATTTGATAATCTACGTAAAGCTTTTTAAACCTTCATTTATAAAATAAAGGTTATGGTTTGTTTTAAAATGAATGCAGTCTTTGAAAAACGTCTCATATAGAGGTCAAAACCTCGCAACGAAATCAATTATTATGGAACGTTTTTAATCAATAAGAACGGGACATTTCATCAGTGGACAACTTAATTTAGCACAAAAATCTCTACTCATATAGCTTCTATCCACACCCGAATCAAATAAAACATAAGCAGATGTATTGTCAATAAGAAACGTAACTGTAACAAGCTCCGGGTCTTCCTGCGCTTCTGCCGCATTAATATTGAAACTCTTCCCCGGCCTTGCTCATTAGTATTCCTTTGGTTTGGGCAATTTCTAATAATGTGGCCCGGTTTTCCACATTTATAACAAACTACGTTGGCATTATTTGTTCTGACATTATTTGTTTCTTTATTTTTGTTGTTCTTTGGTCCGTAAACCTCACATTTTACCGCGCCATGACCACTTCTCTTACACTTGGTGCAAAATGTTGTGCAGAACAAATTTGGATGGTACTCTGCACACCTGAAGCATGGTTGTTTCTGTTGTTTGTTGTTATTGAAATGGTTGTTGTGATTGTTATTATTGTTGGGACGGTGGTTATAATGGTTATTGTTGTTGAGATGGTTGTTGTTGCGGTTGTTGTTGTGAAGTTTGTTGATTGTCACTGGTTTCTTCCCACTTTTTCATGATTTGTTTCGTGTTGGCTTCTTCGGTCGCCTGCTCTTTAATTCTTTCCTCAATCTGATTTATGAGTTTATGAGCCATTCGACTCGCTTTTTATATGGAGGCGGGCTCGTGTGAACATATATCTTCTTGGATCCTTTCTGGAAACCCTTTTACAAATGCGTCGATTTTCTCCTCTTCATCTTCGAACGATCTTGGGCACAATAAACATAACTCCGTGAATCATCGTTCGTATGTGGTAATATCGAATTCTTGTGTTCGTAATCCCTTAAGCTCTACTTCGAGCTTATTGACCTCGTTTCTAGGACGATATTGCTGAGTCATCAGATGTTTGAATGCTGACCACGGTAGTGCGTACGCAGCATCTTTTCCCACTTGTTCTAGATAGGTATTCCACCATGTTAATGCAGTACTTGTGAAGGTATGCGTAGCGTACTTTACTTTGTCTTCTTCAGTACACTTACTTATGGCAAACACCGATTCAACCTTTTCGGTCCACCGTTTCAATCCGATTGGACCCTTGGTTCCATCGAATTCCAGAGGTTTACAGGCAATGACTTCTTTGTAGGAACATCCTACACGATTTCTTAAGGTGTTATTTGCATTGCTAGATTCAGAGTTATTGTTGTTTTTTTGCATTGCAGCCTGTTGATAATGCTAAAAACGAACATATATTTCATAGCATTATCCCACAAGAAAGACAAGCTTTTAGTTACAATTGTTCTATTTACAAGTGATATTCGTTTAAATATTAAAAGGTGAAGACAAAAGACAGATTCGACGAATTGAAGACGCAAACGACCAAAAGCTCAAAAGTACAAAGTACAATCAAATTGGTTCTAATTATTGATAAGAAACGTCTCAAAATTACAAGAGTACAAGACGCGAAACGCAAAATACAAGATATTAAATTGTACGTAAGGACTTTCGAAAAACCAGAACCGGGACCAAAGTCAACTCTCAACGTTCGACGCAACGGACTAAATATTACAAGTCAACTATCCACATAAATATAATATAATATTTAAATAATTCTTAAAATTATTTATATATTATATTTATTTATTAAACCGTCGGCAAACAAGAAAACAAAGGAGTGTGAGCTGATACCTACCTCCATGCGATCGCATGGCCTGTAGGCTTATTTTCCATGCGATCGTATGGCCCTGAAAAGTTGGCCACATGCTATAAATTCGCGTGTTTTGGCTCAGTTGATATCATATATCCATCCATCTCTCTATCTCACTCACGCATATATATATATATATATATATATATATATATATATATATATATATATATATATATATATATATATATATATATATATATATATATATATATATATTAATTTTAATTTTAATTTTAAATTCTAAAGGGTATGTTAGCTAATGTTGTAAGGGTGTAAGTCGAAATTCTGTCCGTGTAACGCTACGCTATTTTTAATCACTGTAAGTTATGGTTAATGTTATTTTTAATTTAATGTCTCGTAGCTAAGTTATTATTATGCTTATTTAATGCCGAAGTAATCATGATGTTGGGCTAAATATTAAAATTGGCTAATTGGGCTCTGGACCATAATTGGGGTTTGGATAAAAGAACGACACTTGTAGAAATTAGACTATGGTCTATTAATGGGTTTTATATTAACTAAATGATAGCTCGTTAATTTAATATATAGACTTATAATTTGACGTATTTATATATAACCACATTCGCTTGACTGCGTACGGTGGGCGGGATATCTATAAATACCAATAATTATTCATTTTACCGGATACGGAACTGGATTAAGAGTTAATAGACTTGTTGAAATAGGGGTGGATTACATTTAAGGGTAATTGGTGTAATTGTTAACAAAGTAGTAAAACCTTGGACTACACGCAGTCGATAACCTGGTGTATTCATTAAACAAAGTATTAAGACATTGTTACAATTCGAATCCCCAATTAGTTGGAATATTTGACTTCGGGAATAAGAATAATTTGACGAAGACTTTCGCACTTTATGATTATGACTGATGGACTATTATGGACAAATCCGTATGGACATATCGAATAATCCAGGATAAAGGACAATTAACCCATGGTAATAAAACTAAAATCAACACGTCAAACATCATGATTACGGAAGTTTAAATAAGCATAATTTATATATTTCATATTTAATTGCACTTTTAATTATCGCACTTTTATTTATTGTCATTTTATTTAATTGTATTTTTAATTATCGTACTCTTTAATTATCGCAATTTTATTTTATCGCACTTTTATTTATCGTAATTTCATTATCGTTATTTACTTTACGCTTTAAATTAAGTTATATTTATTTTTAATATTTTACATTAGGTTTTAACTGCGACTAAAGTTTTAAAATCGACAAACCGGTCATTAAACGGTAAAAACCCCCTTTTATAATAATAATACTACTTATATATATTTTTGTATTTTTAAAATTATAAGTTAAAAATATAGCGTTAAGCTTGTTTAAAAGATCCCTGTGGAACGAACCGGACTTACTAAAAACTACACTACTGTACGATTAGGTACACTGCCTATAAGTGTTGTAGCAAGGTTTAGGTATATCCATTCTATAATTAAATAAATATCTTGTGTAAAATTATATCGTATTTAATAGTATTTCGTTGTAAAAATAATACTATTTCCCAGTACACCTCGCACACATCAAGTATTTTTTGGCGCCGCTGCCGGGGACACTAAAACGCCGGAAGCGAAACGCTATAAATAAAAAAAAAAGATTTATTTAGTTCTTTGTATAAAATAAACATACGTTTTAAATATTAAATTTTCAAAAACATAAAAAAATATAAAAAAAAATAACAATATATTTATATTTTTAAGAGTTTGATAAAATATATAAATTATAAAAATTTTATATTTCTATTTTTAGTTTGTAAAAATATAGTTTTTATTCAATTTATATATATATTTTATATAAATATTAAAACAAAAAATAGAAAAAAAATAAAATAAAATAAATAAGTATACAGGCCCGAACTGTAGCAGCCCAACCCACCTGGCCCGAAATCCTTATCCATGCCACCGCATGGATTTTTAACGTGAGGTCCATGCGATCGCATGGCCCTGTCTGACACACCACAGTTTGACCTAAATCTGCATTAATTACGGAGTATTATTTATTATTATTACTTTAAACCCTAATTAGGGTTATATTTTTTATATTATTTAGTTTAGTTTATTTATTATTTGTATTATTAAGTTTAATTAGTTTAATAAATTATAAAATTAATAGTTTTATAAAATAAATAATATAAAAATAATATTTTTATAAAAATTGTACTTTTTGCAACTTTAAGATTATTTTATATTTTGTATCTTTTTATTTGTTTTAGCGTAATATTTGTATTTTTCGCTCGTATTTAGTTTTAAGTCATAGTTTTTGCCGTAGTTATTTTTATTTCTATATTTCTAGGTTTTGCCGTAAAATCCCTTAAGTGCTTTTTCTTAAGACTAAGATTTAGGTGCTTTAGAATTTTGCGACGCCGTTTTTATATTTTTGTACCTTTTTAAGTTATTGCCATTTGGGATATAGTTTTTCTTTTAAGCTTTAATATTTTTAGATGCAACTTTTAATTCTTAGTTTTTAGACTTTTAAGTTTCGACGCGCTACTTTCTTATTTTTATTTTTCGACGCCTTTTATTTTTCGACGTTTTCCAACGCGCTCTTTTTCTTTCTTATTTTTCGCCACTCTAGTTTTTAGGACTTAGATTTTTTCTATTTCTTCTCTAAAATTTATTTAAATTTCTACAAAAAATTATTTTAAGTGGTTGAATTGATAGACATCTAAATTTTCTGTTTCGTAGTAATAGTTGGATTTGTTAGTGGCTGAGTTATGAGCTTTCGATTTAAAGGGTTCTAGCTCCCTGCTGCATCTATTGGCTATTCGAAACGTGGGCAAAAGCAGAAAAGTCTATTAATTTGATAACTTATATAATTTTTATCTTTTATAACTAATAGGATATTCAGTGAATGCACCGAGCAAAACGTTCACCACCTTTTGTACGTTCACCACCTGTAACTCGATCAAGACATCTAGCAAATATTGTCGCCGTTGATTTTTCTTTAGAATCGTCATCCAGTCGACCAAGTACTCCAATTCAAATTTTCGATAATCCATTTTTTGAACCCGACCTCACAATTGTAGAGGAACCTACCATTAAATCAGAATCCTCTAGTGATTCAGATTCAACAACTTCAATTATGGAGAATCTGGAACCTCTAAGTATGGAAGACCGAATGCGAGCTAAACGCACTGTCCAAGGTCACGCAATTACTCAACCAGACATTAATGCGCCAGATTATGAAATCAAAGGACAAATCCTACACATGGTAACAAATCAATGCCAATTTAGTGGTGCGCCGAAGGAAGATCCAAATGAACATCTTCGTACCTTTAATAGGATCTGTACACTATTTAAAATCCGAGAAGTGGAGGATGAACAGATATATCTCATGTTATTTCCCTGGACTTTAAAGGGAGAAGCCAAAGATTGGTTGGAATCGTTACCTGAAGGGGCGATTGATACATGAGCCGTTTTAGTTGAAAAATTTCTTAAACAATTCTTTTTAGCATCTAAAGCCGTGAGACTTCAAGGAGAAATTGTTATGTTCACGAAAAAGCCAAATGAAACTCTATATGAGGCGTGGACAAGATTTGGAAAGTTATTAAGAGGATGTCTGCAACATGGTTTAGACACCTGTCAAATAGTACAAATATTCTACCAAGGATGCGACATCACTACAAGGAAAGACATCGATATAGCAGCTGGTGGTTCCATTATGAAGAAAACAGCAACTGACGCTTACAAAATTATTGATAACACTACTTCCCACTCACATGAGTGGCACCAAGAAAAAGATATTGTTAGATCATCTAAAGCAGCTAGAGCCGATTCTAGCCATGAATTAGATTCCATTTCCGCAAAGATAGATGCTGTCGAGAGACGAATGGAAAAGATGACTAAAGATATTCACTCAATAAGAATTAGTTGTGAGCAGTGTGGAGGACCACATTTGACAAAAGATTGTCTCAGTATTGAACTAACAATGGAACAAAGAGAGAATGTTTCATACATAAACCAAAGGCCTGAAAATAATTATCAGAATAATTATCAACCGCCAAGACCAATCTACAATCAAAACCAGAATTATAACCGAAATGTTCCATACAACAACCAACAAGGCCCAAGCAATCAACAAGTATCCAATAATACTTACAATCAGCAAAGACCTATTTTTCAAAATAAACCATCACAAACCGATGATAAAAAGCCAAATTTAGAAGATATGATGTCGACGTTAGTTGAATCTCAAACTCAATTTTTCACATCTCAGAAACAAACCAATGAACAAAATGCTCAAGCATTTAGAAATCAACAAGCTTCTATTCAAAATTTGGAACAAGAAGTAAGCAACCTAGCAAGGTTGATAGGTGAAAGAAAACTGGGAAGTCTACCTAGTGATACAAATGCTAACCCCCAGAATGAAACAGCTAAAGCCATTACCACAAGAAGTGGTATCACACTTAAATCACCTGAAATACCTGTAATTTCTGATGATGCTATTCCTACTCCACAAGAACCACAATCTGAACAAGATAAGGAAAAAGAACCGGTAGTTGAAAAGGTTAATGAAGATAACACAGTTAAGGCTAAACCTTATATTAAACCATACCAACCACCACTTCCTTACCCGATAAAATGAGAAAAGAGAGACTTGAAGCCGAGCAATCCAAATTCTTGGATATGTTTAAACAAATAAATGTAAATCTTCCTTTCATTGATGTGATTTCAGGAATGCCTAGATATGCTAAATTTCTGAAAGATCTAATCACAAATAGAAAGAAAATGGAAGAACTCTCGACTGTTACTATGAATGCTAATTGTTCTGCATTACTGTTGAATAAGATACCAGAAAAATTATCAGATCCAGGAAGTTTCACAATTCCATGTTTTCTGGGTAGTCTTAGTTCAATAGAAGCATTGGCAGACTTAGGTGCTAGTATAAATCTAATGCCATATTCACTATACGCTAAACTAGACCTTGGAGAATTGAAACCAACACGAATAAGCATACAACTAGCTGATCGATCAGTAAAATATCCTAGAGGGATAATGGAAAATATGCTAGTTAAAGTTGGTACTTTAGTATTTCCAGTAGATTTTGTTATTCTGGACATGGAAGAAGATTCTCGAGTACCTCTTATATTAGGAAGACCATTCTTAAACACGGCCAAAGCAATAATAGAAGTGTTCGGTAAGAAACTGACCATAAGTATAGAGGACGAGAGTGTTACCTTTTCTGTTGATAGAGCCATGCAACAACCGCAATCTGCAGATGATACATGTTATTATATTCAAACTATAGATTCACATGCAGAATTGTTAGAAGAATTTCCAGAATTACAAGGAACAAGAGAATGTTCTTTAGGAGAAGGAACTGAACCAATTGATGAAACTGAAATGTTAGCTACACTAATGGCTAATGGATATGAACCAACAACAAAAGAAATTCAAATGCTAAAAGAAGAAGACAGATATCGATATAAATCATCGATAGAAGAACCACCGACATTAGAGTTAAAGCCACTTCAAAACCATTTGGAATATGCTTATTTACATGGTGATTCTGAATTACCTGTAATAATATCGTCTTCTCTTACTGAAAATGAAAAATCTCAACTCATTTCTGTGCTAAAAGCTCATAAACCAGCTATTGCATGGAAGATTCATGATATTAAAGGAATAAGTCCTTCGTATTGCACACATAAAATCCTTATGGAAGAAGGTCATAAAACGTATGTGCAACACCAACGAAGACTAAATCCTAATATGCAAGATGTTGTTAAGAAAGAAATTATTAAACTGCTTGATGCAGGTTTAATTTATCCAATCTCTAATAGTCCATGGGTAAGCACAGTTCAATGCGTACCTAAGAAGGGTGGCATGGCTGTCATCACAAATGAGAAAAATGAGCTTATTCCTACTAGGACTGTAACAGGATGGCATGTTTGTATTGATTATAGAAAATTAAATGACGCCACCAGAAAAGATCACTTTCCCTTACCTTTCATTGATCAAATGTTGGAAAGATTAGCCGGAAACAGTTACTATTGTTTTCTTGATGGTTTTTCCGAATACTTTCAAATTCCAATAGCACCCGAGGACCAAGAGAAAACCACGTTCACGTGCCCTTATGGTACTTTTGCTTACAAACGCATGCCATTTGGACTTTGCAACGCCCCTGCAACCTTTCAAAGGTGCATGATGGCGATTTTTCACGACATGATAGAAGAATGCATGGATGAGTTTTCAGTCTTCGGTGGTACTTTTGAATCATGTCTAGTTAATCTTGAACGAATGCTTATTAGATGCGAACAATCAAATCTACTTCTTAATTGAAAAAAATGCCATTTCATGGTTAAAGAAGGCATCGTTCTTGGACATATAATCTCAAAAGAAGGAATTGAAGTGGATAGAGCTAAAGTAGATGTAATTGCTAAACTTTCGCATCCCACTAATGTTAGAGGAGTTAGGAGTTTTCTAGGGCATGCCAGTTTTTACCTACGTTTCATAAAAGATTTTTCTAAAATTGCCACTCCTATGAACAAACTCCTTGAAAAAGATGCTCCATTTATCTTTTCAGATGAATGCATCAAATCTTTTAATATTCTTAAAGAGAAACTCACTAATTCGCCAATCATGATAACTCCAAATTGGAATCTACCGTTTGAACTTATGTGCGATGCAAGTGATTTTGCAATGGGAGCCGTTTTAGGACAAAGGATTGAAAAATGATTTCAACCTATTTATTATGCTAGTAAGACGTTACAAGGAGCACAAAAGAATTACACAACTACTGAAAAATAACTCCTTGCTATTGTTTTTTCTTTTGACAAATTTCGTTCATATCTCGTTCTAGCTAAAACGGTGGTCTATACCGACCATTCTGCTCTTAGATACCTATTTTCGAAACAAGATGCTAAACCAAGATTAATTCGTTGGATCTTACTCTTATAAGAGTTTGATATTGAAATCCGAGACAAAAAAGGGAGCAGAAAATCTCGCCGCTGATCATCTTTCTCGTCTTGAAAATCCCGAATTAGAAGTTCTAAATGAATCGGCCATACAAGACAACTTTCCTGATGAATATCTATTGAAGATAGATTATAATAAAATTCCATGGTTTGCAGACTATGCAAACTACTTAGTATGTGGATTCCTTGAAAAAAGATTGTCGTACCAAAAACGAAAGAAATTCTTTAGCAATATAAAACACTATTTCTGGGAAGATCCACATTTGTTTAAAAGTTGTCCCGATGGAATAATACGCCGATGTGTATTCGGAGATGAAGCTAGTCAAATATTAAACCAATGTCACACTGGACCAACAGGAGGGCATTATGGGCCTCAACTCACAGCAAGAAAAGTTTACGAGGCTGGATTCTATTGGCCTAAAATTTTCAAAGACACACACCTTCTTTGCAAATATTGTGATGCTTGTCAAAGGGCCTGAAAAATAAGTCAACGTGATGAAATGCCACAAAATGTCATTCAAGTATGTGAAGTATTTGACATTTGGGGTATTGACTTTATGGGTCCATTTCCAAAATCTCATAATAATCTCTATATTCTCGTTGCCATTGATTATGTATCTAAATGGGCGGAAGCACAAGCTCTCCCAACTAACGATGCACGAGTTGTAGTCAACTTTTTAAAACGTCTTTTTGCTAGGTTCGGAACACCGAAAGCTTTAATAAGTGATCGGGGTACTCATTTTTGTAACAATCAACTTGAGAAAGTTCTTAAAAGATATGGAGTAACTCATAAAATCTCCACCGCATATCATCCACAAACAAGTGGACAAGTTGAAAATACCAACCGAGCATTAAAACGTATTCTAAAGAAAACCGTAGGATCAAATCCGAAGGAATGGTCCATGAAATTGGAGGATGCACTCTGGGCTTTTAGAACAGCCTACAAAACTCCAATTGGAACCACACCTTTTAAACTCGTTTACGGAAAAACATGTCATCTTCCAGTAGAAGTTGAACACAAAGCATTTTGGGCTTTGAAGACATGTAATCTTGATTTACATGAAGCCGGGCGTCTACGATTAAGGCAACTAAATGAATTAGAAGAATTAAGAGATGAAGCATACGAAAATTCATTAATCTATAAGGAAAGAACGAAGAAATGGCATGATAAAAGAATCAGAAGTTCAAAAGAATTTAAAGAAGGAGACAGAGTTCTTCTTTTCAATTCATGATTCAAGCTATTTCCTGGAAAATTGAAATCAAGATGGTCTGGACCATTCATAGTCAAAAGAGTTTTCCCATACGGAACAATACAGTTAATAAATTCAAATGGGATTGAATTTAAAGTTAATGGTCACAGAGTTAAACATTACATAATGGTCCGATGGAAGTTGACAATGAAGTCAATCATAATTTCACCACCCAAGAAAACCTTCAAAATGAAAATATAAATATGTTATCAACAACATATGAAAATTAAAAATTGAAAAATAGGGAGGATTCAAATTGGAGTGATGAAGAAGAATTCTTATACAAACCTCCCATTCCAAGAAACGAAGAAAAATGTGAACAAGAAGTTCAAGTAGAAGTGAAAAAACCAAGAAAAGAACACCCGAAAAAGGTTTACAAATCAACTCGACTTACTAAAGCAGGAGACCCGGGTGAATTTATCATTTCTTGCTTGCTTAATGATGGTGCTGTATATAATGGACTCACAGATCTAGGAGCAAGTGCAAATATTATGCCTCTTTCCTTATACAAAAGATTAGGTATGGGTAAATTAAAACCAACCAAAATAGGTGTTCAATCATTTTACCTAACCATTAAACACCCGGTTGGAATAGCAAATAATTTACTTGTTAACGTGGGAAGTTTGACCTTTGTTGCAAACTTCATAGTGATTAATATGGAGGAAAACTTTGATATTCCTCTAATTTTAGGTCGCCCATTTTTAGCAACCACCGAGGCATTCATTGATGTAAGAGAAGGTAGAATGATACTTAGGGATGGTGATAAATCGATCACCTTTGTGAACCAAAAGTTTAGATCTCCACCAATCAAAACTGTTAGACCAATAAAAATACATAAGTGTGGGGAAGATGAAGAAACACTTAATGATGATCCGATCACAAAGAACCCCGTTGATGATACAAAATTAGATGAACCCGTTTTTAACAGTTCAATGAAGAAACTTTATAAACGGATTCACGATGCTAAGATTAAGGGAAACTTAAAGCTATGTAACCGATTACTATCCAATTTATCACCAAAAGAAAAGGCAATGTTAGTTGAATTTGTGAAAGTTACGAAGGAAATCAACAAATGGCTTGAAGCAAAAGTCAAAGATATACAAGTTGTTGATGATCCAATTGAAAATAAAGTCAATCACAATTTCAACACCACCATTAACTAAGTGTGGGGAGGTTCGAATCTTTTTAGGGTAATATGTATTTTTGTTAGAGTTAGATTTTCTGTTTTGTAGTTCTCGAGAATGGAATCCGAATGGTCTTTCCCTAGCAGACCCTAAAGAACTAGTCTTCTCCCCCCATTCTGAATATTTATTTTTTTTAGGTTTTACGAGATGAAGACTTCCTGTGAACTAAACTATGGTCTAATGCTACACGCTTTAATCACTAAACGTAATAATGACACCCTTCTAAATGAATTGGTATCATTAATCAGAGGTAAATTGGATGGAGTAAGAAAAGAATCCAGGAACGAAAATAATAAGTTTCATTTTGGTAAAGGAAAATCGAAATCCGCAGCCAAAAGAAGAGCACGACACCTTGAAAGATGTCACAAATGCGGAAAATGGTCACACGAAGGAAAATGCTCGACGAATCAGACATATTCCAACAACGAATTCATTACTTTATGCAGAGATGGACCATTTGTAGTGACCCGAACTTTTCCATGTTTATATATATTAATTGAGATTGATATTTACATGATTAAATGTTTCCAACATGTTAAGCAATCAAACTTGTTAAGACTTGATTAATTGAAATATGTTTCGTATAGACAATTGACCACCCAAGTTGACCGGTGATTCACGAACGTTAAAACTTGTAAAAACTATATGATGACATATATATGGATATATATATAGTTAACATGATACTATGATAAGTAAACATATCATTAAGTATATTAATAATGAACTACATATGTAAAAACAAGACTACTAACTTAATGATTTTTAAGCGAGACATATATGTAATGATTATCGTTGTAAAGACATTTAATGTATATATATCATATTAAGAGATATTCATACATGATAATATCATGATAATATAATAATTTAAAATCTCATTTGATATTATAAACATTAGGTTAACAACATTTAACAAGATCGTTAACCTAAAGGTTTCAAAACAACACTTACATGTAACGACTAACGATGACTTAACGACTCACTTAAAATGTATATACATGTAATGTTCTAATATGTATTTATACACTTTTGAAAGACTTCAATACACTTATCAAAATACTTCTACTTAACAAAAATGCTTACAATTACATCCTCGTTCAGTTTCATCAACAATTTTACTCGTATGCACCCGTATTCGTACTCGTACAATACACAGCTTTTAGATGTATGTACTATTGGTATATACACTCCAATGATCAGCTCTTAGCAGCCCATGTAAGTCACCTAACACATGTTGGAACCATCATTTGGCAACTAGCATGAAATATCTCATAAAATTACAAAAATATGAGTAATCATTCATGACTTATTTACATGAAAAAAAAATTACATATCCTTTATATCTAATCCATACACCAACGACCAAAAACACCTACAAACACTTTCATTCTTCAATTTTCTTCATCTAATTGATCTCTCTCAAGTTCTATCTTCAAGTTCTAAGTGTTCTTCATATATTCTACAAGTTCTAGTTACATAAAATCAAGAATACTTTCAAGTTTGCTAGCTCACTTCCAATCTTGTAAGGTGATCATCCAACCTCAAGAAATCTTTGTTTCTTACAGTAGGTTATCATTCTAATACAAGGTAATAATCATATTCAAACTTTGGTTCAATTTCTATAACTATAACAATCTTATTTCAAGTGATGATCTTACTTGAACTTGTTTTCGTGTCATGATTCTGCTTCAAGAACTTCGAGCCATCCAAGGATCCGTTGAAGCTAGATCCATTTTTCGCTTTTCCAGTAGGTTTATCCAAGGAACTTAAGGTAGTAATGATGTTCATAACATCATTTTATTCATACATATAAAGCTATCTTATTCGAAGGTTTAAACTTGTAATCACTAGAACATAGTTTAGTTAATTCTAAACTTGTTCGCAAACAAAAGTTAATCCTTCTAACTTGACTTTTAAAATCAACTAAACACATGTTCTATATCTATATGATATGCTAACTTAATGATTTAAAACCTAGAAACACGAAAAACACCGTAAAACCGGATTTACGCCGTCGTAGTAACACCGCGGGCTGTTTTGGGTTAGTTAATTAAAAACTATGATAAAATTTGATTTAAAAGTTGTTATTCTGAGAAAATGATTTTTATTATGAACATGAAACTATATCCAAAAATTATGGTTAAACTCAAAGTGGAAGTATGTTTTCTAAAATGGTCATCTAGACGTCGTTCTTTCGACTGAAATGACTACCTTTACAAAAACGAATTGTAACTTATTTTTCCGACTATGAACCTATACTTTTTCTGTTTAGATTCATAAAATAGAGTTCAATATGAAACCATAGCAATTTGATTCACTCAAAACGGATTTAAAATGAAGAAGTTATGGGTAAAACAAGATTGGATAATTTTTCTCATTTTAGCTACGTGAAAATTGGTAACAAATCTATTCCAACCATAACTTAATCAACTTGTATTGTATATTATGTAATCTTGAGATACCATAGACACGTATACAATGTTTCGACCTATCATGTCGACACATCTATATATATTTCGGAACAACCATAGACACTCTATATGTGAATGTTGGAGTTAGCTATACAGGGTTGAGGTTGATTCCAAACTATATATAGTTTGAGTTGTGATCAATACTGAGATACGTATACACTGCGTCGTGGATTGATTCAAGATAATATTTATCGATTTATTTCTGTACAACTAACTGTGGACAACTAGTTGTAGGTTACTAACGAGGACAGCTGACTTCATAAACTTAAAACATCAAAATATATTAAAAGTGTTATAAATATATTTTGAACATACTTTGATATATATGTATATATTGTTATAGGTTCGTGAATCAACCAGTGGCCAAGTCTTACTTCCCGACGAAGTAAAAATCTGTGAAAGTGAGTTATAGTCCCACTTTTAAAATCTAATATTTTTGGGATGAGAATACATGCAGGTTTTATAAATGATTTACAAAATAGACACAAGTACGTGAAACTACATTCTATGGTTGAATTATCGAAATCGAATATGCCCCTTTTTATTAAGTCTGGTAATCTAAGAATTAGGGAACAGACATCCTAATTGACGCGAATCCTAAAGATAGATCTATTGGGCCTAACAAACCCCATCCAAAGTACCAGATGCTTTAGTACTTCGAAATTTATATCATATTCGAAGGGTGTCCCGGAATGATGGATATATTCTTATATATGCATCTTGTTAATGTCGGTTACCAGGTGTTCACCATATGAATGATTTTTATCTCTATGTATGGGATGTGTATTGAAATATGAAATCTTGTGGTCTATTATTATGATTTGATATATATAGGTTAAACCTATAACTCACCAGCATTTTTGTTGACGTTTTAAGCATGTTTATTCTCAGGTTATTATTAAGAGCTTCCGCTGTCGCATACTTAAATAAGGACGAGATTTAGAGTCCATGCTTGTATGATATTGTGTAAAAACTGCATTCAAGAAACTTATTTTGTTGTAACATATTTGTATTGTAAACCATTATGTAATGGTCGTGTGTAAACAAGATATTTTAGATTATCATTATTTGATAATCTACGTAAAGCTTTTTAAAATCTTTATCTATGAAATAAAGGTTATGGTTTGTTTTAAAAATGAATGCAGTCTTTGAAAAACGTCTCATATAGAGGTCAAAACCTCGTAACGAAATCAATTAATATGGAACGTTTTTAATCAATAAGAACGGGACATTTCAGTTGGTATCCGAGCGTTGGTCTTAGAGAACCAGAATTTTGCATTAGTGTGTCTTATCGAGTTTGTTAGGATGCATTATTGAGTCTGGACTTCGACCGTGTTTACTTGAAAAATGATTGCTTAACAAATTTTGTTGGAAACTATATATTTTTAACATGTGAATATTATGTGATATATTAATCTCTTAACGCGTTTGATATTATGTGATAGATGTCTACCTCTAGAACAAGTCCCATTGACTTACCTAATAATAATGAAGAGTCAAATGTAAATTGGAATGATTCGTGGACTGATTCACAAGTTCCCGAAGAGGAACCGGAAGAAGAGTCGGAACCGGAAGAAGAGTCGGAACCGAAAGAAGAATCGGAACCGGATGAAGAAATAGAACCGGTGGGGGAAATAATAAAACGGTTAAGTAAAAGAAAATCCTCAACCAACCGACCAAGGTTAATTATGGTCAATGGTGTTTCCGCCAAGGAAGCAAAATATTGGGAGGATTACCAATTCTCCGATGAATCGGATTCCGACGAGAATTCCGATGATGTTATAAAAATTACCCCAACTGAATTTAAAAAGGCAAAAGAAAATAATAAGGGAAAGGGCATAAAAATAGAGAAATCTAATTTCAACCCCGATGAACTTTATATGTATCGTCAACCCCCGAAGTCCTTAAGTTGTAACAATGACCCGGGAACCTCTAAACCACCAGGTTTTTCTAAACCAATGTGAAAAACGATGGCTCGTATTAGGGGAACATCATATATCCCTAGAAACTTGGTAAAACGAACCAAAACCGAAGAAGAAGAAATAAGCGAGTCGGAATAAGATAGTTGTATTCGTGTGGTGTAATATATGTAATATAGTGTGCTTATGCTTTATGATATATGTAAAAATTGCTTGTATTAATAAGTATTTTTTTATGAATCTAACTCTTGTCTATTTTACAGTATAAAAACACAAAATGGATAGACAACCCAACATTTTAAGAGACCTACCCGGAGACATGATTGATCAAATCTTGTCTAGAGTCGGTCAGAGATCTTCGGCACAACTATTTAAGGCGAGATCAGTTTGTAAGACATTCGAAGAACGTTTCAAGAATGCCTTTTTCTGGTTCTCTAAGACCAACGCTCGGATACCAACTGAAATGTCCCGTTCGTATTGATTAAAAATGTTCCATATTAATTGATTTCGTTGCGAGGTTTTGACCTCTATATGAGACGTTTTTCAAAGACTGCATTCATTTTTAAAACAAACCATAACCTTTATTTTATAAATGAAGGTTTAAAAAGCTTTACGTAGATTATCAAATAATGATAATCTAAAATATCCTGTTTACACACGACCATTACATAATGGTTTACAATACAAATATGTTACATCGAAATCAGTTTCTTGAATGCAGTTTTTACACAATATCATACAAACATGGACTCCAAATCTTGTCCTTATTTTAGTATGCAACAGCGGAAGCTCTTAATATTCACCTGAGAATAAACATGCTTTAAACGTCCACAAAAATGTTGGTGAGTTATAGGTTTAACCTATATATATATATCAAATCGTAACAATAGACCACAAGATTTCATATTTCAATACACATCCCATACATAGAGATAAAAATCATTCATATGGTGAACACCTGTTAACCGACATTAACAAGATGCATATATAAGAATATCCCCATTATTCCGGGACACCCTTCGGATATGATATAAATTTCGAAGTACTAAAGCATCCGGTACTTTGGATAGGGTTTGTTAGGCCCAATAGATCTATCTTTAGGATTCGCGTCAATTAGGGTGTCTGTTCCCTAATTCTTAGATTACCAGACTTAATAAAAAGGGGCATATTCGATTTCGATAATTCAACCATAGAATGTAGTTTCACGTACTTGTGTCTATTTTGTAAATCATTTATAAAACCTGTATGTATTCTCATCCCAAAAATATTAGATTTTAAAAGTGGGACTATAACTCACTTTCACAGATTTTTACTTCGTCGGGAAGTAAGACTTGGCCACTGGTTGATTCACGAACCTATAACAATATATACATATATATTAAAGTATGTTCAAAATATATTTACAACACTTTTAATATATTGTGATGTTTTAAGTTTATTAAGTCAGCTGTCCTCGTTAGTAACCTACAACTAGTTGTCCACAGTTAGATGTACAGAAATAAATCGATAAATATTATCTTGAATCAATCCACGACCCAGTGTATACGTATCTCAGTATTGATCACAACTCAAACTATATATATTTTGGAATCAACCTCAACCCTGTATAGCTAACTCCAACATTCACATATAGAGTGTCTATGGTTGTTCCGAAATATATATAGATGTATCGACATGATAGGTCGAAACATTGTATACGTGTCTATGGTATCTCAAGATTACATAATATACAATACAAGTTGATTAAGTTATGGTTGGAATAGATTTGTTACCAATTTTCACGTAGCTAAAATGAAAAAAATTATCCAATCTTGTTTTACCCAAACTTCTTCATTTTAAATCCGTTTTGAGTGAATCAAATTGCTATGGTTTCATATTGAACTATATTTTATGAATCTAAACAGAAAAAGTATAGGTTTATAGTCATAAAAATAAGTTACAAGTCGTTTTTGTAAAGGTAGTCATTTCAGTCGAAAGAACGACGTCTAGATGACCATTTTAGAAAACATACTTCCACATTGAGTTTAACCATAATTTTTGGATATAGTTTCATGTTCATAATAAAAATCATTTTTTCAGAATAACATCTTTTAAATCAAAGTTTATCATAGTTTTTAATTAACTAACGCAAAACAGCCCGCGGTGTTACTACGACGGCGTAAATCCGGTTTTACGGTGTTTTTCGTGTTTCCAGGTTTTAAATCATTAAGTTAGCATATCATATAGATATAGAACATGTGTGTAGTTAATTTTAAAAGTCAAGTTAGAAGGATTAACTTTTGTTTGCGAACAAGTTTAGAATTAACTAAACTATATTCTAGTGATTACGAGTTTAAACCTTCGAATAAGATAGTTTTATATATATGAATCGAATGATGTTATGAACATCATTACTACCTCTATTTTAGTAGGTAAACCTACTGGAAGTGACAAGGAATGATCTAGCTTCAAAGGATCTTGGATGGTTTGAAAGTTCTTGAAGTAGGATCATGACACAAAAACAAGTTCAAGTAAGATTTTTACTCGAATTAAGATAGTTTATAGTTATAGAAATTGAATCAAAGTTTGAATATGAATATTACCTTGAATAAGAAAGATAACCTACTGTATATAACAAAGGTTTCTTGATCTTAGATGATTACTTGGAATGGATTAGAAAGCTTGGAAGTAAATTAGTAAACTTGAAGGGATTTTTGAAGTGTTCTTGAAGTGTTCTTCCTATGATGATTATAGCTTGATTCTTGAAGTGATTTTTGATGAAGATGATGATTAACTACTGGAAAAATACATTCATAATAGTGTGTGTGTGTTGAGAGAGAATTAGAAAGAGAATTGGAAGTGAAATGGAGTGAATGATGAGTGGTAATTGGTGAGTGGTGAGTGGGGTTAAAAGGAGTTCTAGTTAGTTGACTAGCTCATGGTAGAAGTTAAAATTGATTAGTCATACATGACATAATCAAGAGTGGAATCCCATGCTAGTTCCTATTGGTATATACCCATAGTAAGTACGTTTTGAAGTTGTGTATAATACGGGTAAGAATACGACTAGAATTCTTGATGAAAGAAAAGAATGGGAAAGTAACTGTAACCATTTTCGTTAAGTATGAGTGTTTTGATATATGTCTTGAAGTCTTCCAAAAGTATTTTAATACATGTAAATACACTACATGTATATACATTTTAACTGAGTCGTTAAGTCATCGTTAGTCGTTACATGTAAGTGTTGTTTTGAAACCTTTAAGTTAACGATCTCAATTAATGTTGTTAACCCATTGTTTATTATATCTAATGAGATGTTAAATTATTATATTATCATGATATTATGATATATTAATATATCTTAATATGATATATATACATTTAAATGTCGTTACAACGATAATCGTTACATATATGTCTCGTTTCAAAATCCTTAAGTTAGTAGTCTTGTTTATATGTATATAACTCATTGTTAATATACTTATGGAGATACTTACTTATCATAATCTCATGTTAACCATATGTATATCCATATATATATCATCATGTCGTTTTTACAAGTTTTAACGTTCGTGAATCGCCGGTCAACTTGGGTGGTCAATTGTCTATATGAAACATATTTCAATTAATCAAGTCTTAACAAGTTTGATAGCTTAACATGTTGGAAACATTTAATCATGTAAATATCAATCTCAATTAATATATATAAACATGGAAAAGTTCGGGTCACTACAGTACCTACCCGTTAAATAAATTTCGTCCAGAAATTTTAAGCTGTTGAAGGTGTTGACGAATCTTCTGGAAATAGATGTGGGTATTTCTTCTTCATCTGATCTTCACGCTCCCAGGTGAACTCGGGTCCTCTACGAGCATTCCATCGAACCTTAACAATTGGTATCTTGTTTTGCTTAAGTCTTTTAACCTCACGATCCATTATTTCGACGGGTTCTTCGATGAATTGGAGTTTTTCGTTGATTTGGATTTCATCTAACAGAATAGTGAGATCTTCTTTAGCAAAACATTTCTTCAAATTCGAGACGTGGAAAGTGTTATGTACAGCCGCGAGTTGTTGAGGTAACTCAAGTCGGTAAGCTACTGGTCCGACACGATCAATAATCTTGAATGGTCCAATATACCTGGGATTTAATTTCCCTCGTTTACCAAATCGAACAACGCCTTTCAAAGGTGCAACTTTAAGCATGACCATCTCTCCAATTTCTAATTCTATATCTTTTCTTTTAATGTCAGCGTAGCTCTTTTGTCGACTTTGGGCGGTTTTCAACCGTTGTTGAATTTGGATGATCTTCTCGGTAGTTTCTTGTATAATCTCCGGACCCGTAATCTGTCTATCCCCCACTTCACTCCAACAAATTGGAGACCTGCACTTTCTACCATAAAGTGCTTCAAACGGCGCCATCTCAATGCTTGAATGGTAGCTGTTGTTGTAGGAAAATTCTGCTAACGGTAGATGTCGATCTCAACTGTTTCCGAAATCAATAACACATGCTCGTAGCATATCTTCAAGCGTTTGTATCGTCCTTTCGCTCTGCCCATCAGTTTGTGGATGATAGGCAGTACTCATGTCTAGACGAGTTCCTAATGCTTGCTGTAATGTCTGCCAGAATCTTGAAATAAATCTGCCATCCCTATCAGAGATAATAGAGATTGGTATTCCATGTCTGGAGATGACTTCCTTCAAATACAGTCGTGCTAACTTCTCCATCTTGTCATCTTCTCTTATTGGCAGGAAGTGTGCTGATTTGGTGAGACGATCAACTATTACCCAAATAGTATCAAAACCACTTGCAGTCCTTGGCAATTTAGTGATGAAATCCTTGGTAATGTTTTCCCATTTCCATTCTGGGATTTCGGGTTGTTGAAGTAGACCTGATGGTTTCTGATGCTCATCTTTGACCTTAGAACACGTCAAATATTCTCCTACGTATTTAGCAACATCGGCTTTCATACCCGGCCACCAAAAATGTTTCTTGAGATCCTTGTACATCTTCCCCGTTCCAGGATGTATTGAGTATCTGGTTTTATGAGCTTCTCTAAGTACCATTTCTCTCATATCTCCAAATTTTGGTACGCAAATCCTTTCAGCCCTATACCGGGTTCCGTCTTCCCGAATATTAAGATGCTTCTCCTATCCTTTGGGTATTTCATCCTTTAAATTTCCCTTTTTTAAAACTCCTTGTTGCGCCTCCTTTATTTGAGTAGTAAGGTTATTATGAATCATTATATTCATAGATTTTACTCGAATGGGTTCTCTGTCCTTCCTGCTCAAGGCATCGGCTACCACATTTTCCTTCCCCGGGTGGTAACGAATCTCAAAGTCGTAATCATTCAATAATTCAATCCACCTACGCTGCCTCATATTCAGTTGTTTCTGATTAAATATGTGTTGAAGACTTTTGTGGTCGGTATATATAATACTTTTGACCCCATATAAGTAGTGCCTCCAAGTCTTTAATGCAAAAACAACCGCGCCTAATTCTAAATCATGCGTCGTATAATTCTGTTCGTGAATCTTCAATTGTCTAGACGCATAAGCAATCACCTTCGTTCGTTGCATTAATACACAACCGAGACCTTGCTTTGATGCGTCACAATAAATCACAAAATCATCATTCCCTTCAGGCAATGACAATATAGGTGCCGTAGTTAGCTTTTTCTTCAATAACTGAAACGCTTTCTCTTGTTCATCATTCCATTCAAATTTCTTCCCTTTATGCGTTAATGCAGTCAAGGGTTTTGCTATTCTGGAAAAGTCTTGGATGAACCTTCTGTAGTAACCAGCTAGTCCTAAAAACTGGCGTATGTGTTTCGGAGTTTTCGGGGTTTCCCACTTTTCAACAGTTTCTATCTTTGCCGGATCCACCTTAATACCTTCTTTGTTCACTATGTGACCGAGGAATTGAACTTCTTCCAACCAAAATGCACACTTTGAAAACTTAGCGTACATTTCTTCCTTCCTCAATACTTCTAACACCTTTCTCAAATGTTCACCGTGTTCTTGGTCATTCTTTGAGTAAATATGTATGTCATCAATGAAAACAATGACAAACTTGTCAAGGTATGGTCCACACACTCGGTTCATAAGGTCCATGAACACAACTGGTGCATTAGTTAAACCAAATGGCATGACCATAAACTCGTAATGACCGTAACGTGTTCTGAAAGCAGTCTTTGGAATATCATCTTCTTTCACCCGCATTTGATGATACCCGGAACGTAAGTCAATCTTTGAATAAACAGACGAGCCTTGTAGTTGATCAAATAAGTCGTCGATTCTCGGTAGTGGGTAGCGGTTCTTGATGGTAAGTTTGTTCAACTCTCGGTAGTCGATACACAACCTGAATGTACCATCTTTCTTCTTGACAAACAAAACAGGAGCTCCCCACGGTGATGTGCTTGGTCGAATGAAACCACGCTCTAAAAGTTCTTGTAATTGGCTTTGCAGTTCTTTCATCTCGCTGGGTGCGAGTCTGTAAGGAGCACGAGCTATTGGTGCAGCTCCTGGTACAAGATCTATTTGAAATTCAACGGATCGATGTGGGGGTAATCCCGGTAATTCTTTCGAAAATACATCGGGAAATTCTTTTACGACGGGAACATCATTGATGCTCTTTTCTTCAGTTTGTACTTTCTCGACGTTTGCTAGAACAGCATAGCAACCTTTTCTTATTAGTTTTTGTGCCTTCAAATTACTAATAAGATGTAGCTTCATGTTGCCCTTTTCTCCGTACACCATTAAGGGTTTTCCTTTTTCTCGTATAATGCGAATTGCATTTTTGTAACAAACGATCTCTGCTTTCACTTCTTTCAACTAGTCCATACCGATTATCACATCAAAACTCCCTAACTCTACTGGTATCAAGTCAATCTTAAATGTTTCGCTAACCAGTTTAATTTCTCGATTCCGACATATATTATCTGCTGAAATTAATTTACCATTTGCTAATTCGAGTAAAAATTTACTATCCAAAGGCGTCAATGGACAACTTAATTTAGCACAAAAATCTCTACTCATATAGCTTCTATCCGCACCCGAATCAAATAAAACGTAAGCAGATTTATTGTCAATAAGAAACGTACCCGTAATAAGCTCCGGGTCTTCCTGTGCCTCTGCCGCATTAATATTGAAAACTCTTCCGCGGCCTTGTCCATTCGTGTTCTCCTGGTTCGGGAAATTTCTAATAATGTGGCCCAGTTTTCCACATTTATAACAAACTACATTGGCATAACTTGCTCCGACACTACTTGCTCCGCCATTACTCGTTCCGACACCATTTGTTCCTTTCGTTCTATTAACCCCTGGTCCGTAGACCTCACACTTCGCCGCGCTATGACCATTTCTTTTACACTTGTTGCAAAATTTGGCGCAGAACCCCGAGTGATACTTTTCACACCTTTGGCATAGCTGCTTCTGATTGTTGTTGTTGTTGCGGTTATTATTGTTGTTGGGATGATTGTTGTAGTTGCTGTTGTTGTTGTTGTTGTTGGGCCGTTTGTGGTAGTTGCGATTGATGTTGCGATTGTTGGGATAATTGTTGCGATTATTGTTGTAATTGCTGTTGTTGTTGTATTGGTGATTCTTATCACCGTTTTCCTCCCACTTTCTTTTGACTTGCTTCACATTGGCCTCTTCAGCAGTCTGTTCTTTAATTCTTTCTTCAATCTGGTTCACTAGTTTGTGAGCCATTCTACATGCCTGTTGTATGGAGGCGGGTGTAGTGACCCAAACTTTTCCATGTTTATATATATATTAAATGAAATTGTTATTTACATGATTAAGTGTTTCCAACATGTTAAGCAATTAAACTTGTTAAGACTTGATTAATTGAAATAGGTTTCATATAGACAATTGACCACTCAAGTTGACCGGTGATTCACGAACGTTAAAACTTGTAAAAACTATACGATGACATATATATGGTTATATATATAGTTAACATGATTTTATTATAAGTATGTATCTCATTAGGTATTTTAACAATGAGTTATATACATAAAAATGAGACTATTAATTTAAGAAACTCGAAAACGATATATATAACGATTATTGTTATAACAACGTCTTACTAGGTACATATGAATCATATTGATACACTTGGTTAATTATGTTAAATGATAATTAAATATATTATAAAGTGTATTAACAATGAAATACATATGTAAAAATAAGACTAATAACTTAATGATTTCGAAACGAGACATATATGTAACGATTATCGTTGTAACGACATTTAACTGTATATATATCATACTAAGATATATTATATATCATAATATCATGATAATATAACAATTTAACATCTCATTTGTTATAATAAACAATGGGTTAACAACATTCAACAAGATCGTTAACCTAAAGGTTTCAAAACAACATTTACATGTAACGACTAACGATGACTTAACGACTCAGTTAAAATGTATATACATGTAGTGTTTTAATATGTATTCATACACTTTTGAAAGACTTCAAGACACTTATCAAAATACTTCTACTTAACAAAAATGCTTACAATTACATCCTCGTTCAGTTTCATCAACAATTCTACTCGTATGCACCCGTATTCGTACTCGTACAATACACAGCTTTTAGATGTATGTACTATTGGTATATACACTCCAATGATCAGCTCTTAGCAGCCCATGTGAGTCACCTAACACATGTGGGAACCATCATTTGGCAACTAGCATGAAATATCTCATAAAATTACAAAAATATGAGTAATCATTCATGACTTATTTACATGAAAACAAAATTACATATCCTTTATATCTAATCCATACACCAACGACCAAAAACACCTACAAACACTTTCATTCTTCAATTTTCTTCATCTAATTGATCTCTCTCAAGTTCTATCTTCAAGTTCTAAGTGTTCTTCATAAATTCCAAAAGTTCTAGTTTCATAAAATCAAGAATACTTCCAAGATTGCAAGTTTACTTCCAAGTTTTCTAAATCCATTCCAAGTAATCATCCAAGATCAAGAAACCTTTGTTACTTACAGTAGGTTATCTTTCTAATACAAGGTAATAATCATATTCAAACTTTAATTCAATTTCTATAACTATAACAATCTTATTTCGAGTGGAAATCTTACTTGAAATTGTTTTCGTGTCATGATTCTGCTTCAAGAACTTTCAATCCATCCAAGGATCCTTAGAAGCTAGATCTATTTTTCTCATTTCCAGTAGGTTTATCCAAGGAACTTGAGGTAGTAATGATGTTCATAACATCATTCGATTCATACATATAAAGCTATCTTATTCGAAGGTTTAAACTTGTAATCACTAGAACATAGTTTAGTTAATTCTAAACTTGTTCGCAAATAAAAGTTAATCCTTCTAACTTGACTTTTAAAATCAACTAAACACATGTTCTATATCTATATGATATGCTAACTTAATGATTTAAAACCTGAAAACATGAAAAACACCGTAAAACCGGATTTACGCCGTCGTAGTAACACCGCGGGCTGTTTTGGGTTAGTTAATTAAAAACTATGATAAACTTTGATTTAAAAGTTGTTATTCTGGGAAAATTATTTTTATTATGAACATGAAACTATATCCAAAAATTATGGTTAAACTCAAAGTGGAAGTATATTTTCTAAAATGGTCATCTAGACGTCGTTCTTTCGACTGAAATGACTACCTTTACAAAAACGACTTGTAACTTATTTTCCGACTATAAACCTATACTTTTTCTGTTTAGATTCATAAAATAGAGTTCAATATGAAACCATAGCAATTTGATTCACTCAAAACGGATTTAAAATGAAGAAGTTATGGGTAAAACAAGATTGGATAATTTTTCTCATTTTAGCTACGTGAAAATTGGTAACAAATCTATTCCAACCATAACTTAATCAACTTGTATTGTATATTATGTAATCTTGAGATACCATAGACACGTATACAATGTTTCAACCTATCATGTCGACACATCTATATATATTTCGGAACAACCATAGACACTCTATATGTGAATGTTGGAGTTAGCTATACAGGGTTGAGGTTGATTCCAAAATATATATAGTTTGAGTTGTGATCAATACTGAGATACGTATACACTGGGTCGTGGATTGATTCAAGATAATATTTATCGATTTATTTCTGTACATCTAACTGTGGACAACTAGTTGCAGGTTACTAACGAGGACAGCTGACTTAATAAACTTAAAACATCAAAATATATTCAAAGTGTTGTAAATATATTTTGAACATACTTTGATATATATGTATATATTGTTATAGGTTCGTGAATCAACCAGTGGCCAAGTCTTACTTCCCGACGAAGTAAAAAATCTGTGAAAGTGAGTTATAGTCCCACTTTTAAAATCTAATATTTTTGGGATGAGAATACATGCAGGTTTTATAAATGATTTACAAAATAGACACAAGTACGTGAAACTACATTCTATGGTTGAATTATCGAAATCGAATATGCCCCTTTTTATTAAGTCTGGTAATCTAAGAATTTGGGAACAGACACCCTAATTGACGCGAATCCTAAAGATAGATCTATTGGGCCTAACAAACCCCATCCAAAGTACCGGATGCTTTAGTACTTCGAAATTTATATCATATCCGAAGGGTGTCCCGGAATGATGGGGATATTCTTATATATGCATCTTGTTAATGTTGGTTACTAGGTGTTCACCATATGAATGATTTTTATATCTATGTATGGGATATGTATTGAAATATGAAATCTTGTGGTCTATTGTTACGATTTGATATATATAGGTTAAACCTATAACTCACCAACATTTTTGTTGACGTTTAAAGCATGTTTATTCTGAGGCTTATACTAAGAGCTTCCGCTGTTGCATACTAAAATAAGGACAAGATTTGGAGTCCATGTTTGTATGATATTGTGTAAAAACTGCATTCAAGAAACTGATTTTGATGTAACATATTTGTATTGTAAACCATTATGTAATGGTCGTGTGTAAACAGGATATTTTAGATTATCATTATTTGATAATCTACGTAAAGCTTTTTAAACCTTTATTTATGAAATAAAGGTTATGGTTTGTTTTAAAATGAATGCAGTCTTTGAAAAACGTCTCATATAGAGGTCAAAACCTCGCAACAAAATCAATTAATATGGAACGTTTTTAATCAATAAGAACGGGACATTTCAGTTGGGTTGTGCCGAAGAATTCTGACCGACTCTAGACAAGATTTCATCAATCATGTCTCCGACTCTAGACAACTCAACTGAAATGTCCCGTTCTTATTGATTAAAAACGTTCCATATTAATTGATTTCGTTGCGAGGTTTTGACCTCTATATGAGACGTTTTTCAAAGACTGCATTCATTTTTAAAACAAACCATAACCTTTATTTTATAAATGAAGGTTTAAAAAGCTTTACGTAGATTATCAAATAATGATAATCTAAAATATCCTGTTTACACACGACCATTACATAATGGTTTACAATACAAATATGTTACATCGAAATCAGTTTCTTGAATGCAGTTTTTACACAATATCATACAAACATGGACTCCAAATCTTGTCCTTATTTTAGTATGCAACAGCGAAAGCTCTTAATATTCACCTGAGAATAAACATGCTTTAAACGTCAACAAAAATGTTGGTGAGTTATAGGTTTAACCTATATATATATCAAATCGTAACAATAGACCACAAGATTTCATATTTCAATACACATCCCATACATAGAGATAAAAATCATTCATATGGTGAACACCTGGTAACCGACATTAACAAGATGCATATATAAGAATATCCCCATCATTCTGGGACACCCTTCGGATATGATATAAATTTCGAATTACTAAAGCATCCGGTACTTTGGATGGGGTTTGTTAGGCCCAATAGATCTATCTTTAGGATTCGCGTCAATTAGGGTGTCTGTTCCCTAATTCTTAGATTACCAGACTTAATAAAAAGGGGCATATTCGATTTCGATAATTCAACCATAGAATGTAGTTTCACGTACTTGTGTCTATTTTGTAAATCATTTATAAAACCTGCATGTATTATCATTCCAAAAATATTAGATTTTAAAAGTAGGACTATAACTCACTTTCACAGATTTTTACTTCGTCGAGAAGTAAGACTTGGCCACTGTTGATTCACGAACCTATAACAATATATACATATATATTAAAGTATGTTCAAAATATATTTACAACACTTTTAATATATTTTGATGTTTTAAGTTTATTAAGTCAGCTGTCCTCGTTAGTAACCTACAACTAGTTGTCCACAGTTAGATGTACAGAAATAAATCGATAAATATTATCTTGAATCAATCCACGACCCAGTGTATACGTATCTCAGTATTAATCACAACTCAAACTATATATATTTTGGAATCAACCTCAACCCTGTATAGCTAACTCCAACATTCACATATAGAGTGTCTATGGTTGTTCCGAAATATATATAGATGTGTCGACATGATAGGTCGAAACATTGTATACGTGTCTATGGTATCTCAAGATTACATAATATACAATACAAGTTGATTAAATTATGGTTGGAATAGATTTGTTACCAATTTTCACGTAGCTAAAATGAGAAAAATTATCCAATCTTGTTTTACCCATAACCTCTTCATTTTAAATCCGTTTTGAGTGAATCAAATAGCTATGGTTTCATATTGAACTCTATTTTATGAATCTAAACAGAAAAAGTATAGGTTTATAGTCGGAAAAATAAGTTACAAGTCGTTTTTGTGAAGGTAGTCATTTTAGTCGAAAGAACGACGTCTAGATGACCATTTTAGAAAACATACTTCCACTTTGAGTTTAACCATAATTTTTGGATATAATTTTATGTTCATAATAAAAATCATTTTCTCAGAATAACCACTTTTAAATCAAAGTTTATCATAGTTTTTAATTAACTAACCCAAAACAGCCCGCGGTGTTACTACGACGGCGTAAATCCGGTTTTATGGTGTTTTTCGTGTTTCCAGGTTTTAAATCATTAAGTTAGCATATCATATAGATATAGAACATTTGTGTAGTTAATTTTGAAAGTCAAGTTAGAAGGATTAACTTTTGTTTGCGAACAAGTTTAGAATTAACTAAACTATGTTCTAGTGATTACGAGTTTAAACCTTCGAATAAGATAGTTTTATATATATGAATCGAATGATGTTATGAACATCATTAATACCTCAAGTTTAGTAGGTAAACCTACTGGAAGTGACAAGAAATGATCTAGCTTCAAAGGATCTTGGATGGCTTGAAAGTTCTTGAAGTAGGATCATGACACAAAAACAAGTTCAAGTAAGATTTTTACTCGAATTAAGATAGTTTATAGTTATAGAAATTGAATCAAAGTTTGAATATGAATATTACCTTGAATAAGAAAGATAACCTACTGTATATAACAAAGGTTTCTTGATCTTAGATGATTACTTGGAATGGATTAGAAAGCTTGGAAGTAAATTAGTAAACTTGAAGGGATTTTTGAAGTGTTCTTGAAGTGTTCTTCCTATGATGATTATAGCTTGATTCTTGAAGTGATTTTTGATGAACATGATGATTAACTACTGGAAAAATACGTTCATAATAGTGTGTGTGTGTGTGTGTTGAGAGATAATTAGAAAGAGAATTGGAAGTGAAATGGAGTGAATGATGAGTGGTAATTGGTGAGTGGTGAGTGGGGTTAAAAGGAGTTCTAGTTAGTTGACTAGCTCATGGTAGAAGTTAAAATTGATTACTCATACATGACATAATCAAGAGTGGAATCCCATACTAGTTCCTATTGGTATATACCCATAGTAAGTACGTTTTGAAGCTGTGTATAATACGGGTAAGAATACGACTAGAATTCTTGATGAAAGAAAAGAATGGGAAAGTAACTGTAACCATTTTAGTTAAGTATGAGTGTTTTGATATATGTCTTGAAGTCTTCCAAAAGTATTTTAATACATCTAAATACACTACATGTATATACATTTTAACTGAGTCATTAAGTCATCGTTAGTCGTTACATATAAGTGTTGTTTTGAAACCTTTAAGTTAATGATCTCAATTAATGTTGTTAACCCATTGTTTATTATATCTAATGAGATGTTAAATTATTATATTATCATGATATTATGATATATTAATATATCTTAATATGATATATATACATTTAAATGTCGTTACAACGATAATCGTTACATATATGTCTCGTTTCGAAATCCTTAAGTTAGTAGTCTTGTTTATATGTATATAACTCATTGTTAATATACTTATGGAGATACTTACTTATCCTAATCTCATGTTAACCATATGTATATCCATATATATATCGTCATGTCGTTTTTACAAGTTTTAACGTTCGTGAATCGCCGGTCAACTTGGGTGGTCAATTGTCTATATGAAACATATCTCAATTAATCAAGTCTTAACAAGTTTGATTGCTTAACATGTTGGAAATATTTAATCATGTAAATATCAATCTCAATTAATATATATAAACATGGAAAAGTTAGGGTCACTACACATAACGGTTATGTTGCACAAGACCAAGGATGGGAAGTAATCCTAGTAAAACCAGAATGCATGACTTGTTTCTGGACGTATGAATTACGTGTCTTTATTGCCTTTGCTGAACGACTTGTGTACTAGCTAGAATTATCTTCAGAACCATCATGTATCAAATTTATTGTGTGCTATATTTCATGCTATATGTAAAATAAGCGGTATTGTAAGTTTGTAAAATATTGTGTAAAAGTTTGAACGCGAAATATTATTATAATAAGTTTTTCATATAGAATTGTAGTAGTTGAATTGTATATTAGCTACTAAGTATGAACTTAACGGGTAGGTACTACCAGAATTTAAACTTATAAAACGCTAATATGAAGAAAAAGCTTTTATAAATGAGTTCATATTATGCTACAAAATACTATTAACTACTCTTAATATTCTGTATGATTAACTTGTTCCATTTGACTATTTTAAAGGAAATGGCACCGACTACTCGACACACTGTGAATATGAATGAAGAGGAATTTCGTACTTTTTTAGCTTCAAACATAGCCGCAGTACAGGCTGCGCTACATACCAACAATAACCTTGGATCTAGCACTACAGGAAATCGTGTAGGATGCACCTACAAAGAATTCACTGCCTGCAAACCTTTGGAATTTGATGGAACCGAAGGACCGATCAGATTGAAACGGTGGACCGAGAAGGTCGACTTGGTGTTTGCCATAAGTAAGTGTACTGAAGAGGACAAAGTGAAGTACGCTACGCATACCTTTACAGGTTCTGCATTAACATGGTGGAATACCTATCTAGAGCAAGTGGGACAAGATGATGCGTACGCACTACCGTGGTCAGCATTTAAGCACTTGATGAACGAGAAGTACCGTCCCAGAACCGAGGTCAATAAGCTCAAGACAGAACTTAGAGGGTTACGAACCCAAGGATTTGATATTACCACGTACGAAAGACGATTCACAGAATTGTGACTATTGTGTCCGGGAGCATTCGAAGATGAGGAAGAGAAGATCGACGCGTTTGTGAAAGGATTACCGGAAAGAATCCAAGAAGATATAAGTTCACACGAGCCCGCCTCCATACAACAGGCATGTAGAATGGCTCACAAACTAGTGAACCAGATTGAAGAAAGAATTAAAGAACAGACTGCTGAAGAGGCCAATGTGAAGCAAGTCAAAAGAAAGTGGGAGGAAAACGGTGATAAGAATCACCAATACAACAACAACAGCAATTACAACAATAATCGCAATAATTATCCCAACAATCGCAACATCAATCGCAACTACAACAAACGGCCCAACAACAACAACAACAACAACAGCAACTACAACAATCATCCCAACAACAATAATAACCGCAACAACAACAACAATCAGAAGCAGCTATGCCAAAGGTGTGAAAAGTATCACTCGGGGTTCTGCACCAAATTTTGCAACAAGTGTAAAAGAAATGGTCATAGCGCGGTGAAGTGTGAGGTCTACGGACCAGGGGTTAATAGAATGAAAGGAACAAATAGTGTCGGAACGAGTAATGGCAGAGCAAGTAGTGTCGGAGCAAGTTATGCCAATGTAGTTTGTTATAAATGTGGAAAACCGGGCCACATTATTAGAAATTGCACAAACCAGGAGAACATGAATGGACAAGGCCGCGGAAGAGTTTTCAATATTAATGCGGCAGAGGCACAGGAAGACCCGGAGCTTGTTACGGGTACGTTTCTTATTGACAATAAATCTGCTTACGTTTTATTTGATTTGGGTGCGGATAGAAGCTATATGAGTAGAGATTTTTGTGCTAAATTAAGTTGTCCATTGACGCCTTTGGATAGTAAATTTTTACTCGAATTAGCAAATGGTAAATTAATTTCAGCAGATAATATATGTCGGAATCGAGAAATTAAACTGGTTAGCGAAACATTTAAGATTGATTTGATACCAGTAGAGTTAGGGAGTTTTGATGTGATAATCGGTATGGACTGGTTGAAAGAAGTAAAGCAGAGATCGTTTGTTACAAAAATGCAATTCGCATTATACGAGAAAAAGGAAAACCCTTAATGGTGTACGGAGAAAAGGGCAACACGAAGCTACATCTTATTAGTAATTTGAAGGCACAAAAACTAATAAGAAAAGGTTGCTATGCTGTTTTAGCACACGTCGAGAAAGTACAAACTGAAGAAAAGAGCATCAATGATGTTCCCATTGCAAAAGAATTTCCCGATGTATTTCCGAAAGAATTAACAGGATTACCCCCACATCGATCCGTTGAATTTCAAATAGATCTTGTACCAGGAGCTGCACCAATAGCTCGTGCCCCTTACAGACTCGCACCCAACGAGATGAAAGAACTGCAAAGCCAATTACAAGAACTTTTAGAGCGTGGTTTCATTCGACCAAGCACATCACCGTGGGGAGCTCCTGTTTTGTTTGTCAAGAAGAAAGATGGTACATTCAGGTTGTGTATCAACTACCGAGAGTTGAACAAACTTACCATCAAGAACCGCTACCCACTACCGAGAATCGACGACTTATTTGATCAACTACAAGGCTCGTCTGTTTATTCAAAGATTAACTTACGTTCCGGGTATCATTAAATGCGGGTGAAAGAAGATGATATTCCAAAGACTGCTTTCAGAACACGTTACGGTCATTACGAGTTTATGGTCATGCCGTTTGGTTTAACTAATGCACCAGCTGTGTTCATGGACCTTATGAACCGAGTGTGTGGACCATACCTTGACAAGTTTGTCATTGTTTTCATTGATCACATACTTATTTACTCAAAGAATGACCAAGAACACGGTGAACATTTGAGAAAGGTGTTAGAAGTATTGAGGAAGGAAGAATTGTATTCTAAGTTTTCAAAGTGTGCATTTTGGTTGGAAGAAGTTCAATTCCTCGGTCACATAGTGAACAAAGAAGGTATTAAGGTGGATCCGGCAAAGATAGAAACTGTTGAAAAGTGGGAAACCCCGAAAACTCCGAAACACATACGCCAGTTTTTAGGACTAGCTGGTAACTACAGAAGGTTCATCCAAGACTTTTCCAGAATAGCAAAACCCTTGACTGCATTAACGCATAAAGGGAAGAAATTTGAATGGAATGATGAACAAGAGAAAGCGTTTCAGTTATTGAAGAAAAAGCTAACTACGGCACCTATATTGTCATTGCCTGAAGGGAATGATGATTTTGTGATTTATTGTGATGCATCAAAGCAAGGTCTCGGTTGTGTATTAATGCAATGAATGAAGGTGATTGCTTATGCATCTAGACAATTGAAGATTCACGAACAAAATTATACGACGCATGATTTGGAATTAGGCGCGGTTGTTTTTGCATTAAAGACTTGGAGGCACTACTTATATGGGGTCAAAAGTATTATATATACCGACCACAAAAGTCTTCAACACATATTTAATTAGAAACAACTGAATATGAGGCAGCGTAGGTGGATTGAATTATTGAATGATTACGACTTTGAGATTCGTTACCACCCGGGGAAGGCAAATGTGGTAGCCGATGCCTTGAGCAGGAAGGACAGAGAACCCATTCGAGTAAAATCTATGAATATAATGATTCATAATAACCTTACTACTCAAATAAAGGAGGCGCAACAAGGAGTTTTAAAAAAGGGAAATTTAAAGGATGAAATACCCAAAGGATAGGAGAAGCATCTTAATATTCGGGAAGACGGAACCCGGTATAGGGCTGAAAGGATTTGGGTACCAAAATTTGGAGATATGAGAGAAATGGTACTTAGAGAAGCTCATAAAACCAGATACTCAATACATCCTGGAACGGGGAAGATGTACAAGGATCTCAAGAAACATTTTTGGTGGCCGGGTATGAAAGCCGATGTTGCTAAATACGTAGGAGAATGTTTGACGTGTTCTAAGGTCAAAGCTGAGCATCAGAAACCATCAGGTCTACTTCAACAACCCGAAATCCCAGAATGGAAATGGGAAAACATTACCATGGATTTCATCACTAAATTGCCAAGGACTGCAAGTGGTTTTGATACTATTTGGGTAATAGTTGATCGTCTCACCAAATCAGCACACTTCCTGCCAATAAGAGAAGATGAAAAGATGGAGAAGTTAACACGACTGTATTTGAAGGAAGTCGTCTCCAGACATGGAATACCAATCTCTATTATCTCTGATAGGGATGGCAGATTTATTTCAAGATTCTGGCAGACATTACAGCAAGCATTAGGAACTCGTCTTGACATGAGTACTGCCTATCATCCACAAACTGATGGTCAGAGCGAAAGGACGATACAAACATTTAAAGACATGCTACGAGCATGTGTTATTGATTTCGAAAACAGTTGGGATCGACATCTACCGTTAGCAGAATTTTCCTACAACAACAGCTACCATTCAAGCATTGAGATGGCCCCGTTTGAAGCACTTTATGGTAGAAAGTGCAGGTCTCCGATTTGTTGGAGTGAAGTAGGGGATAGACAGATTACGGGTCCGGAGATTATACAAGAAACTACCGAGAAGATCATCCAAATTCAACAACGGTTGAAAACCGCCCAAAGTTGGCAAAAGAGCTACGCTGACATTAAAAGAAAAGATACAGAATTTGAAATTGGAGAAATGGTCATGCTTAAATTTGCACCTTGGAAAGGCGTTGTTCGATTTGGTAAACGAGGGAAATTAAATCCAAGGTATATTGGACCATTCAAGATTATTGATCGTGTCGGACCAGTAGCTTACCGACTTGAGTTACCTCAACAACTCGCGGCTGTACATAACACTTTCCATGTCTCGAATTTGAAGAAATGTTTTGCTAAAGAAGATCTCACTATTCCGTTAGATGAAATCCAAATCAACGAAAAACTTCAATTCATCGAAGAACCCGTTGAAATAATGGATCGTGAGGTTAAAAGACTTAAGCAAAACAAGATACCAATTGTTAAGGTTCGATGGAATGCTCGTAGAGGACCCGAGTTCACCTGGGAGCGTGAAGATCAGATGAAGAAGAAATACCCGCATCTATTTCCAGAAGATTCGTCAACACCTTCAACAGCTTAAAATTTCGGGACGAAATTTATTTAACGGGTAGGTACTGTAGTGACCCGAACTTTTCCATGTTTATATATATTAATTGAGATTGATATTTACATGATTAAATGTTTCCAACATGTTAAGCAATCAAACTTGTTAAGACTTGATTAATTGAAATATGTTTCATATAGACAATTGACCACCCAAGTTGACCGGTGATTCACGAACGTTAAAACTTGTAAAAACTATATGATGACATATATATGGATATATATATATATATATATATATATATATATAGTTAACATGATACTATGATAAGTAAACATATCATTAAATATATTAACAATGAACTACATATGTAAAAACAATACTACTAACTTAATGATTTTTAAACGAGACATATATGTAACGATTATCGTTGTAAAGACATTTAATGTATATATATCATATTAAGAGATATTCATACATGATAATATCATGATAATATAATAATTTAAAATCTCATTTGAAATTATAAACATTGGGTTAACAACATTTAACAAGATCGTTAACCTAAAGGTTTCAAAACAACACTTACATGTAACGACTAACGATGACTTAACCTAGTGTTTTAATATGTATTTATACACTTTTGAAAGACTTCAATACACTTATCAAAATACTTCTACTTAACAAAAATGCTTACAATTACATCCTCGTTCAGTTTCATCAACAATTTTACTCGTATGCACCCGTATTCGTACTCGTACAATACACAGCTTTTAGATGTATGTACTATTAGTATATACACTCCAATGATCAGCTCTTAGCAGCCCATGTGAGTCACCTAACACATGTGGGAACCATCATTTGGCAACTAGCATGAAATATCTCATAAAATTACAAAAATATGAGTAATCATTCATGACTTATTTACATGAAAACAAAATTACATATCCTTTATATCTAATCCATACACCAACGACCAAAAACACCTACAAACACTTTCATTCTTCAATTTTCTTCATCTAATTGATCTCTCTCAAGTTCTATCTTCAAGTTCTAAGTGTTCTTCATATATTCTACAAGCTCTAGTTACATAAAATCAAGAATACTTTCAAGTTTGCTAGCTCACTTCCAATCTTGTAAGGTGATCATCCAACCTCAAGAAATCTTTGTTGCTTACAGTAGGTTATCATTCTAATACAAGGTAATAATCATATTCAAACTTTGGTTCAATTTCTATAACTATAACAATCTTATTTCAAGTGATGATCTTACTTGAACTTGTTTTCGTGTCATGATTCTGCTTCAAGAACTTCGAGCCATCTAAGGATCCGTTGAAGCTAGATCCATTTTTCTCTTTTCCAGTAGGTTTATCCAAGGAACTTAAGATAGTAATGATGTTCATAACATCATTCGATTCATACATATAAAGCTATCTTATTCGAAGGTTTAAACTTGTAATCACTAGAACATAGTTTAGTTAATTCTAAACTTGTTCGCAAACAAAAGTTAATCCTTCTAACTTAACTTTTAAAATCAACTAAACACATGTTCTATATTTATATGATATGCTAACTTAATGATTTAAAACCTGGAAACACGAAAAACACCGTAAAACCGGATTTACGCCGTCGTAGTAACACCGCGGGCTATTTTGGGTTAGTTAATTAAAAACTATGATAAACTTTGATTTAAAAGTTGTTATTCTGAGAAAATGATTTTTATTATGAACATGAAACTATATCCAAAAATTATGGTTAAACTCAAAGTGGAAGTATGTTTTCTAAAATGGTCATCTAGACGTCGTTCTTTCGACTGAAATGACTACCTTAACAAAAATGAATTGTAACTTATTATTCTGACTATGAACCTATACTTTTTCTGTTTAGATTCATAAAATAGAGTTCAATATGAAACCATAGCAATTTGATTCACTCAAAACGGATTTAAAATGAAGAAGTTATGGGTAAAACAAGATTGGATAATTTTTCTCATTTTAGCTACGTGAAAATTGGTAACAAATCTATTCCAACCATAACTTAATCAACTTGTATTGTATATTATGTAATCTTGAGATACCATAGACACGTATACAATGTTTCGACCTATCATGTCGACACATCTATATATATTTCGGAACAACCATAGACACTCTATATGTGAATGTTGGAGTTAGTTATACAGGGTTGAGGTTGATTCCAAAATATATATAGTTTGAGTTGTGATCAATACTGAGATACATATACACTGGATCGTGGATTGATTTAAGATAATATTTATCGATTTATTTCTGTGCAACTAACTGTGGACAACTAGTTGTAGGTTACTAACGAGGACAGCTGACTTAATAAACTTAAAACATCAAAATATATTAAAAGTGTTGTAAATATATTTTGAACATACTTTGATATATATGTATATATTATTATAGGTTCGTGAATCAACCAGTGGTCAAGTCTTACTTCCCGACGAAGTAAAAATCTGCGAAAGTGAGTTATAGTCCCACTTTTAAAATCTAATATTTTTGGGATGAGAATACATGCAGGTTTTATAAATGATTTACAAAATAGACACAAGTACGTGAAACTACATTCTATGGTTGAATTATCGAAATCGAATATGCCCTTTTTATTAAGTCTGGTAATCTAAGAATTAGGGAACAGACATCCTAATTGACGCGAATCCTAAAGATAGATCTATTGGGCCTAACAAACCCCATCCAAAGTACCGGATGCTTTAGTACTTCGAAATTTATATCATATCCGAAGGGTGTCCCGGAATGATGGGGATATTCTTATATATGCATCTTGTTAATGTCGGTTACCAGGTGTTCACCATATGAATGATTTTTATCTCTATGTATGGGATGTGTATTGAAATATGAAATCTTGTGGTCTATTATTATGATTTGATATATATGTTAAACCTATAACTCACCAACATTTTTGTTGACGTTTTAAGCATGTTTATTCTCAAGTGATTATTAAGAGCTTCCGCTGTCATATACTTAAATAAGGACGAGATTTGGAGTCCATGCTTGTATGATATTGTGTAAAAACTGCATTCAAGAAACTTATTTTGTTGTAACATATTTGTATTGTAAACCATTATGTAATGGTCGTGTGTAAACAGGATATTTTAGATTATCATTATTTGATAATCTACGTAAAGCTTTTTAAAACCTTTATCTATGAAATAAAGGTTATGGTTTGTTTTAAAAATGAATGCAGTCTTTGAAAAACGTCTCATATAGAGGTCAAAACCTCGCAACGAAATCAATTAATATGGAACGTTTTTAATCAATAAGAACGGGACATTTCACCGTTCATATGTGTCGAAGAAAAAACGTTGAATGCTCGAGGTTACGCCTATGTAGCTATGGAAAACCAATTAGTCCGACTATCTTATGAGTGGGCTAAAGCAAGTCACTGAGAATTCTATCTCACAGGTAAGTATGTACAGTTTTTTATTTTTATTTTATGTTTTTAACCTTTTGATAATAAACGCTAAATCGTTCGCTATAAAGTATTAAATTGGTATTCAATAAAATTAGGTTTTGCGACCGAAATTATTGATATCATATAAAAATTTATTACATCACTACGAAATTTACCGTTTATTCTTAAGGTATAAATATCTTTAATCAATCAACCCAAAATATTTCAAAAATTCGTCAGGAGTAAACCTAGGTAATATAGCCGAAATTACTTTACCGAAAAGAGGGGCGTATATTTTGATAATATTTGATTGATTAAAGTCGGATAAAAGACCAAAAAGATTTTTAATTTTATTTTTACTTTATTTTTAAAATTAATATATAAATATTAAATTAATATTATAAACATTTTAAAATCAATATATTTAAAATTGTAAATATTTGAAAAATTAATATTTTTAATATAAGTTTGTATGTATAAAAACAAAAATATAATATAAATTTGGTATGATTTTTTACTATTACTAATATGAATTTTTAATTTTATGCATTTTAAATTTAAGTTTGGTGTGAATTTAAAAACAAAAATTTACTTTATTTCGCTAAGTTAAAAATTGATTTCTAAAAATTCATCGTGAGTTGAAAACTAGGTCGTTGAACAGAAATTGCTCTACCCAAGGGAGGGACGAGAATTTTTATTATCATTATTTTTAATCTTGTTGAATTAAAGTATGCCAAAAACATTAAAAAAAAATTCAAAAAAATCTTTACTTTTAAAGTCGCGCTTTAAATTGACAAATTTAAAAATTTTGTCGAGGGACGGACTAGGACAACGATCCGAAACACCCTCACTCCTAAAAAGAAACAAATTTTTAAAATTTTATTAATTTATGTTTTAGAATTTATAAGGTTTTTATAAATAAAAAAATAAATAAGAAGAGCAAAAGTTACTGTACCCGGACCCCATGCGATCGCATGGGGTTTGCCTTGAATATTCATGCGATCGTATGGATAGAAAATTCAGGCCAGGATCAAAAGCAGTCGACTGGTCTGTCTTCACACTCCACACACACACATACGCGAAAACACCCCAAAACCTCTCAAATTTCATCATTTTTCACCAAAATTCACCAAATTTCTTGCTACAATCCGCTCTAAACATGAAATTATTAAGAAGTTTATCAAGAAAGGTAACAATTACATCCCTAAACCTCTTTAAATTTGATTTTTAGTGTTCTTGAGCTATATTTTTTCTAATTTGATTTTGTTAGTTTCTAGTGTAATTAGAGTTAAATTGTTAGTATTTTATGTATGTATAACCTAGATTGATGCTATTTAACAAGATTTGAAGTCAAAAACTTCAAAAATTTTAGAAATCTAGGGGTTTGTGTTCTTGAGCAATTTGGGACTTTTTGATATAAACAGGTTATGGCCGATTTTTTTCATGAATTTATTGCTAAATTAAGTAGTGTAACATGTTTAGGTAGCTAAATCATCCAAACTTTGATCCTAAACATGATTTTTGAGAATTAAAGTGGACTTTTTAGGTATAAAATTCATGAACTTGATTAATTTGATATAATTGCCATTTGAGACTTGTTTAATTGTTAGCAATGACTAATTTGACATGTTATTTGAGTTAAATGGTTATGAACTTTGTATACATTTTCATAAAGGCTTATTTGAAAAAGTGTAGAATTGTAAAAATTGTGAAAATGTGTATATGTTTAATTTTGATTTAACATGTTATTGTAATTTTTTTAATTTGTTATTTTGCTAACACTAATGCATATTTGGATGCACAAATTTTGTGTTTAATGTGTTTTACAGAGATTTACAGATACTGATGGTGCAACATCATCATCCAGGCAACCTGCTCCAGAACCTGAACCTGAAATGTAATATGAACCCGAACAAGAACAACAACAGGAACCACAACAACAGCATGATCAACACGTACCTTATTATGATCCACTACAATTTGTTGATGACTTTATAGTATTTCCGATACATCCGCCAGTAGACTACCCAACGATTCCTGAACACACATTGCATCCTAATCCGAGATTCGATAGAAGCTGGAGGGATTACCCAGCATATCAAAGTAACAAATTCAAACTGATACTGAAAAATGTAGAAGTGGCACGGATAATCGATTGGGATCCTTTGGAAAGGGTCCAACTTGTTAACTCAGTTAGACAGCATCTGATCCAAAGGTATGGCAGCACTTCTTTTCATGATTGGGAACGTCTATTCACCATTCGTAGACCTGTATATAAGGAATGGTGTGTTGAGTTGATTAGTACTATAGCTTTAAATGTAGATGTAGATAGATTATATGATAGAAGTTTTCTTAGATTTATACTTGGCCGTAGGATGTATAGGATGTCCATGCTGGACATGGCCAGGGCTTTATAGATATATACTCCCGGAGAATTACTACTACCCGATTGTATGAATTTGATTTATCGTGGTGAAAGGGTAGATAGGAATTTTGACGCGAATGCTGTCTGGAGGCGTATGTCAAACTATAATGTTTTTACACTGGGAGGAAAACACTCATACTTACATATTAACAAAGCCGAGCTTCGTATAATTCATAGATTTTTGGCTAACTCGATTACACAGAGAGGTCACAACAAGAAAAAATTGACCCTACATGATTTATTTTACCTAAAGTGTATTTGAGACCCAAGAAGCTTTGTTAATATCCCCTACTGTGTTGGTTTTTATTTGTCCAAAATGGTGGAAGGAATGCAGGAAGGGGGGATAATTGGAGGAGGTATTTTTGTTACTCTCATTGGAGAGTATGTGGGTGTAGATAAGGAACAAGGGGGTCCACTTTTGGAATGTAGGGAACAGGTTGAACCTTTAGGATTGAGGGTTTATGTAGGTGCTAAGGTATTAAAGAGTAGACGCAACCAGGCAATACCCTATGAAGGTAGTCATCCTCAGGTATATAGAGGCTCAGACGAGGAAATGGAGGAAGCGGATGACATTAGGGATGTCATTCGGGAGGCTATGACTGACGTCTACCAGCATATAGATGAGGTAGATATGACAAACGCGGAGAGATTTCGTCGGATGGAACAGTGGCAAGCCCGGAATAATTACGAGCATTCCAGGTAACGACATCATGATAGATGGGACTATCATCAGCGTCAGATTATGAGCTGGCTGTCACCTCAGGATCACAACGTTCCGACCCGACCTGCTTACTATCCTCCACACCAGCCCGAGATGAGACCGCCAATTACTCTCTACGACCCTAACCAGGCATACCAATACACCTATCACCAACCATGGAACCCGGATGACGACATGAACTGGAACCCCTATCCAGATTGATTTAGTTTCTGTTGGTAATTTTTATTATTTTTATTTTTATTATTTCTGTTTGTTTATGTTTAAACACATTATATTATGATACTTTTAATGTTTAATATTTTTATTTTTTACTAATATTTCATATTTGATTTGAAAGTGGGATTTTAAGTCCCATTTCAAATTACCATGCTTGTCTATATTTGTATGTATGTATATTGTCAATTGTACACAACAGGGTAAAACAGCGCATTTTCAAAGACTGGCATTAAGTTCAGCAAAAGCTACTAATTTTGACAACAAAACGAAAAATAAATGTGATGTAACAACAAGACGGAATGAACAAATGATGTGCACCATTTATCATTCAACAAACAAATGCCAATATGTTTGGAAACTTTGGTAAAATTTAATCATTTTTCTACGCTAATCACCCTCAATAATTTAAATTCTTACTGATTTCTTGCAAATGAGGGCATTGCAAGATCTTAAGTGTGGGAAGGGGGTTAAATTCTTTCGGATTTTTAAAATTTTTAAATTTATACACTTGGTTACCATTAAAAATACTAGTAACGCAGTAGTTGTATTAGAATCTAGTGCTCTCTGATAATAAAGAACAGCCCTAGTCTTATATACTGACTACCCAATTCTAGTAAAATTTTTCAAAATTTCAATTAAATGAATTCAAAATCATGTTTATACATATTTATGAACGATAAAACTAGGTGTTAACACCGAAATTATTGTTACCTCAGAAAGGACATAAATTGAGAAACAAACCAAAATGTTAGAATTCATTCAAAATGGAATAGATGACAATAAAAAGACAAAGAAAGGAAAATAAAAGCCAAGTGTGGGAAAAATTTACTAAGTTATTTTGAACATATATCACATATTTTTGTACAAATAACTGAAGGTGCTTTTGCTTTAGACTAAACTAATCAGTTTCACCCAATTTACTGTAATATATTTGAAAGAAAGATGGAGCTACACGATGAATCAATTCCATCATTAAAAGGAAGTAAAGTCTTCCGAAAAAGAAACGCGCTTCTTGATTTAGGTCAGGAAGTTGTCGTCCAGACCAGCTGTAGGTTGACGAAAAATCTAGAAAAGTCATCACTAAAATCAGCAGGAAATCCACGGACCTCAACATCAAACAGGGTCGCCAAGTGGTCAGACTTATCCTAACCATGAGAGGATCTGTTTCGTAAAATGGGAAGGGCGTCATGCAAATTAGCTTGATAAGACTAATGAATCAGACCTCCAGTAAGGATAATCTCCTTAAAGATTAAAAATCAGCTTTTAAGCCTGATATTACTCAATCCTAGAGATTGACTTTAAAGATTGAGAATTACAAACTCATGGAATTCGATGATATCTAAACTCGAGCTTGAACGAGAAAATATTTTGATCAAAATTACAAACCGACTTGTTTTCTGAAAACTCTATTTTCAATACGTTCATTACCATTGAACATAAAATCCTAGGAATTCACTTGGAATTCATTATGTCACCTGAACCAAATCGGTTGTCAACCGTAAGAACGGTGGTTGCATAGCATGGTCGAAGACAGGACCTTGTGCCAGACCAAAAAATTATAGGGTGAGCTTTACTATTGCTCCTACAAAGGATAGTAATTGCATCCGACAAGTTATAGACCATAATTAAAAGCATGTCAGGGGACATTGCCTTAACAGTTGCTTGTTCAACGCTTTCCTTTACAACCGGACGGTAGTTTATCGAAAGGTAATATACGGAACAAGTAAACTGGACGTGTTGCTTTCCCAATACAAGGTTAGCAAGTGGGTGACACAAAACCGCAAGTTTTGAGCTAAAATTTTCAAATTTGAAACGCACCAAACCCACAAAAACATTTTGCAAACACCGGTGAAGGGTTATTCCGGAAAACTTATCTAGGGTAAAAGCTAGATTTAATTTTCAAAAGATCAAATGTTTTCATAAAGATACAATTTCCTTAAGGATCTAAATTTTTATAGTCATGTGGGACTGTAAACCACAACGTTACTACCATTGTTCATACCGCCGTTTAGAAATCACTAATGTACAAAGTGTGAAGAATAAAGAAGTGATTCTAGTATTTTTATTTTCAAGACTATATTGCTTGAGGACAAGCAACGCTCAAGTGTGGGAATATTTGATAATGCTAAAAACGAACATATATTTCATAGCATTATCCCTCAAGAAAGACAAGCTTTTAGTTGCAATTGTTCTATTTACAAGTGATATTCGTTTAAATAATAAAAGGTGAAGACAAAAGACAGATTCGACGAATTGAAGACGCAAACGACCAAAAAGCTCAAAAGTACAAAGTACAATTAAAGTGGTTCCAATTATTGATAAGAAACGTCTCAAAATTACCAGAGTACAAGACGCGAAACGCAAAATACAAGATATTAAATTGTACGCAAGGACGTTCGAAAAACCGGAACCGGGACCAAAGTCAACTCTCAATGCTCGACGCAACGGACTAAAAATTACAATTCAACTATGCACATAAATATAATATAATATTTAAATAATTCTTAAAATTATTTATATATTATATTTATTTATTAAACCGTCGGCAAACAAGAAAACAAAGGAGTGTGAGCTGATACCTACCTTCATGCGATCGCATGGCCTGTAGGCTTATTTTCCATGCGATCGCATGGACCTGAAAAGTTGGCCACATGCTATAAATTCGCGTGTTTTGGCTCAATTTATATCATATATCCATCCATCTCTCTATCTCACTCATGTATATATATATATATATATATATATATATATATATATATATATATATATATATATATATATATATATATATATATATATATATTATAATTTTAATTTTAATTTTAAATTCTAAAGGGTATGTTAGCGAATGTTGTAAGGGTGTAAGTCGAAATTCTGTCCGTGTAACGCTACGCTATTTTTAATCACTGTAAGTTATGGTTAATGTTATTTTTAATTTAATGTCTCGTAGCTAAGTTATTATTATGCTTATTTAATGCCGAAGTAATCATGATGTTGGGCTAACTATTAAAATTGGGTAATTGGGCTCTGGACCATAATTGGGGTTTGGATAAAAGAACGACACTTGTAGAAATTAGACTCTGGGCTATTAATGGGTTTTATATTAACTAAACGATACCTCGTTAATTTAATATATAGACTTATAATTTGACGTATTTATATATAACCACATATGCTTGACTAGGTACGGTGGGCGGGATATCTATAAATACCAATAATTATTCATTTTACCAGATACGGAACTGGATTAAGAGTTAATAGACTTGTTGAAACAGGGGTGGATTACATTCAAGGGTAATTGGTGTAATTGTTAACAAAGTAGTAAAACCTTGGACTACACGCAGTTGATAACCTGGTGTATTCATTAAACAAAGTATTAAGACCTTGTTACAATTCGAATCCCCAATTAGTTGGAATATTTGACTTCGAGAATAAGAATAATTTAACGAAGACTTTCGCACTTTATGATTATGACTGATGGACTATTATGGACAAATCCGTATGGACATATCGAATAATCCAGGACAAAAAACAATTAACCCATGGTAATAAAACTAAAATCAACACGTCAAACATCATGATTACGAAAGTTTAAATAAGCATAATTTATATATTTCATATTTAATTGCACTTTTAATTATCGCACTTTTATTTATTGTCATTTTATTTAATTGAATTTTTAATTATCGTACTCTTTAATTATCGCAATTTTATTTTATCGCACTTTTATTTATCGCAATTTCATTATCGTTATTTACTTTACGCTTTAAATTAAGTTATATTAATTTTTAATATTTTACATTGGGTTTTAACTGCGACTAAAGTTTTAAAATCGACAAACCAGTCATTAAACAGTAAAAACCCCCTTTTATAATAATACTACTACTTAAATATATTTTTGTATTTTTACAATTATAAGTTAAAAATATAGCGTTAAGCTTGTTTAAAAGATCCCTGTGGAATGAACTGGACTTACTAAAAACTACACTATTGTACAATTAGGTACACTGCCTATAAGTGTTGTAGCAAGGTTTAGGTATATCCATTCTATAAATAAATAAATATCTTGTGTAAAATTGTATCGTATTTAATAGTATTTCGTTGTAAAAATAATACTATTTCCTAGTACACCTCACACACATCACCTGTACTGCCGCTATGTTTGTTGCAAGGAAAACACGGAAGCCTTCTTCGCTCATGTTCAAATTCTGACGTGTCGTCGGTGCCATTTCCATCAAAAATAGCCCAAAAGAATTAAGTTAATCATATACAATATTAAGAGTAGCCAATAGTATTTCGTAGCATAGTATGTACTCATTTATAAAAGCTTTTTCTTCATATTAGCGTTTTATAGTTTTAATTCGGGTAGTACCTACCCGTTAAGTTCATACTTAGTAGCTAATATACAATTCAACTACTACAATTCTATATGAAAAACTGATTATAATAATATTTCGTGTTCAAACTATTATACAATATTTTACAAACTTACAATACCGCTATTATACATATAACATGAAATATAGCACACAATAACTTTGATACAAAACAGTTGTGACAACAATACTAGTTAATACACAAGTCATGCATTCTAGTTTTACTAAGACTACTTCCCATCCTTGGTCTTGTGGAACATAACCGTTGTGGCCGTTGACAAGACATCATGTTTTAACGCCGTCAAAGGGACGAGGGTTTCGTAATGCCCAACAGCCCCGTAATAATCTAAAAACCTTGTTTCTCACCCCAACTACTGAATCCGTCACTTGTGGGAAAGTTTTATTTAAAATTTGTAATCCGATGTTCTTTTTCTCACTTTGGTGAGAAGCGAACATCACTAACCCGTAAGCATAACATGCTTCTTTATGTTGCATGTTAGAAGCTCTTTCTAACTCACGAAGTCCTATGTTGGGATATGTTAAGTCAAAATAGGTTCTTAACCAGTAGCGTAAAATTGCATTTGGGTTCCCCGCATTTAACGCTTTAAAGAAAACACGGCGTAACTTACGGTGTCCCCAATGTGATATACCCCATCTTTCAAATGAAAGCCTTTTATAAACTAAGGCATGCCTGGAACGTTCTTCAAATGTTCTACACACTAATTTTGCCGTAAATAATTGTGCCGACGAATTCTGACCGACTTTAGACAAGATTTCATCAATCATGTCCCCAGGTAGGTCTTCTAGAATTTTTGGTTGTCTATCCTTAATGTCCATTGTGTTTTTATACTATAAAATAGACGAGAATTAGATTCGTAAAAGATAATTATCAAATAATACAAGCAATTTTTTTTACATACAACATGAAAGTACGAGCACACTTATATTACATATATTACATTACATGATTACAACTCTTTATTCCGACTCACTTGTTTCTTCTTCTTCAGACTTGGTTTGTTTTGCTAATTTCCTAGGGATATATGGTGCTCCCCTAATATGAGCCGTTCTTTTCACAAATGGTCTAGAAGGACCCGGTGGCTTAGATGTTCCCGGGTTATAGCTAAAACTTAAGAAATACGGGTGTTGACGGTATTTTCCATCGGGACATTTCATGTTAACATAGAGGTCATCGGGGTTGGACTGGTCATTGGGGTTGGACTCATATTTTTTCTATTTTTATGCCTTTTCCCTTATTATTTTCTTTTGCCTTTTCAAATTGTGTCGGGGTAATTTCTATAACATCATCGGAATCCTCATCGGGATCCGATTCATCGGAAAATTAGTAATCTTCCCAATATTTTGCTTCCTCGGCGGAAACACCATTGACCATTATTAATTTTGGTCCATTGGTTGAGGATTTTCTTTTATTTATCTGTTTTTTAGTTGTTTCTAATATTTCCTCCCCCGGAACCTCTTCTTCTTCGGGTTCCTCTTCTTCCGGTTCCTCTTGTAGTGAGCCGAACTTTTCCATATTTATATATATTAAATGAGATTGATATTTACATGATTAAATGTTTCCAACATGTTAAAAAATCAAACTTGTTAAGATTTGATTTATTGAAATGAGTTTCATGTAGACAATTGACCACCCAAGTTGACCGGCGATTCACGAACGTTAAAACTTGTAAAAACAACATGATATATATATATATATATATATATATATATATATATATATATATATATATATATATATATATATATATATATATATATATTAACATGATATTATGATGAGTAAGTATCTCACCAAGTATATTAACAATGAGTTAGAGTTATATACATAAAATGAAAGTGGTGAATTAAGAAACGCGAAACGATAAATATAATGATTATCGTTATAACAACGTCTTACTAAATACATATATATCATATTAAGATATTAATACACCATGTTAACATTTTAACATAACAATTTAACATCTCATTTAAGTGTAATAACAATGGATCAATTACATTTAACAAGATCGTTAACTTAAAGGTTTCGAAACAACACTTTCATATAACGACTAACGATGACTTAACGAATCAGTTAAATGTATATACATATAGTGTATTAAGATGTATTAATACACTTTTGGAAGACTTCATGACATATATTAAAGTACTTCTACTTAACAAAAATGCTTACAATTACATCCTCATTCATTTTCATCAACAATTCTACTCGTATGCACCCGTATTCGTACTCGTACAATACACAGCTTCTAAGATGTATATACTATTAGTATATACACTCAATCATCAGCTCCTTAGCAGTCCATGTGAATCATTATACATTTGGGAACCATCATTTGGTAACTAGCATGAAATATCTCACAAAATTACAAAAAATATTATAAATCATTCATGAATTATTTACATGAAAACAAACTTACACATCCTTTATATCTAATACATATAACAACGACCAAAAACACCTACAAACACTTTCATTCTTCAATTTTCTTCATCTAATTGATCTCTCTCAAGTTCTATCTTCAAGTTCTAAGAGTTCTTCATAAATTCTATAAGTTCTAGTTTCATAAAATCAAGAATACTATCAAGTTTGCAAGATTACTTCCAAGCTTTCTAACCCAATCCAAGTAATCATCTAAGCTCAAGAAATCTTTCTTATTTATAGTAAGATATCATTCTAATACACGGTAATACTCATATTCAAACTTTGATTCAATTTTTATAACTATAACTATCTTATTTCGAGTGAAAATCTTACTTGAACTTGTTTTCGTGTCATGATTCTACTTCAAGAACTTTCAAGCCATCCAAGAATCCTTTGAAGCTAGATCAATTTTTGTCACTTCTAGTAGGTTTACCTACTAAACTTGAGGTAGTAATGATGTTCATAACATCATTCGATTCATATATATAAAACTATCTTATTCGAAGATTTGAACATGTAATCACAAGAACATAGTTTAGTTAATTCTAAACTTGTTCGCAAATAAAGTTAATCCTTCTAACTTGACATTTAAAATCAACTAAAAACATGTTCTATATCTATATGATATGCTAACTTAATGATTTAAAACCTGGAAACACGAAAAACACCGTAAAATCGGACATACGCCGTTGTAGTAACACTGCGGGCTGTTTTGGGTTTGATAATTAAAAACTATGATAAACTTTGATTTAAAATTTGTTCTTCTGGGAAAATTATTTTTCTTATGAACATGAAACTATATCCAAAAATCATGGTTAAAATCAAAGTGGAAGTATGTTTATTCAAAATGGTCATCAAGATGTCGTTCTTTCAATGGAAATGGCTACCTCTTTAAAAAATGACTTGTAACCTGTATTTCTGATTATAAACTTATACTTTTTCTGTTTAGATTCATAAACTTAAGTTCAATATGAAACCATAGCAACTTGAATCACTCAAAACGGATTTGAAACGAAGAAATGACGGGTAAAATAAAATTGGATAAATTTGCTAGTTTTAGCTACGAAAATTTTGTAACAAATCTAGACTAAACATATCCTAACTAATTTATATTGTATTATACATATTATGAAATCTTGGGATACCGTAGACACGTATACAATGTTTTGACATATCATATCGACCCATATATATATATATATATTTCGGAACAACCATAGACACTCTATATGCAGTAATGTTTAAGTTAGCTATACAGGGTTGAGGTTGATTCCAAAATAATATATATACTTTCAGTTGTGATAGAGTCTGAGACTTGTACACACTGGGTCGTGGATTGATTCGAGATAATATATATTGCTTTATTTCTGTACATCTAATTGTGGACAACTAGTTGTAGGTTACTAACGAGGACTACTGACTTAACAAACTCAAATCATTAAAACGTAATAAAAATGTTGTAAATATATTTTGAACATACTTTGATATATATGTACATATTTGTTATAGGTTCGTGAATCGACCAGTGGCCAAGTCTTACTTCCCGACGAAGTAAAAATCTGTGAAAGTGAGTTATAGTTCCACTTTTAAAATCTGATATTTTTGGGATGATAATACATGCAAGTTTATAAATGTTTTATGAAATAGACACAAGTAATCGAAACTACATTCTATGGTTGAATTATTAAACTGAGTATGCCCCTTTTATCTTGGTAGCCTAAGAATTAGGGAACTGGCCCCTAATTGACGCGAATCCTAAAGGTAGATCTACGGGAACTAACAATCCCCATTCTGGAATTTGGAATGCTTTAGTACTTCGAGTTTATCATGTCCGATGGGTGTCCCAGAATGATGGGGATATTCTATATGCATCTTGTTAATGTCGGTTACCAGGTGTTCACCATATGAATGATTTTTATCTCTATGCAGTTTGCGAAATGCCTGATATGAGATGTGCTATAAAAATGAAATCTTGTGGTCTATTATTATGATTTGATAATATATAGGTTAAACCTATAACTCACCAATATTTTTGTTGACGTTTTAAGCATGTTTATTCTCAGGTGATTATTAAGAGCTTCCACTGTTGCATACTAAAATAAGGACAAGATTTGGAGTCCATGCTTGTATGATATTATGTAAAAACTGCATTCAAGAAACTTATTTTGATGTAATATATTCTTATTGTAAACCATTATGTAATGGTAGTGTGTAAACGGTATATTTTAGATTATCATTATTTGATAATCTATGTAATGCTTTTTAAACCTTTATCGGTAAAATAAAGGTTATGATTGTTTTAAAAATGAATGTAGTCTATGAAAAACGTCTAATATAGAGGTCAAAACCTCGCGACGAAATCAATTAATATGGAAAATTTATATTGAATATGAACGGGACATTTCACCTCTTCTTCTGGTTCCTCTTCTTCCGGTTCCTCTTCGAGAATGTGTGAATCTTCCCATTATATTTTTGACTCTTCATTATTATTTGGTGAGTCGATGGGATTTATATTAGAGGTAGACATCTATCACATAATATCAAATACGTTAAGAGATTAATATATCACATAATATTTACATGTTAATAATATATAGTTTCCAACAACAACAAAATGTTAAGCAATCGTTTTTAAAGAAAACACGGTCGAAGTCCAGACTCATTAATGCAACCTAACAAATTCGGTTAGACACACTAATGCAAATTTCTTATTCTCTAAGACCAACGCTCGAATACCAACTGAAATGTCCCGTTCATATTGATTATAAACGTTCCATATTAATTGATATCGTTGCGAGGTTTTGACCTCTATATGAGACGTTTTTCAAAGGCTGCATTCGATTTTAAAACAAACCCTAACTTTTAAAATATTATGATGATTATCAAATAATGATAATATTAAATATAGCATTTTCACACGACCATTACATAATGGTTTACAATAATATTACACATCAATATATGCCTTCGAATGCAGTTTTTAAACAATATTATACAAGCATGGACTCCAAATCTTGTCCTTAATTTAGTATGCAATAGCGAAAGCTCTTAACAATCAACTGAGAATAAACATGCTTAAAACGTCAAAAAAATTGTTGGTGAGTTATAGGTTTAACCTATATATTTATCAAATTGTAATAATAGACCACAAGATTTCATTTCTCATAAATACACATCTCGTATCAGGCATTTTCGCAAACTGCAAAGAGATAAACCTCATTCATATGGTGAACACCTGGTAACCGACATTAACAAGATGCATATAGAATATCCCCATCATTCCGAGACACCCATCAGACATGATAAACTCGAAGTACTAAAGCATTCCAAATTCCAGAATGGGGGTTGTTAGTTCCCGTAGATCTACCTTTAGGATTCGCGTCAATTAGGGGACAGTTCCCTAATTTTTAGGCTACCAAGCTAAAAGGGGCATATTCGGTTTAATAATTCAACCATAGAATGTAGTTTCGATTACTTGTGTCTATTTCGTAAAACATTTATAAAACTGCATGTATTCTTATCCCAAAAATATCAGATTTTAAAAGTGAGACTATAACTCACTTTCACAGATTTTTACTTCGTCGGGAAGTAAGACTTGGCCACTGGTCGATTCACGAACCTATAACAAATATGTACATATATATCAAAGTATGTTCAAAATATATTTACAACATTTTTATTACATTTTAATGATTTGAGTTTGTTAAGTCAGGAGTCCTCGTTAGTAACCTACAACTAGTTGTCCACAGTTAGATGTACAGAAATAAAGCAATATAAATTATCTCGAATCAATCCACGACCCAGTGTCTACAAGTCTCAGACTCGATCATAACTCAAAGTATATATATTATTTTGGAATCAACCTCAACCCTGTATATCTAACTCAAACATTACTGCATATAGAGTGTCTATGGTTGTTCCGAAATATATATATAGATGGATCGATATGATCTGTCAAAAACATTGTATACTTGTCAATGGTATCCCAAGATTTCATAATATGTATAATACAATATAAATTAGTTAGGATATGTTTAGTATAGATATGTTACACAATTTTCATAGCTAAAACTAGCAAATTTATCCAATTTTTGTTTTACCCGTCATTTCTTCGTTTCAAATCCGTTTTGAGTGATTCAAGTTGCTATGGTTTCATATTGAACTTAAGTTTATGAATCTAAACAGAAAAATTATAAATTTATAGTCGGAAATACAGGTTACAAGTTATTTTTTAAAGAGGTAGTCATTTCCGTCGAAAAAACGACATCTTGATGACCATTTTGAAAAACATACTTCCACTTTGAGTTTAACCATGATTATTGGACATAGTTTCATGTTCATAAGAAAAATTATTTTTCCAGATAACAAACTTCCAATTCAAAGTTTTAAGATACTTTTTATTTTTTTAACCCAAAACAGCCCCGATTTCACTACGACGGTGTATGTTCGGTTTTACGGTGTTCTTCGTGTTTCCAGGTTTTAAATCATTAAGTTAGCATATCATATAGATATATAAAATTTGTTTAGTTGATTTTAAAAGTCAAGTTAGAAGGATTTACTTTGTTTGCAAACAAGTTTAGAATTAACTAAACTATGTTCTAGTGATTACATGTTCAAATCTTCGAATAAGATAGTTTTATATATATGAATCGAATGATCTTATGAACATCATTACTACCTCAAGTTTAGTAGATAAACCTACTGGAAGTGACAAAAATTGATCTAGCTTCAAAGGATTCTTGGATGGCTTAAAAGTTCTTGAAGTAGAATCATGACACGAAAACAAGTTCAAGTAAGATTTCCACTCGAAATAAGATAGTTATAGTTATAGAAATTGAATCAAAGTTTGAATATGAGTATTACCTTGTATTAGAAAGATATATTACTATAAATAAGAAAGATTTCTTGAGTTTAGATGATTACTTGGATTGGATTAGAAAGCTTGGAAGTAATCTTGCAAACTTGATAGTATTCTTGATTTTATGAAACTAGAACTTATAGAATTTATGAAGAACACTTAGAACTTGAAGATAGAACTTGAGAGAGATCAATTAGATGAATAAAATTGAAGAATTAAAGTGTTTGTAGGTGTTTTTGGTCGTTGGTATATGGGTTAGATATAAAGGATGTGTAAGTTTGTTTTCATGTATATAATTCATGAATGATTTATAATATTTTTTGTAATTTTGTGAGATATTTCATGCTAGTTGTCAAATTATGGTTCCCACATGTTTAATGACTCACATGGGCTGCTAAGTAGCTGATGATTGAGTGTATATACCAATAGTATATACATCTTAGAAGCTGTGTATTGTACAAGTACGAATACAGGTGCATACGAGTAGAATTGTTGATGAAAATGAATGAGGATGTAATTGTTAGCATTTTTGTTAAGTAGAAGTACTTTGATATATGTCATGAAGTCTTCCAAAAGTGATTTAATATATCTTAATACACTACATGTATATACATTTAACTGAGTTGTTAAGTCATCGTTAGTCGTTATATGTAAGTGTTGTTTCGGAACCTTTCAGTTAACGATCTTGTTAAATGTAATTGATCCATTGTTATTACACATAAATGAGATGTTAAGTTGTTTTGTTAACATGTTAACATGGTGTATTAATATGTCTTAATATCATATAAACATGTGTAAAATACTATTACAACGATAATCGTTACATATATGTATTGTTTCGAAATCCTTAAGTTAGTAGTCTCATCTTACTCGTGTAGTTCATTGTTAATACGCTTAATGATATATGTGATTATCATTTCATGATGTTAAACATAGTGTATTAATATATTAACATGATACATATGTATTTAGTAAGACGTTGTTGTAACGATAGCCGTTATATATATATATCGTTTCGCGTTTCTTAATTCACTACTTTCATTTTATGTATATAACTCATTGTTAATGTACTTGGTGAGATACTTACTCATCATAATATCATGTTAAATATATATATATATATATATATATATATATATATATATATATATATATATATATATATATATATATATATATATCATGTTGTTTTTACAAGTTTTAACGTTCGTGAATCGCCGGTCAACTTGGGTGGTCAATTGTCTACATGAAACTCATTTCAATAAATCAAGTCTTAACAAGTTTGATTGCTTAACATGTTAGAAACATTTAATCATACAAATATAGTTTTCATTTAATATATAATCAAGGAAAAGTTTGGGTCACTACACAACCCGTGTATAAAACCGGATACTTTTTGGCTTTCAGGAAGTCCAGGCATCTTTGCTGAAATGACCCGTCTAAATCCCTTTAGATGAATACATCAACATCTGATCCCATTGCGAGGTACTAGCCTCTATATGATACGTTTTACAAATATTGCATTATTTTAAAAGACACATCGTATATAAATCCAAAGTTTTTGACAACTGATGAATTCTACTTATAGACAATCATCATAAATAATATTTTACATCATAACAACTGTGATGATTTCCAAATATGATACTCGATGATGATTTTGAATGCAACGTCTTTTGAAATATGCCATGAACGACTCCATGTAATATCTTTAAAATGAGCAAATGCACAGCGGAAGGTTTCTTTAATACCTGAGAATAAACATGCTTAAAAGTGTCAACCAAAAGGTTCGTGAGTTCATAGGTTTTTCATAAACAATGATTTTCAATACTTTTAATAGACCACAAGATTTCATTTTCATAAACAACATACAGAAATCACATATGTATAAAATCATTCTCACGATAAGTTGTCTGGTAACCGATATTAACAAAATGCATATAGAAAATACCCAAACATACAAGAATCTCATCTGTATAAAAATTAAAGTACTAAAGCATCCAAACTCTCAGGATGGGGGTCGTTAATTCCCATAGATCTATCTTTAGATTCGCGTCAATTAGAGCGTATACTAATTCTTAGGTTACCAAGCAAAAACAGGGATATCCGGTATAACAATTCAGCCGAGGAATGTTTTTAAGTACTTGTGTCTATTTCGTCAAACATTTATAAAAGCAGCGAATGTATTCTCAGCCCAAAAATAAATATAACAAAAGCATTTAATAAAAAAGGGAGCTATAAACTCACGATACGATATTTTCTAGAAAAATATGCATACGACAAACTGAACAAATGCAGGGTTGGCCTCGGATACACGAACCTATATCAATTATATATGTTAAAAGATATAATGAACATATAATAGTAATCAAACCAGTTTATATATATTAATTATATAATATATTACTTATAGAATTTTATAATTTATATGTTATATTAAAATAGTAAATTAAATATATTTATATTATATATTTTAAATAAATATTTAATATTTATTATTAAATTACTATAATAAATTTACTAAAATATTTTAATACATGATTTATTTGTAATCTTAATAAATATACATCATTTAATCTTATAAATATTATATTTCTATATTTATATATATTATTTTAATTATAAGATATTAAAACTTAACCAATATTTTATAACATATATTATTATATTTTATGTTAATATAATATATGTAATATATAAATATTTATATCTATAATATCAGTAATATTATATAATAATAATATATTAATTAATATAATATGTAATATTAATATAGTTATGTTATATAAATGTTAATATAATTTATTCAAGATAATATTAATAATAAATATGATAATAATATTATTAATAATAATATATTAACAATAAAAATGACATTACTTATAATAATAATAATAATAATAATAATAATAATACTAATAATAAAAATAAAATAAAATAAAAATTGTTATATATTAACAATGATAATAATGATATTAATAATATAATATAATAATAATAATGATAGTAATAATAATGATAATAATATTAATAATTCATTTAAATCATAAATTAATTATAATTTTAATCATTTTCATAATATTTATAATAATATTAATGATAATTAATCATAATAATAATAATATTAATAATAATAATAATAATAATAATAATAATAATAATAATAATAATAATATTAATAATAATAATATTAATAATAATAATAATAATAATATTAATAATAATATTAATAATAAAAAAATAATATTACCATCATCATCATCATCTCCATCATTCATCATCACCATTATTATCCTTTATCATCATAATCTTCCATCATCATCCTTCATCTTCCATCATCATCATCCTTCATCATCTTCCATCATCATCATCATTTATCAATTCATCACCATAATCGAATCGTATCTTCATAATCATCATGCCATCATCAAATCATCATCAACTCGTCATCATCATAATCATCTTCATCATCACGATCATCATTATCATAATCATCTTCATCATAATCATCATAGCCTTCATGTTCATTGTATGATCATCCATCACCTTGTCGTTCATCGTGTACCATCATCATCTCATCGTCACTATCATCATCTCATCGTCACCTGTATCATCATCATCATTCTCATTTCACCATTGTTTACCAACATCATCATCACTATTCATCATCTTCATCAACATCATTTCGTCATCATCACATACATCATCATCATTATCTTCGATAACAGAAGAAAAAAATAAAGGTTTTGATGGTAATCAACCAAAGAAAACAGGAACACGATGGTGGTGATTGATATGATGAAGGTGGTGGTTTGGTGGTGGTTTTGGTGACGTACGATAGCAGCAAAACAGAAACGAGAAGGTGGTGGTTTGATGGTGGTTTTGTGATAGTTGTAACAGAAACAGAAGCAGCAACAATGGTTGATCATGTGGTGGTGTTCAATGGTGGTTCTCGGACAGAAACAGAAACGAAAACAACAGCAGTAGCTGCATAAAGAGATGTGTTTTTGGGCGGTTTATAGCTGCAAAACTGCAGCAAAAATAGCGGCGGTGTTGGTGGTTGTATGGTGGCCGAATGGTGGTGATCGAAGGTGGTTAATTGGTGGTCGATGGTGTATGCATGTATCTGATATATATATATATATATATATATATATATATATATATATATATATATATATATATATATATATATATATATATATATATATATATATATAACATTGATATATAATTTGACGACCCGGAAATTTTTGATCAAATTTAAACTTAATCCTTATATGATTTCGATACGATAAGCAAAGTATGTAATGTTGAGTCTAGAAAATTTTGAAACGATGTTCATATATTCATTTGACCTTTGACAATTCCCGACGATTTACAAACAATTATTTATACATAAATATGTACACGTGTATATATATATAATTATTCAAATATTCAAGTATGTTATAGAATAAGTATTACAAAAGTAATAAAAATGAAAAGTTAATACATTATCCAAAATTATTAGAACATAAATAATATATCAATATTATAATAATTACTTCCATATTTATTACTAAGGTTAACATTGAAATTAATATTTGTATTATCTATATTATTAATTTTGATATGAAATATAAATATATATATAAAATCAGATATGTATAAGTTGTTATTATTAGTATTATTTTTACCATTAATAACAATGATATTATAAGTAGTGTTATTTTAATAATATTGTTATTATTATTGTTAATAACATTATAACTAATAATCAATTTTAATTATAGTTATTATGATTATTATTAGTATTATTATTAGATTAGATATTAATATTAAGAACTATTATTATTACCTTTATCATTAAAAATTATTATTAATATAATTAGTATTATTATTTAATTATTAATTAAAATTAATAAAATTATGATATTGTTATAATTATTATAAATTATATTATTATTTATACACTCGTTATTAGTGTTAATGTTAATATTATCAAAATTACATACACAAATGTTAACACGGATTAATATCCTATACATATACAAATACGTGTATAGTACATTATATACCTATATGAGTACCAGTTAAAACGCATTCTTCCACCTAAAGGGGTCAATTTCTGTTTCACGTTACTTTCATCATATGTGTAATTTTGTTTTTTGCTTCTTAACCTACTAATTATCAAGAATCAAATCGTACCATTAGTTGAAATATTTCACCGATCTTTATTCCCTAATCCATTATACCCTATCGAGTCAAATAAACTAATAAACAAAATATAATTGAGGCAGGTGAGTTGTACTTATATTGTTTATCCTCTAGTTAACCATCACAAACATAATTAGAAGTAGAATATAGAAATTTAATTGAAATCAAAAAACAGGAAATAACAAAACCAAAACAACCACCTTTCTTTATAAACCGCCATAACCACTCCAAGGCACCTCACTCACGATCACCAAACCTTATTACATATGATAATGTTACTGCTGCTATAAATCACTAATATTCTGTAAACAATCGTAAACCATTCCACTATGATATTTTATATTTTTGCTCGTGAACTTATCACTTACAATCACCACCCGATGCGACTATTACATGTTGCTATTTCTTGATGCAGTCGGTCCACCAACACTGCAACCCAAGTCACCACACAACTTTATGAAATTGCTTATTCTACTGTCTTCTATCTGGACGTGAACATATAAACCACCACCATGAACCATTTAACCACCACCAAGATAATCGCTAAAACCACACTTATCACCTTTCTGATTTCGCTGTTGCTGCTAACCGTTTGTTTCTATTCTGGATACTGCCTTTTCTTTTGCTTCTACTAAATATATATGGCGAAGGAAAGGGCATTAAACAATGCATTTCAACAATATGATTATGGAATACTTCTGAGCTGTAAAGAAGAGATTAATGGTTATATGTATATAATGTACGATAAAAATCAATTGAATCATGGGCCACATCCCACTTGGCTTTATACCACTAAGTCATGCGTAAATGTTTTTTTTTATACAAATTGGTACCATTTGTCTCGCAAATTTCATAATCAAGTTGATATATAATATTTAAATGAAGACACTTTATGGAAAGTGGAGTTCATAATGTTACAGCAAATGTTTGAGGTTTTATGGCCGACAACTTCAAAGGAATCGTTTATATTTTAGGCTGTTACCGATTTTTTTTATATATATAAACCACGACGCACCAAGAAGTGGTTAAGAGGGCTTACTTATTGAATATTGGGCCGAAATAATAGAGTGGGCAGAGTTTAATTAGAGCCATGTATGGCTCTGTTGGCCTGAGTGAAATGATGAAGAAAAAGGAAACTGTATAATTACGGGTAATATAAATATGAGTCGGATATCTTTACAGAAAAGCAGAAATAGTGGCATGGTTAGAGGTCTTAGTGGGTTAGCGGGAGGTCGCAGGTTCGAACCCGGACAAGGGGGTTTTTATTTTTTTAAGATCTATTCTTTTGAGGTTCGTGAATCGGAGGTCAACCCTACACTTGTTAAATGACATCATATGTATTTTTACTACAAAATACAGTATGGTGAGTTCATTTGATTCCCTTTTACTCTTTACATTTTTGGGACTGAGAATACATGCGCTAATTTTACAACTGCTTTATTAAATGCTTTTGAAATACATTTTGAACTGCGAATACATGAAATGCTTTTATAAATGTTTGACGAGATGGACACAAGCAAAACATTCCTACAATGAATTATGTAGACGTGATAATTGCCACCATTGAATTATGTGGACGTGATAATTGCCACAATTGATATGAATATTTTTCCCCTGTTTATTATTGCTTGGTAACCTAAGAATTAGGGAACATCACTAATTTTGAGAATTAGTGCACGCCTAATTGACGCGAATCCTAAAGGTAGCTACCGGGTTTAACACCCCCATCCAGAATGTTCACTAGACGGAAGGGCTAGTGGGTGTGATGTTTAGTACTTTGAAGTTTATATGATTATTATACAGACGAGATGTTCTGTTTTGGGGATATTATTATGCGCATTATATGTTAAGGTCGGTTACCAAGCCAAGTTATGAAAGCAATGAAAAGTGAATGTTATGTATCGAGAGAATGATTTTATACACAGGTTATGTGTATGTTATTTTTGTGCACAAGATATGTGTACGGTTACTAAGATTTATGAAAGATGATTTCGTACACGAGAAAGGTGTACTGTATTTAAAAGACATCGCATGTACATTACAGGTGGGTATAGGATTCGGGCCCATTTGTACCATGAAGGATTTAAATCTTGTGGTCTATCAAAATGATGAATTTTATTGTTTTATGATTAAACTTATGAACTCACCAACCTTTTGGTTGACACTTTAAAGTATGTTTATTCTCAGGCATGAAAGAAACCTTCCGCTGTGCATTTGCTCATATTACATAGAGTCATTCATGGCATATAGAGGTCAGAACCTCGCAATGGGACCAACTGTTGAAGACTTTGTCCAGATGGATTAGGACGGGTCATCACATATAATAATATGATAAAGTAATAAACAAAATTATTAAAAAAAGATCACACGTGTAAAATTAAAAGCCGCCACCTAAATGTTCTTTTGTACCAATAATTTTAACACGGATAATATTTCATGCTCCGTTGCTAAACTATAACGGGTAAAAGTCTTCAGAAAAATCCCATCTTTTTATATTAAATACATTTATTTATTTTGGTCATTAACTGTATAAAACTAGTCATAAAAAGTTGACCTGTTATTAGTTTTCAATTCCAGGTAAGATGTACGGAGTTTTAAAATTCAAATCAACAAAGTAAAAGTATTTTTTAACAAGTCTAAAATTTACATAACTTAATTACGGATCAACGTTAATTTTATATTCTCATAAGTTTGAATTAAACTTATTTAATAACAATCGAATGAAAAACGAGTGTTACTATCGTTTAATAGTCATATTCGATATACTTTATATATCATTCTGAAGCGACCCGTCTTAATCCATAAGGACGAATACAATAAAATATGGTTACATTGCGAGGTTCTGACCTCTACATCATACATTTTACAAATATTGCATTCGTTTTTGAAAGACAAACTTTCATTTCATTGAAAGTTGACAGGCATGCATACCATTTCGTAATATCCAAACTATAAATGACCTAATCAGTCATTTACTTTAATTATAATCTTTATTGAACTCAACAACTTGAATGCAACGTCTTTTGAAATATGCCATGAATGACTCCAAGTAATATCTTTAAAATGAGCTAATGCACAGCGGAAGATTTCTTTAATACCTGAGAATAAACATGCTTAAAAGTGTCAACCAAAAGGTTAGTGAGTTCATAAGTTTATCAATAATCATGATTTCAATAATTTTTAATAGATCACAAGATTTCATTTTCATAATCAACATACAGGATTAACACATCTGTATACAAATTCATTCATACGAGTGAACACCTGATAACCGACATTAACAAAAATGCATATAGGATATTCCCAAAGATACAGGATTAACACATCTGTATACGTACTGGATTAACACATCTGTACAAAAATCGAAGTACTAAAGCATCCAAACTCTCAGGATGGGGATCGTTAGTGCCCATAGATCTATCTTTAGGATTCGCGTCAATTAGGGGCCAGTTCCCTAATTCTTAGGTTACCAAGCTATAAGGGATGATATCCGGTATAATAATTTAGTCGTAGAATGTTTTTAAGTACTCGTGTATATTTCGTCAAACATTTATAAAAGCAGCGCATGTATTCTCAGTCCCAAAAATATAAAGAGTAAAAGGGAATCAAATGAACTCACAATATTATATTTTGTAGTAAAAATACATATGACGACATTGAACATTGAAAAATTGACCTTGGATTTACGAACCTATATTAAGTATATATATTTATATGTTGGTCAATATCTGTCTAACAATTAAGGTCGAGTCATAGTGTACCACAATCCTAATGCTCGAGATCGATATGCAAACGTCAACAAAAGTCAACATGACTCAAAATGACTTCCAAAATCAATACATGTTTATAATATAACTTAAATATAGTCATTTTATATATTTAAATATATTTATCAGATTTTATTAGAGTAAATATTACAAGTCATACATTTATATTAAAATTTATATATATGATAAACATATACTTTTATATATCTCGAGTAATGAAATTTATATAGTTCATTCAAGATCTTAAAAATATATTGAGATGTATTATTAATGTAATTATATTACGTGTGATAAAAATATCTTTGTATCACATATTTATTTGATAAAATAATATTGATAATAATAATAATGAGTACAAGTTATATTACTTTGTAATAATAATAATGATAATAATAATAACGATAATGTTATGAAAAGTACTTTAATATAAATAATAATGGTAATAATAATGATGATATTAATAATACAAATAAAATTGATAGTAATGATAATTTTAAATAAAATGATAGTTTTAAATTCTATACTTTTTAATGATATTATATTCTAATAAAAACGATAATTTTTAATAATAATAATAATTTTAATAAAAGTGCTAATTTTAATATTAATGATACTTTTAATAATAATAATAATGATAAAAAAATAATAAAATGATAGTTTTTATAAAATGTTAATTTTTAATAATAACGATAATTTCAGTCATAAAATTAATGTTAATAATTAATATTAATAATAACCTTTAGTGATAATAACTATAGTATTAATAATAACAATAAAATTTTTAATGATAATACTTATATTAATAATGATAAGGATAATAGTAATAATAATAATAATCATATAATAATAACGACGATAATAACGACGATGTAATAATAATAATCATTTTTAATAATAATACTAAAATTAACGATAATTCAGTTGACTATATCTTTTAATCCGTTCATCTAAAAGATACGTTTTCTAAATGAAAAGTTATTAATTTTTGCCAGCTTTCCAATGACATGCTTATCATATATCTTATATCAGTATTAAATTCGTGATTTATCATAAACTATATAATGAAAAAATTAAATATACAAGCATGCATAATCATATATACTCGAGCACTAGTCAGGGATACACTATTAATATATAAAGGATAGGGTAAGAATGCTCACTCATCAATATTGAGATTCAATATTGCAGGAAAGTACGTAGACGCAACGGAGATGATAAACGCTAGGTTGACCTTACGAACAAAACCAATGAACCATACCCATAACCTCTATAGCTATAACCCATAATTCCAAAGCTCTATCCCTCTCGAAAAACCCGTACGAAAATATTTCGCCCATAACTTCGTCGTAGTAATTTATGTATAATACATAATAATAATAATTTTAATTCTACTAATAATAATACGATTAATAATAATATTAATTTTAATAATAATTATAATAATATGAATAAAATAAATATATTACAGAGTACTTAATATAGATAGAGAGATTTGAGTGAAATGAATCGGCAGAGAACTCGAGCTTTATAGCCCTAAATCGTGTCCTACTACTCTGCGATTGCGGCACTCTTCAGGTATACATCTCCGCGATCGCAGAGGTGCCTATCCCAGTTCATCCATGATTAAAAACGTGGGCTGCCGACAGTTTTATATTATTATATATAATATATTTAATTTATATAATTAATTATATAATATATTATATTTACGTGCATAGTAAAATTGTAATCTTAGTTCCAAAGATTTGTACGTTAACACTTGACTTATGTCCCGCTTTCGGTTTTTCAAACGACATTTCATACGCTTTAAATCATGTACTTTACATTTTATGACTCGTACCCTTGTCAAAATATAGTTTAAATCATTGATAAACTATATTACATGAAGTGTAACTTATACATTTGGGTGTTTTGGTCATTTGCTTCTATAAATCAACTTCTCGTTGTTTATTAAAATATTTAATAATATATATAAAATATTACTTAAATCAAAACATTTTATAACTATATTAATATTACATTGTAATATATATATATATATATATATATATATATATATATATATATATATATATATATATATTTTAGAAATATAATTTATATATATATATAATTGAAATATTTACTTAATATAATATTTAATTTTTCAAAACCAATTATATTTCAAAGTGCGTTTTATATAAGTTAACTCATTTAAATAATAACAGTTATTATATCAAATAATATTTTTTTAGTAATATGAAAACTTAAATAATTAATTTATCAAGGGGCACGAGGCAATCAATGTAAAGTATGCTTTTGAAAATTAAATAGAAATCTCCACTAACTTTTGACTAACTCTCGTTAATGATACTTTTGTTCTTACTTGTAAATCACTTTACCATTTTTCTGAATATCGATAAAAAGGAAAGGTTTTCTAAATCAAAGTGGATCTCTCAACAGAGACCCGTAATCATAACACAACGTATCTGCTAACTCAATCATTTGGTATCATCTTTTAATTCCGTTGGCAAATATATCGAAACAAATACGTTCATGTAAAGTATTATATTCAATTAATATTATATATTATATATACATATCTATATATACATAATTGTTCGTGAATCATCAGAATTTGGTCGAGGTTAAATAAATGTATGAACATAGTTTAAAATTCTTGAAATTCAATTTAACAAACTTTGCTTATCGTGTCGGGATAATATAAAGATAAAGTTTAAATTTGGTCAGAAATTTCCGGGTTGTCAAACGTTCTACATCATTTATCTTCATATTCGAAATCATTTGTTTCTAGAATATAATATATATATGCGTTTCATTAATATTTCTTATTACAAAGTTATATATATATATATATATATATATATATATATATATATATATATATATATATATATATATATATAAATTAGTGTTCGTGAATCATCGGGAATTGGTCAAAGGTTAAATGAATATATGAAAACAGTTAAAAAAATTTGAGACTCCATCTAACGAACTTTGGTTATCGTGTTTAAAATATTAAATCATATGGAGATTTGACATAAAATAAGTCGAAATTTTCTGGGTCGTCACATTTGCGACCACCTTAGTATATCGATCTATGAACTACCTAAGGGATTCTCTTGCCCCCTATCGAATATCATGAAATTCAACATGCGTCCTTTTGTGGGCGCGCATGTTGTGCAAGTTTAACAAGAAACGTGCTCACAGATCGTTATAGGAAGTGACGAGCGATAGTGGCAAATTAATAAACCATTCCCTCGCGAATCCTTGTAGCAAAGTTTGAAATTCAGTGCACTTGGTTTCATCATTCCAAGATTGAGCACGCGCAATTCCTTCATATCTTTGTAAGAAATCATCTGGATCTGTCGTGCCATCATACCATCCCATAGTTAAAGGAATGATAGGAGGAGATTCTGGCATGTAATGAGCATTATGGAGTGCAAACTTTTCATTAGCTGGTTCAACCTCCATAAAAGGTTTTACCTGTCGACCCATTATCCCTGCATAGAAGTTATCCAACACTTCTTCAACTTTATCTGGCACCGTAAATCTTCCTGACTCTTCTTTTTGCTTTCCCCCGCTGAATCGTTAGTGCGCCCCGTGAAATGTCCCGTTCTTATTGATTAAAAACGTTCCATATTAATTGATTTCGTTGCGAGGTTTTGACCTCTATATGAGACGTTTTTCAAAGACTGCATTCATTTTAAAACAAACCATAACCTTTATTTCATCAATAAAGGTTTAAAAAGCTTTACGTAGATTATCAAATAATGATAATTTAAAATATCCTGTTTACACACGACCATTACATAATGGTTTACAATACAAATATGTTACAACAAAATAAGTTTCTTGAATGCAGTTTTTACACAATATCATACAAGCATGGACTCCAAATCTCGTCCTTATTTAAGTATGCGACAGCGGAAGCTCTTAATAATCACCTGAGAATAAACATGCTTAAAACGTCAACAAAAATGTTGGTGAGTTATAGGTTTAACCTATATATATCAAATCATAATAATAGACCACAAGATTTCATATTTCAATACACATCCCATACATAGAGATAAAAATCATTCATATGGTGAACACCTGGTAACCGACATTAACAAGATGCATATATAAGAATATCCCCATCATTCCGGGACACCCTTCGGATATGATATAAATTTCAAAGTACTAAAGCATCCGGTACTTTGGATGGGGTTTGTTAGGCCCAATAGATCGATCTTTAGGATTTGCGTCAATTAGGGTGTCTGTTCCCTAATTCTTAGATTACCAGACTTAATAAAAAGGGGCATATTCGATTTCGATAATTCAACCATAGAATGTAGTTTCACGTACTTGTGTCTATTTTGTAAATCATTTATAAAACCTGCATGTATTCTCATCCCAAAAATATTAGATTTTAAAAGTGAGACTATAACTCACTTTCACAGATTTTTACTTCGTCGGGAAGTAAGACTTGGCCACTGGTTGATTCACGAACCTATAACAATATATACATATATATCAAAGTATGTTTAAAATATATTTACAACACTTTTAATATATTTTGATGTTTTAAGTTTATTAAGTCAGCTGTCCTCGTTAGTAACCTACAACTAGTTGTCCACAGTTAGATGTACAGAAATAAATCGATAAATATTATCTTGAATCAATCCACAACCCAGTGTATACGTATCTCAGTATTGATCACAACTCAAACTATATATATTTTGGAATCAACCTCAACCCTGTATAGCTAACTCCAACATTCACATATAGAGTGTCTATGGTTGTTCCGAAATATATATAGATGTGTCGACATGATAGGTCGAAACATTGTTTACGTGTCTATGGTATCTCAAGATTACATAATATACAATAAAGTTGATTAAGTTATGGTTGGAATAGATTTGTTACCAATTTTCACGTAGCTAAAATGAGAAAAATTATCCAATCTTGTTTTACCCATAACTTCTTCATTTTAAATCCGTTTTGAGTGAATCAAATTGCTATGGTTTCATATTGAACTATATTTTATGAATCTAAAAATAAAAAGTATAGGTTTATAGTCAGAAAAATAAGTTACATGTCATTTTTGTAATGGTAGTCATTTCAGTCGAAAGAACGACGTCTAGATGACCATTTTAGAAAACATACTTCCACTTTGAGTTTAACCATAATTTTTGGATATAGTTTCATGTTCATAATAAAAATCATTTTCTCAGAATAACAACTTTTAAATCAAAGTTTATCATAGTTTTTAATTAACTAACCCAAAACAGCCCGCGGTGTTACTACGACGGCGTAAATCCGGTTTTACGGTGTTTTTCGTGTCTCCAGGTTTTAAATCATTAAGTTAGCATATCATATAGATATAGAACATGTGTTTAGTTGATTTTAAAAGTCAAGTTAGAAGGATTAACTTTTGTTTGCGAACAAGTTTAGAATTAACTAAACTATGTTCTAGTGATTACAAGTTTAAACCTTCGAATAAGATAGCTTTATATGTATGAATCGAATGATGTTATGAACATCATTACTACCTTAAGTTCCTTGGATAAACCTACTGGAAAAGAGAAAAATGGATCTAGCTTCAACGGATCCTTGGATGGCTCGAAGTTCTTGAAGCAGAATCATGACACGAAAACAAGTTCAAGTAAGATTATCACTTGAAATAAGATTGTTATAGTTATAGAAATTGAACCAAAGTTTGAATATGATTATTACCTTGTATTATAATGATAACCTACTGTAAGAAATAAAGATTTCTTGAGGTTGGATGATCACCTTACAAGATTGGAAGTGAGCTAGTAAACTTGAAATTATTCTTGATTTTATGTAACTAGAACTTGTAGAATATATGAAGAACACTTAGAACTTGAAGATAGAACTTGAGAGAGATCAATTAGATGAATAAAATTGAAGAATTAAAGTGTTTGTAGGTGTTTTTGGTCGTTGGTGTATGGATTAGATATAAAGGATATGTAATTTTGTTTTCATGTAAATAAGTCAAGAATGATTACTCATATTTTTGTAATTTTATGAGATATTTCATGCTAGTTGCCAAATGATGGTTCCCACATGTGTTAGGTGACTCACATGGGCTGCTAAGAGCTGATCATTGGAGTGTATATACCAATAGTACATACATCTAAAAGCTGTGTATTGTACGAGTACGAATACGGGTGCATACGAGTAGAATTGTTGATGAAACTGAACGAGGATGTAATTGTAAGCATTTTTGTTAAGTAGAAGTATTTTGATAAATGTATTGAAGTCTTTCAAAAGTTTATAAATACATATTAAAACACTACATGTATATACATTTTAACTGAGTCGTTAAGTCATCGTTAGTCGTTACATGTAAGTGTTGTTTTGAAATCTTTAGGTTAACGATCTTGTTAAATGTTGTTAACCCAATGTTTATAATATCAAATGAGATTTTAAATTTTTATATTATCATGATATTATCATGTATGAATATCTCTTAATATGATATATATACATTAAATGTCTTTACAACGATAATCGTTACATATATGTCTCGTTTAAAAATCATTAAGTTAGTAGTCTTGTTTTTACATATGTAGTTCATTGTTAATATAATTAATGATATGTTTACTTATCATAGTATCATGTTAACTATATATATATCCATATATATGTCATCATATAGTTTTTACAAGTTTTAACGTTCGTGAATCACCGGTCAACTTGGGTGGTCAATTGTCTATATGAAACATATTTCAATTAATCAAGTCTTAACAAGTTTGATTGCTTAACATGTTGGAAACATTTAATCATGTAAATATCAATCTCAATTAATATATATAAACATGGAAAAGTTCGGGTCACTACACCTCGAAGGCGTACTTGGTGAAAGCAAAGATGACAACCTGGGGATAGGTGAAGGCATGTGCTTTCTTCGCATATTATCCAAGGGAGTGCGAGCATTAGTTGGACAACCAACATCGATGTTCTGCCTCGCTAAATACTCGCATGCACTCGTAGCTGTCATTATTCACCTGGTAAGAACCGTTGACTTTGGCGTAGAGTATATGGGAAAGGACCCCACTGTAGTAATAGGGGTTTCTTCCTCATAATCATCGTCCTCATCATCTTCGTCACCCGGTTACCAATATTAATTCGTCAGTTTTTCGCGAGGTAAGCGGCTGAGACACCGGAGGAACCACAGTTGTTGATTTTTTGGGGAGCTTTACTGCTCTGGAGTTTGGAGTTTTGCTTGTGATAGGAGTCTTGTCTTGGTTTACTTGTTTTTACCCTGTAACATCAGGACCCTGAGAAGGAGACGATTGATTGCTACCAGACTTTCCCATTGGAGCCTGTTACACAATAACAACCACAAAAATATTAGAAGTTTTATAGTTAATCGTTCGTAACATATAAAACTTTTATGTAATTCTAGTTATGGTTCCACGGATGGCGGAATTTGATCAAACATAAATCTGCTCCAAGATCAAAGTTAATATTGAGTGCATGATGGAGTGTTTAAGAACGTTTATAGCTTTGATCTCTGGTCCAGTTTATCACGAATAACCCTTATAGAGAGGAAGATCTGCAAAAGGGTGATCAAAGCTACGTCCAGCATTGATGGCAACTGCCACAACAATGGCCACTAAGGGTGGTTGCATAGGGTTTATGTTCAAAGAACATACCTGTTACCGTAAGAGTGTTTTTCAGATGCAATCGCATATTCGAGTAATACAGAAAACATTGTGTCGAGTGAAGGAGGTTAGGTTGTATTTATAATGAAACCCTAACCCTAGATTACCTCTTAATTTACATCTAGATGCTTCATGAATAACAACCATGAATAACGGGTTTATAGTTGTTGGAAAAGGATCACGTTTAATTATGTATAAGATTACATCATATTGCTTTCGTGCACGCTAAGCAATACTCGTATGCGCCCCTCCTAATCATATGGTTTATTAATGTTCATGATGTGCGCGCTGCACGTGATACGCACGAGCGCCATGCGCGTAGGTACACGTATTATTAGATATAACATGAATTGTTTTTATTAAATTCTGGGACCTCATTAAAGATGCACTTTTGGCGGCCTTTATTCGTTTTTGGGAGGTGGGAGAAATTTGTAAGGTTGTAACCCTTCATTCATTGCTTTACTCCTTAAGAAGAATGATCCACAAGGTTTTTGCGACTAACGCCCCGTCAGTTTAATAGGTAGTTTTTACCAAATTGTATTGAAAGTATTAACAAAGCGGCTTCAAGATGTTATTTCTTTGGTTATTGAGTTTGAATAATGTACTTTCATCAAAAACTGGTACATTCTAGATGGGATTCTTATTGCAAACGAGGCCCTTCACAACATCAAAGTAACAAAAAGTGAGGGTTTTCTCTTTAAGGTAGACTTCGAGAACGCGTTTGATAGTATAAACTGGAATTTTTTTGATGGAAATTATGGATATAATGAGTTTTGGTATAAGATGGAGGACTTGGATTAAAGCATGTTTAACCTCGGCCTCGATTTCGGTCTTAGTAAATGGTGCGCCTACATCCGAATTTAGTCTAACAAGAGGTGTATGACAAGGTAACCCATTATCACCGTATCTTTTTATCATGGTGGCCGAGGGTTTAAATCACCTCAACAAACTTGCGACTCTTGACAATCATTTTAGTGGGATCAAAATCGGTTGACAAAATGTTCGTCTAACTCATTTGAAATACGTGGATGACACCCTATTTTTTGGAGAATGGAATAGGATGAATGCCCGGAACCTATTGAAAATTCTCAAATTCTTTGAAGCAACTTCAGGCCTCAAAATTAATATTAGCAAAAGTTGTGTTTATGGCATTGGGGTCTCGAAAGCCTCAGGGTCACTACCTATTACTTACGTAGGTTTTCCGATTGGTTCCTCCATTAAACGGGTGAAAGACTGGGATTCGGTTTTTGAAAAGTTCGGTAAAAGGCTGGCAGATTGGAAGACAAAGTCTCTTTATTTTGGCGGGCGGCTCACACTTATAAAATCGGTATTATCTAGTATACCCCTTTATTTTTTCTCTCTATAAAGTTCCATCTTGTGTGGTTAATAAACTGGAAGGGTTGAGACGTCATTTTTTTGGGCGGATCTAGTGATGGCTTGAAAATGTCTTTGGTCAAATGGGATACGTGCTTGATATGACCAAAACGAGTTGTTTTATTTATGTGGTGTCTTTAGGTCGCAAGACGTCAGAATCAGCTATCATGAGAGGGGCAATAATTTTAAATTTATATTTAGCGGGGCCTAAATCGTACTACTCCTTATTATGGTGAGTAAGGGAAGTATGACCTTGGGTCGAATTTTGAAGAAGTCAGTAGAATTGATCCTATATAACTTAAGATAATCTTAAAGTCGAGGAGTAGTTATAAATTACCTAAATTTGGGTTTTCTAGTTTATAAGATAAAGTAAATTAATGTGAAAAAATTTGTAATTCAGATAAGGTTAAAGCAAGTGCATACTACGATTTTGTTACTTACTTTGCTGAGATTATGGAATGCAAGCTCATGAATAGGTAGTGACCTTGTATTTATTATACTGGTCCTACCACCCCTATCATAAGACATGTCACTGGGTAAAGCATTAGGCTTGAAGATTCTAAATAGACAGCAACATCCCATACCCTCGACGTCCTTGCAGCTTGACTATAGGCATACACGTTCAAACGGCTCATCCAATTGAGCGACTCGGTTAGGTGACGTATTTACGTTCCAAAAGGTCTAAATTTTCTTAAGCATAATGAAGTACAAGGTATGCCATATCCGAGAGACGTGATGTGTATCGTGAAACGACCCGTCCTAATCCATCTGGACGAATACATTATAATTGATTGCATCGCGAGGTACTTAACCTCTATATGATACATTTTACAAACATTGCATTCGTTTTTAAAAAACAAACTTTCAATACATCGAAAGTTGACAACATGCATACCATTTCATAATATATCTAACTATAATTGACTTAATAATAATCTTGATGAACTCGATGACTCGAATGCAACGTCTTTTGAAATATGTCATGAATGACTCCAAGTAATATCTTTAAAATGAGCAAATGCACAACGGAAGATTTCTTTTGTACCTGAGAATAAACATGCTTTAAAGTATCAACCAAAAGGTTGGTGAGTTCATTAGTTTATCATAAATAATCATTTCATAATTTTAATAGACCACAAGATTTTCATTTATCATAAACATACGTCCCATGTATAGAGACAAAAATATCATTCATATGGATTGAACACCTGGTAACCGACATTCACAATATGCATATAAGAATATCCCCCATCATTCCGGGATCCTCCTTCGGACATGATATACATTTTGAAGTACTAAAGCATCCGGTACTTTGGATGGGGCTTGTTGGGCCCGATAGATCTATCTTTAGGATTCGCGTCAATTAGGGTGTCTGTTCCCTAATTCTTAGATTACCAGAGTAAATAAAAGGGGCATATTCGATTTCGATAATTCAACCATATAATGTAGTTTTAATTACTTGTGTCTATTTCGTAAAACAGTTATAAAAATTGCGCATGTATTCTCAGCCCAAAAATATAAAGGGTAAAAAGGAAAATGAAACTCACGCATATAAATATTGTAAAACAGTTAATAAAGCATTTTGCATGTATTCTCAGCCCAAAAATGTAATGAGTACAAAAGGCAAATGAAACTCACCGTACTGTATTTCGTAGTAAAAATACATATAACAACATTGAACAAGTGCAAGGTTGGCCTCGGATTCACGAACCTATATCATTTGTATGTATATATTAAAACATATAATCGTAATCGAATAAGTTTATATATATATAATTTACTAATTATATCATTTTTATATTACATATATATATACGTCTCATTTATTCATTTTGTATATAAGACTAGTAATGTTGTTATATTATATGTATTAAGTATATTTTTATATGTATATATATCATTCGTTTGTTAAGAATAATAATTTTAGTAATACTACGATTATATTAATATTGATAGAGATGATAATAATCATAATATTTAATATTACTAATTAAGGTATTATTGTTAATAATTATATTAATGCTAATAATAATGATATTTATAATAATAACTGTAAAATATTAATTTTTCGGTTAACGATACTTGAAATAATGATTTTACTAATATTAATATTACTAACATTTATTTTAATAACTATAATGATATTAATGATAATAATAATGATATCATAAAAATATTAATTTTACTGTTAATTATAGTTATGATTGTGATTTTGGTAATTACCTAATAATAATACTTATAATCATATTAGTGGTAATAATAATAATAATGATCTAAATATTGATATTAATGATGATAATAATGATAATAATAATTATAATGATAGTACTCATTTTAATGATAATAATATGTAATTGAATTATTATAGTAATACAATTTATTTAACTTAACCCTAATAATAATAATAATAATCATATTGATAATGATAATCATTTTTATTAATAATAATCGTAGATATGGTGATAATACTAATATTTAATGATAAGTGTAGTATGGTAGTTATAATAATACCTTAATCAATAATAATAACAATATACATTTTTGCAATTATACTCATAATAATAGTATTTACTACTTGTATTGATAATAATAATAACAATTATACTAATTTTAATGCTAACAATAATAACAACAATAATAATAATCATGACAATAATAATAAATATGATAGTAATAATAATAATAATAATAATAATAATAATAATAATAATAATAATAATAATAATAATAATAATAATAATTTGTTATGGAAATTACCTTTAGAAAGCCTCTAAAAAAAATGTCGCGAGCAAGGCTCGAACCCGAGACCTCTCGCTTCCCGACAACCACACTTAACCAGTGAACCATTTAAGTTTTTCTGAACTAAACCCCAACTCGTATAAACTTAAACCGATACTTTCTGTTTTCATATCCTTCCTTCTTCTTCATCATTATTAAGATCAAGTCAAACCACCAATCTATATAATCTTACTAGTTAATCCGAAAATCGATTTTAGGAGTTAACATACAACACATAACACCTATTAATGATTAATTTGATTTTAAAAAAAAAATAAAAAAAATAATACAGCAACAGTATCCGTCGCTGTTTAAAGAAAAAAATGATTCAAAGATTGGGATCGATTTAGCTAAAGGTTATAAAACAAAATATGTTTCAATTCATTCATAAAAACTTCCCAAATCATCAATTGAAACAGAATCATCACAACAAGCTTGAATTTCACGAAGAACAAAAGTGTTGACTTTTTTCTCAAAACTTTGACTCCAAAATTAAGATTCGATATTAGGAATTGGAGTTTAAGATTTTGCAGTAAGTTTAAGTGAACGATTCCAAACAACACTGCACTTTTACATTTTGAAATAAACATCAAATTTGGGTTATGGCTGTAAAGGTGTCGTGATATTGATTTTGAGTCTGTTCTTTTCTGTTTTCTTTATTTCACATATATCTGTTGGAGTTTTATAATCAATATGAATGATTTTACAGTGACGTGAATCAATCTTGGTTGTTGGGTAGCGATGACAGGATCAATTTGATGTCATGGGCGTACAGAAGAAATGAAGAAAAAAAATAAAGTTGAGAATGATAGCTACTGAATTTTTGTTTACATCTGTTTTATTAAATAGAATATTATTATAAATAAATATAATAAATATATTAATAATAATCATATAATTGATATTAATAATAATAATCTTCATAATGATAATATTAATAATAATATTAAATAAGTTGTATTATAACAATGATAACAATAATCATAAAAAATTTTAGTAATAATAATATTAATATTATTAGTAATAATAACGATATTTACTTATATTAATATTAATGTTAAGTATTTATAATAATAATAATTATAATAATAATAATAATATTAATAATGATAATAATAACAAACTATATGTATCAAGACAATAATAATAATAATAATATAATACAAATACTAAAACAAATTATAATAATACTAATATTACTAATGATAACAATAATATTAGTAATAATATTACTACAACAAGTTATATTCCAAATTCGCATCAATAGATAATATATTTAAAGTAATAATATACATATCCTTATCATGTGTATTAATTTTTGAAAATAATAATGATAATATTATAACAACTATTTAAGAGATATAAGTATTACATGTTATGTGATATAACCATATGATATACATAACTTATTTGGAATATTAAGTTTTTATACAATTTAGCATATATTACAATATACATATAATTTTATATAAAATTCATGTTTACATATAAATTTATATTAATTATAATTTAATTAATTTATATCTTGTTTTACAAATTATATTTTATTATTTCTAATTATTATATATACATACATTTATATATATATATATATATATATATATATATATATATATATATATATATATATATATATATATATATATATATATATATATATATATATTCACATATTTACCAGGAATGGTTCGTGAATCATCGGGAATGGTCGAAGGTTAATTGAATATATGAAACAGTTCAAAATTTTGAGACTTAACATTACAGACTTTGCTTATCATGTCGAAATCATATAAAGATTAAGTTTAAATTTGATCGGAAATTTTCGGGTCGTCACAGTACCTACCCGTTAAAGAAATTTCGTCCCGAAATTTGAGTGAGGTGGTCATGGCTAACAATGAGAATGTTTTCATGATGAATATGAGTTGATAAATAGAGTTTTATCATCATTGAGTAATATGGATTGTACAATTCGATTATTCGAAGAGCACGAATGAAGCTATCACAAAAGATTGAGATGAGTAAATGTAGATTTGTTTTAACTTTTGACGTAGTCAGGATTGAATTCCGGAATTCAAGGAATTTAAAAGAAAATATTGGAAATCTATAAGATCTGATTCTTCGGCGAATAAGGAAATTAAAATCTTTCTAATTAATGCGATCATCTGTCTCAATTGTTTTGTCTAGTATTTGCACTTTAAATGAACTTTTTCCGTTCCATAACTTTTATCACTCCTATGCTTAATTTCCAAATTCAAAAGATTATGAAAATGCTTAATTCAGTTCTATTTCTTGTCTTTACCCTTACTATCACAATAATTATTCTCCTTTTCCAACTTCCACCAGAGGAATCTGCTTACTTCTACTTTTACCTTGGGGTTATTGTGTTTATCATACTCCTGTGTCTTTATATTGCTATTCGTATTAATGTACACGGTTTGTGATTTTTGTGTTGTTCTCGAGTTTTATATCTTCCCTTATGTTTCGGAGCTCTTTGCCTTCTTATTCTCTTCTCAACCTCTAGTAAAGCGAATAATGATCCAGAATTCGTAAGTATGGAGTTTCGAATGAACTTAATGTTCTAAACAAGAAAGAACGTAATCGCACGATTTGATTTGTCAAATTACCCGAATCGCTGAGAATAGAACTATCAAGAATATACTTTCTTGATATGTTCAGAAGTTAAGCAGAATGAAAGAGTTATGTAACATGACACATGATAATGGTATGATCTTGTGACGATCGTTCCAAATCCATATGGACAAACACGTCATTCATCGATTTCATTGCGAGGTATTTGACCTCTATATGATACGTTTTGTAAACATTGCATTTTTTTGAAAAGGCACATCATAAATGAATATTTAAATCAAAAGTTTTCGACATCTGATGATTTCTACATATAGACAATCACCGTAAATAATAGTTTAAAATAGTACTTCCTTTGACAATGCAGTCAAAATAAGATACATGGTGATGATTTGGTGAATGCAACGTTTCCTTGAAAAATATGCCATGTACGACTCCATGCACATAGCTTGTCTAACATATAATAAAACAGCGGAAGACTTCTAGGAAACCTGAGAATAAACATGCTAACAAGTGTCAACACAAAGGTTGGTGAGTTCATAGTTTAGTGTTTCGTATAATCTGTATATAAAAGTGGATCACAAGATTTCAGTTGTTTCATCCAGAAACGTTTATCAAGATATTCTACAAGATTGAGCACCCTGGTAACTAAACTTAACGTATATATAATTTATACCCTTTGTATAATCATCTTAATAATACACGCAAACCAACGTGTACGCTTCTCAAATAGCATACATCCGTTAAAAGGCTAGTGCTCTAGCTCGGACGGGGATATCAAGCCCTATGGATCCATATACTACTACTCGCGCCCACCAGTTCTTATAACTGGCAGTTACTAGTTACCAAAGCTAAGGGATTTTCGGTTCAAACTCGGTGTAGAATTTAGTATGTACTTGTATCCATTGTGTTTAAAATAAAGTGCATGTATTCTCAGCCCAAAAATATAGATTGCAAAAGCAATTAAAAAGGGAGCAAATGAAACTCACGCATATAAATATTGTATATCGGTTAATAAAGCATTTGCATGTATTCTCAGCCCAAAAATGTAGAGAGTAAAAGGGATCTTATGAAACTCACGCATATAAATCTAGTATTTTCAGTATTTATAAACAGTCGCATGTATTCTCAGCCCAAAAATATATTGAGTAAAAGGGATCATATGAAACTCACCTTAGCAGCATATAAAGTTGTTCACCAAAATGTGACCGAAACTCGGATTACCAATTAATCGTAGATCTCAACCTAGAGAACATATGTTGGTCAATAAATGTCTATCAAGCTAGGTCAAGTCATAGTGTATCACAATCCTAATGCTCGAGATCGACATACAAAAGTTATCCAAAGTCGTTTCAAAAAGTCAATTTTGACAATAGTTCAACAAAACGAGACGTGCCTTATATAAGGATTCATTTACTCGGCTGGTAATATTCAAAAATCCAATTTATCAATCTTACAAACAAGTGGTTTAAATATTAATTGCAGATTCAAAAGCAATTTCAATTAATGTCTATCATAATTCAGTTGATCATATCTTTTAATTCGTTCACCGAAATTACGCGATTTCTAAATGAAAAGTTATTGGTTTTTCGCCAGCTTTCCAAAAACATGCATATCATATATCTTTTATCAGTAATATATGTATTTACTTCGTGATTCATCATAACTGTTTAATGACGAAATTTACTTACAAGCATGCATAAATATATATACTCGAGCACTAGACATGGATACACAATTAATATATAAAAGATAAAATATGAGTGCTTACGTATCAATATTGAGATTCAATATTGTAGGAAAGTACGTAGACGTAACGGAGATGATAAACACTAGGTTTGACTTGCGAATATTACCCACGAATATTACCCATAACCTCCATAGCTATAACCCATAATTTCCTTAGCTCTATCCCGCTCGAAACCCATTTTGAAAGTGACACGTTCATAACCTCGTCGTAGTATTTTATGTATAATACTAATAATAACGATATCTAAAAATACTAATAATAATAATAAGATTAATAATAATAATAATAATAGTAATAATAATAATAATAATAATAATAATAATAATAATAATAATAATAATAATAATAATAATAATAATAATAATAATAATAATAATAATAATATAATTAATAAAATTTACAGAAGAGAAAGAAGAGAAGAAAGGAGTGCACAAATTGAATCATTTTCGCTCGTTTTATAGTGTGGCCAGCCTCTGAGCTCCATGCGATCGCATGGGGAATGTGAGGGGAAACCATGCGATCGCATGGCCCCTTTTCACAGCTCTTATATGCTTGTTTTTATTCTCGTCGACATGTTATAATATAATACGTAAATTAAATTTAAAATTTTAAAAAGTCGTATTTATTAAATACTTCAGGGGTATTCTATGTAACTTATAATTAATAATTTCTATCATGTCGTTTTCATGTGAATAGTAAATGAATTAATTTAAATTCAACTATTTAAGCTACACGTTGTACGTTGTGCTTTACAAATTGTACATTATTAATTTTAACTTCGTTTCTTAAAAAAAATACAAAAATTATATCATAAAAATAAAATGACTTAACACGTAAAATTTTTAATTTGAAATAGCATCGTTTAATAGTAAATTTTTAATCATTTCGTATATAAATATTATTCGCATGATTCCGTATATATCGAAAAATCTTATATTTATTAAAATATGTATATAATACATGTTATGACGTTCGTGAATCGTTGGACAAACAGGGTGGTCAACCGTTATATAAAAAAATCATTTTCAAAAGTTTTAAAACTTGTCAAAATTCATTGCTTATCATTTCGAAAATATTAAATCATATAGAGAATTGGTTTAAATAAGTTAAAATTTTCCGGGTCATCACAGTACCTCCCCGTTAAAGAAATTTCGTCCCGAAATTTGAGTGAGTTCATCATGGTTAACAATAAAAATGTTTTTATGACGAATATGAGTTGATAAATAGAATTTTTATCACCATTGAATAATATGGATAAAACAATCCAATTACTCGAAGCGTATGAGGGAAGTTATCGTAAAAGAGTGAAATGAAGAATAGAGATGCGTCTTATCTCTTGACGTAGTAACGATTGATTTTCGGAATAGAAAATCTTCATAATCTAAATAAGATTTGATTCTTCGGAATTTGCGGAAATTAAGATTTTCTTTGATTAAATGCGTAATCTGCCTCGATTGCTATGTCTGATATTTTGCTATAAATTAACCTCTTCCGTTTCATTTATTTTCACCACTCCTATAATCTTCTTTCTTATTTCATACTTACAAAAGATTTGTGAAAATGCTTCATCCAGTTCCGATTCTTGATATTTTCTTGGCTATCATATCATTCATTCTTCTTTTTCATCTGCCATCAGAGGAGGTTATTTTCTTCTACTATTACCTTGGGGTTATATTGTTTTTCATTCTCCCGTGTCTTTATATTGCTATATGCATTGATATACATGGTTTGTAATTTCGGAGTTGTTTTCGGGCTTTATATTTTCCATTATATTTCGGAGCTTCATGCTTTCGTTTTCTCTTCCCGACTTTAAGTCAAGCGAATAATGGTCCAGAATTCGTAGCTATACATTTCGGAATGAACATAGTTAATGTTCTAAGAAAGAAATTGTAATGACACGATCTTGATTTGTCAAATTACCAGAATATCTGGAAAAGACCGAATCATCAAGAAAAGTATTTTCTTGATATATTTAAAGATTAAATAGAATGAAAGAGTTATGTAACATGGTTCATGATGCGGGTGTGATCTGTGAACCTTTATCACGTTCCATTAGAAACTCAGCATGACTTACTGTAATATAATCACGTTGATCAAGTGTCATTATATTATACTAACTCATGCTTCAATTCCCAACATTACTTCAAAACATCTATTTTTCGAATTTTTCAGATTTTAGAAACTAAAATAGTTTCTTTTATGATGTAACACAGATAGCGCGAAGAGATGAATGATTTCAGATAAGAATGGTTATAAAAAAATATTTTCAGAAATATCGAGGATATTTATAATGAAAGATACGATGATATTTTAGAATTTCTAATATCAGAGGATGATGCGGAAAATCTGTATGTGAAGGTTTAGAATAAGAAGTAAGATTCTTACTAATGGTTTCAGCAGACACTGAATCATTTGGATTCTTTGAAGGTAGATTTCGTCCTTGTGATTTGTCTACAGCTTTCTTCATACTTTGCTCAACCCGTTTTCAGTTCCAAACCTTCTCTTTTTCTGTGCTTTTCCAACACACTACTCTTTATCATCAAACTTTCGACTGTTAAAGTCGTTTATAGTTTTTGCTGCTTCATCAGCATTTTTCCAAAATTCGTAGAACTAGTTTCGTAGTTTGGAGTGTTTTTTTCAGAAACTTCACATTCGAAGTATGTAAGTCTAGAAGATAGATGTTATATATATATATATATATATATATATATATATATATATATATATATATATATATATATAACTGTTGTCGTAGAAAATGCTACGAGATTCAAAATACTGATTGCTAATTTTCGGTGGTTAGTATGGAAATTATTGTTACAAGATGTGGATGAGTACATGATAGGGTTTCAATGAGTATAAGAATTTTTCGAAAGGTCAAGGATTAATAAAGTTGTTTGGTAAATTTACTGCTAATGTGGCGGAACATGAAAGGTTCCCCAGTAACAAAACATATATATCAAGGTTACAATAAGGCTTAATCTGAAAAGTTGAAGTTGACTGGTTGGAAGTGTGATAAAACTGGATACTTTGAAAAGAAATTGCAAGATTATTTTCGGTAATAACAATGCTAAAGGATCTTTCACCGTTTTGAAGTCAAAGTATAGCTTTGAAAGATGTAGAGATCTAAGAATGATGTCACTTGTTAAATCTTGACTTGGATTCTGCTCTGTCAATATCAGAATATATAATTGAATTTGTATGGAAACGATTGTATATCGCTGTGAGCATTGTTAATAATTTTTGAATCAAAGTTGAAGAATGTACAGTGTAACATATTAATTGCGAACTTATATATTTTCCGGGTATTACCTACACGTTAAAGATTTCACAATTAATACTTTGTACAAAAGAATTTTTATTACCGTCTTTATGAAAATATATGTATGTATATTTTCTTCAGATGTAACAAAGATTTAATGAGTTAATATCATATTAAGCTCATTTAATTTTTGGCTGGATTAGAAATGAATAATCTCTGAAACATTAAAGATTTCATAATCTTCGTGGAGTATTTTACTAATGTAATCAATACTTCGTTATTCAATTTTATTGATATTTCTTCAGTGAATCATGTTGGTGCTTATGGAACTCTTGCTAACTTCGCAAGGTAAAAATGATGTTTTCTGGAAAGTTTCGAGTATATCGAAAATGAAAATGTAAAATCAATTATGTAATTGAATAATACACTTGGTTTATTATGAAGTGGAATTCATTAAGTTGAAACAGAGATTGTAGTTAACAATGGTTAAGTTGTTAATGAAGGATGTACATCATTGCATATTAGTAATATGAACTAACTGAGTAGTACCTACCAGTTAAGATTCACACGTAATAGCTTAGTACGAAAATATTTGTTTTGATTTCAAAATTCATATATATTAAATATACATAAATTTTCTTTAGGGGAAATGAGTTAATACTTCATCGGTTATTGTTGCTGGTATTTCATGGTAACTACGGTGCGTATGACGTTGATGCTCGTGGAACAGATTGTGAAGTTAAGGTTTACGATGCGAATATTGTTGGTGGTGGTAATGGTACAGTTGGTGTTGTTGTCAATGGTACTGTTGATGCCGGTGATGCTGCTGGTGTTTGTAACCTTTGCACCATATTCTCCAAAGCCACTACCCTAGCACGAAGCTCGTTGACTTCTTCTACTACACCGGGATGATTGGCGGTTCGGACGAGCGGATGAATAAGATCCAGAATTTGAGATAGTATATTATCGTGACGAGATACTCTGGAAATGAGAGAGAAAATGGTGTCTCGAACAGGTTCGCCGGTAAGTGCTTTAGGTTCTTCGCCAAGAGGGCAATGTGGTGGGTGAAAGGGATCACCTTCTTCTTGTCTCCAATAATTAAGTAGGCTACGAACCCATCCCCAATTCATCCAGAATAGATGATGGCTAATTGGTTGATCCATTCCGGTTACACTGTCTTCGAAATTCAGGTGAATATCCATATCGGAATAGCTGTCAGAGTTTGAACTAGATACGGGATCCATCTTGTATAAATAGGGAGATGATTTTTTGATATGAATTAGATTATAGAATTTAGTTTGGTATTCTTCAATACATAATTTACATATGTATATATAATACCAAATTCCATAAATCACGGAGAAATTTTCGAAAGATATCAGGAAAAGTTTACAGTAACAGATACGCTAAGATATGAATTTTTGTCTATACACTATTTATGCAATAAATGCAGGAAAACGTGTCTAGACTTAAGAATGATAAGCATGTAATTTCCGACAAGAAATGATAAGCAAAACTTTTAACTTACAGACACGGTCGAAGTCCAGACTTACTAATGCATCTTAACAACTATCAGTTAGACACATTCATGCAAGACCTAATTCGCTAGGACCAACGCTCTGATACCAACTGTGACGATCGTTCCAAATCCATATGGACAAACACGTCATTCATCGATTTCATTGCGAGGTATTTGACCTCTATATGATACGTTTTGTAAACATTGCATTTTTTTGAAAAGGCACACCATAAATGAATATTTAAATCAAAAGTTTTCGACATCTGATGATTTATACATATAGACAATCACCGTAAATAATAGTTTACAATAGTACTTCCTTTGACAATGCAGTCAAAATAAGATACATGGTGATGATTTGGTGAATGCAACGTTTCCTTGAAAAATATGCCATGTACGACTCCATGCACATAGCTTGTCTAACATATAAGCAAACAGCGGAAGACTTCTAGGAAACCTGAGAATAAACATGCTAACAAGTGTCAACACAAAGGTTGGTGAGTTCATAGTTTAGTGTTTCGTATAATCTGTATATAAAAGTGGATCACAAGATTTCAGTTGTTTCATCCAGAAACGTTTATCAAGATATTCTACAAGATTGAGCACCCTGGTAACTAAACTTAACGTATATATAATTTATACCCTTTGTATAATCATCTTAATAATACACGCAAACCAACGTGTACGCTTCTCAAATAGCATACATCCGTTAAAAGGCTAGTGCTCTAGCTCGGACGGGGATATCAAGCCCTATGGATCCATATACTACTACTCGCGCCCACCAGTTCTTATAACTGGCAGTTACTAGTTACCAAAGCTAAGGGATTTTCGGTTCAAACTCGGTGTAGAATTTAGTATGTACTTGTATCCATTGTGTTTAAAATAAAGTGCATGTATTCTCAGCCCAAAAATATAGATTGCAAAAGCAATTAAAAAGGGAGCAAATGAAACTCACGCATATAAATATTGTATATCGGTTAATAAAGCATTTGCATGTATTCTCAGCCCAAAAATGTAGAGAGTAAAAGGGATCTTATGAAACTCACGCATATAAATCTAGTATTTTCAGTATTTATAAACAGTCGCATGTATTCTCAGCCCAAAAATATATTGAGTAAAAGGGATCATATGAAACTCATCTTAGCAGCATATAAAGTTGTTCACCAAAATGTGACCGAAACTCGGATTACCAATTAATCGTAGATCTCAACCTAGAGAACATATGTTGGTCAATAAATGTCTATCAAGCTAGGTCAAGTCATAGTGTATCACAATCCTAATGCTCGAGATCGACATACAAAAGTTATCCAAAGTCATTTCAAAAAGTCAATTTTGACAATAGTTCAACAAAACGAGACGTGCCTTATATAAGGATTCATTTACTCGGCTGGTAATATTCAAAAATCCAATTTATCAATCTTACAAACAAGTGGTTTAAATATTAATTGCAGATTCAAAAGCAATTTCAATTAATGTCTATCATAATTCAGTTGATCATATCTTTTAATTCGTTCACCGAAATTACGCGATTTCTAAATGAAAAGTTATTGGTTTTTCGCCAGCTTTCCAAAAACATGCATATCATATATCTTTTATCAGTAATATATGTATTTACTTCGTGATTCATCATAACTGTTTAACGACGAAATTTACTTACAAGCATGCATAAATATATATACTCGAGCACTAGACATGGATACACAATTAATATATAAAAGATAAAATATGAGTGCTTACGTATCAATATTGAGATTCAATATTGTAGGAAAGTACGTAGACGTAACGGAGTTGATAAACACTAGGTTTGACTTGCGAATATTACCCACGAATATTACCCATAACCTCCATAGCTATAACCCATAATTTCCTTAGCTCTATCTCGCTCGAAACCCATTTTGAAAGTGACACGTTCATAACCTCGTCGTAGTATTTTATGTATAATACTAATAATAACGATATCTAAAAATACTAATAATAATAATAAGATTAATAATAATAATAATAATAGTAATAATAATAATAATAATAATAATAATAATAATAATAATAATAATAATATAATTAATAAAATTTACAGAAGAGAAAGAAGAGAAGAAAGGAGTGCACAAATTGAATCATTTTCGCTCGTTTTATAGTGTGGCCAGCCTCTGAGCTCCATGCGATCGCATGGGGAATGTGAGGGGAAACCATGCGATCGCATGGCCCCTTTTCACAGCTCTTATATGCTTGTTTTTATTCTCGTCGACATGTTATAATATAATACGTAAATTAAATTTAAAATTTTAAAAAGTCGTATTTATTAAATACTTCAGGGGTATTCTATGTAACTTATAATTAATAATTTCTATCATGTCGTTTTCATGTGAATAGTAAATGAATTAATTTAAATTCAACTATTTAAGCTACACGTTGTACGTTGTGCTTTACAAATTGTACATTATTAATTTTAACTTAGTTTCTTAAAAAAAAATACAAAAATTATATCATAAAAATAAAATGACTTAACACGTAAAATTTTTAATTTGAAATAGCATCGTTTAATAGTAAATTTTTAATCATTTCGTATATAAATATTATTCGCATGATTCCGTATATATCGAAAAATCTTATATTTATTAAAATATGTATATAATACATGTTATGACGTTCGTGAATCGTTGGACAAACAGGGTGGTCAACCGTTATATAAAAAAATCATTTTCAAAAGTTTTAAAACTTGTCAAAATTCATTGCTTATCATGTCGAAAATATTAAATCATATAGAGAATTGGTTTAAATAAGTCAAAATTTTCCGGGTCATCACAGATCTACTGTGAACTATCATCACGTTTAATTAGAAACTCAGCATGACTTACTGTATTATAATCACGTTGGATAAGCGTCATTATATTATACTAACTCATGCTTCAATTCCCTACACTTCTCCAGAATTCATTCATAATCATACTTAGATTTTACAGAAGTTTCCAATATAATGGAATACAGAAAATACGAAGAGATAGATAATTTTGGACAAGATTATTTATGAGAATATCATCAGAAATATCGAAGATATTTATGATGATATTTTAGAATTTCTAAGTTCGAAAGTTGATAAGGAAAAATTTTTCGAAAGATTTTAACATGACTTAGGAGCAGGATATTCTCTAAAGATTTCATCGGATCTAGAATTACCTGGATTCTTTGAATGTAGGGTTTAGTCCTTGTATTTGTCCTTGGTCTCCTTCATGGTTAGCTCAATCTGTTTTTCAGTACCAAATTTTCTATAGAGCGTTCCCAACACTCCTTTCTTTATCACCAAACTTTTGGCCGTTTAGACCATCTACCATTTTTCTGTTTCCTCTGCATTTAATGCTACGATATCTGAATCATTGGTTATCAATCCGAGGTGGTTTCAAGAGAATTGTGTTTTTAGATGATTAAACGCTGATGGTAGTATGGTGGAATATAAAAGGTTCTCTAATAACAATAAATGAGCACGCATATATATCAAGGTTATGATATGGTTGTTTCGAAGGAAAGGTCAAAATTGTCTTGCTGAAGCTGTGACAAAATTGGCTATTTTGAAGAAGAACTGCAAAGTGATTTTGGGTAATAATAATACTAAAGGAATTAGCACAACTACGTGTTAAACGTTTACTCAGTTTCTGAGAGTTTTTCAGATGTATAACTACATGTATCAACCTTTTCTTTCATAGATGAAGTGCGGTTGGTTCATCCTACCGATTGAGGTGTTTTCAAGAATCATGAGAGGTTTGAACACAGACTGGAATTGTCAAGATACAAATGAAGTTTAAGATGAGATCAAGTGGCAAACTTGAAGAATTGTTTAGTTTCATATGTTATAATCAATATTTTAATTCATTTTAATTGTCCAATGTTATTAGTCCACATTCGATAGTCCACAGTTATCAGTCCAATAATTCATATATAGTTTAATATATAATATTCGAATTAATTAATATGTATCGTGACCCGTGTACATGTCTCAGACTCGATCATAACTCAAAGTATATATATTATTGTAGAATCAACCTCAACCCTGTATAGAGAACTCGATCATTACTACATATAGAGTGTCTATGGTTATTCCAAATAATATATATATATATATGCGTCGATATGATATGTCAAAACCTTGTATACGTGTCCCGATATTTAAAGTGCGTAAAATAAATACAGAAATTAAATGACAATAAATAAAGTGCGTAAAGTAAATAACAGAAATTAAATGACGGTAAATAAAATTGCGAGAATGTAAATTGCGATAAGTAAACTGCGATAAATAAAATTTCTCATGGTTAATTTGTTTGTTTCTAACAAATTTTTATTTTTGTCCAATGTTTTCTTCATTATGCCACTTGTTGGATTCTGATAGATCAAAATCTAAATATGAAATTGAATGAAAAGGGTTATTCTGCGGTGAACGGATACGTATATCGGTGGTTGTAAGTAGGATAGTAAATGACTGTTGAATCAGCTTCGTCGAATGTACAGTGTAACTTATTAAAGTGAAATCTAAATATTCCTCGGGTATTACCTACCCGTTAAAATATTTTCACCATTAACAGTTTGTACGAAAGAATTTTTAATTACAATCTTTATGAAAACATATATATATACCTATATATTTTCTTCAGATGTAATCATGGATTTAATGAGTCAATATGATATTAAACTCATTTGATTTACCATTAGAAGAAGAATATATAATCTCTAAAACATTAAAGATTACATAATCGCCATGTCGAACGAAGGTAATTGATGTAGAATGATTCGTAGAACGATGATTATACCCGAGGTACAGAATGAGATGTTGAGGCATGGATTGTTGATACTTGGGTTGTTGGTGGTACTGGTATTGATGTTGGTGATACTGTTGGTGCCGATGACGTTGCTGAAGCTGATAAGTTTTGCACCATGTTCTCCAAATTGATTACTCGAGCACGAAGCTCATTGACTTCTTGGATTACTCCGGGATGATTGTCGGTCAGAACGAGAGGATGAATAAGGTTTAGAATTTGAGATAGTATTTAATCGTGACGAGATACTATGGAAATGAGAGAGAAAATGGTGTTTCGAATAGGTTCGCCGGTAAGTGCTTCAGGTTCATAGCCAAGAGGTGATTTCGGTTGATGGAAAGGATCACCTTCTTCTTGTCTCCATTGATTAAGTCGACTATGAACTCATCATATAAATTGGGGATGAATGATTGGTTGATTCATTCTAGTGACGCATGCTTTCGGAGCTCAGGTGAACATCCATGTCGGAATAACTGTCGGAATAACTATCGGAATAGCTATCGGAATCTGAGGGACTCGAACTGGTTGAGGGATTCATCTCGTATGATCAGATGAAGGATTTTCGATAAGAAATAGATTATAGGATGTAGATTAGTATCCTGAAATACATAATTTACATATGCATATAAAATACTAAAATCTCATAAATTACGGAGGACTCTACGGAATCTGTCAGGCAATGTCTACAGTAACAGATACGCTAAGATATGAATTATCAGATACGCTAAGATATGAATTTTGTCTATGCACGATTCATGCAATCAATGCAGTAAGATGTGTCTAGACTAAGAATGATAAGCAGATAATATTCGACACGAAATGATAAGCAAAACTTTTGACATGCAGACACGGTCAAAGTCCGGACTCACTAATGCATCTAAACAACTATCAGTTAGACACACTAATGCAAGACCTGGTTCACTAAGACCACCGCTCTGATACCAACTAAAACGACCCGTCCTAATCCATCTGGATGAATACATTACAATTGATTACATCGCGAGGTACTTGACCTCCATATGATACATTTTACAAACATTGCATTCGTTTTTAATCGACAAACTTTCAATACATCGAAAGTTGACAACATGCATACCATTTCATAATATATCCAACTATAATTGACTTAATAATAATCTTGATGAAACTCGATGACTTGAATGCAACGTCTTTTGAAATATGTCATGAATGACTCCAAGTAATATCTTTAAAATGAGCAAATGCACAGCGGAAGATTTCTTTCGTACCTGAGAATAAACATGCTTTAAAGTGTCAACCAAAAGGTTGGTGAGTTCATTAGTTTATCATAAATAATCATTTTATAATTTTAATAGACCACAAGATTTTCATTTATCATAAACATACGTCCCATGCATAGAGACAAAAATATCATTCATATGGATTGAACACCTGGTAACCGACATTCACAATATGCATATAAGAATATCCCCCATCATTCCGGGATCCTCCTTCGGACATGATATAAATTTCGAAGTACTAAAGCATCCGGTACTTTGGATGGGGCTTGTTGGGCCCGATAGATCTATCTTTAAGATTCGTGTCAATAAGGGTGTCTGTTCCCTAATTCTTAGATTACCAGACTAAATAAAAGGGGCATATTCGATTTCGATAATTCAACCATATAATGTAGTTTTAATTACTTGTGTCTATTTCGTAAAACAGTTATAAAAATTGCGCATGTATTCTCAGCCCAAAAATATAAAGGGTAAAAAGGAAAATGAAACTCACGCGTATAAATATTGTAAAATAGTTAATAAAGCATTTTGCATGTATTCTCAGCCCAAAAATGTAATGAGTAAAAAAGGCAAATGAAACTCACCGTATTGTATTTCGTAGTAAAAATACATATAACAACATTGAACAAGTGCAAGGTTGGCCTCAGATTCACGAACCTATATCATTTGTATGTATATATTAAAACATATAATCGTAATCGAATAAGTTTATATATATATATAATTTACTAATTATATCATTTTTATATTACATATATATATACGTCTTATTTATTCATTTTGTATATAAGACTAGTAATGTTGTTATATTATTTGTATTATGTATATTTTTATATGTATATATATCATTCGTTTGTTAAGAATAATAATTTTAGTAATACTACGATTATATTAATATTGATAGAGATGATAATAATCATAATATTTAATATTACTAATTAAGGTATTATTGTTAATAATTATATTAATGCTAATAATAATGATATTTATAATAATAACTGTAAAATATTAATTTTTCGGTTAACGATACTTAAAATAATGATTTTACTAATATTAATATTACTAACATTTATTTTAATAACTATAATGATATTAATGATAATAATAATGATATCATAAAAATATTAATTTTATTATTAATTATAGTTATGATTGTGATTTTGGTAATTACCTAATAATAATACTTATAATCATATTAGTGGTAATAATAATAATAATGATCTAAATATTGATATTAATGATGATAATAATGATAATAATAATTATAATGATAGTATTCATTTTAATGATAATAATATGTAATTGAATTATTATAGTAATACAATTTATTTAACTTAACCCTAATAATAATAATAATAATAATCATATTGATAATGATAATCATTTTTATTAATAATAATTGTAGATATGGTGATAATACTAACATTTAATGATAAGTGTAGTATGATAGTTATAATAATACCTTAATCAATAATAATAAAAATATACATTTTTGCAATTATACTCATAATAATAGTATTTACTACTTGTATTGATAATAATAATAACAATTATACTAATTTTAATGCTAACAATAATAACAACAATAATAATAATCATGACAATAATAATAAAAATGATAGTAATAATAATAATAATAATTTGTTATGGAAATTACCTTTAGAAAGCCTCTAAAAAATGTCGCGAGCAAGGTTCGAACCCGAGACCTCTCGCTTCCTGACAACCACACTTAACCAGTGAACCATTTAAGTTTTTCTGAACTAAACCCTAACTCGTATAAACTTAAACCGATACTTTCTGTTTTCATATCCTTCCTTCTTCTTCATCATTATTAAGATCAAGTCAAACCACCAATCTATATAATCTTACTAGTAAATTCAAAAATCGATTTTAGGAGTTAACATACAACACATAACACCTATTAATGATTAATTTGATTTTAAAAAAAAATAAAAAAAATAATACAGCAACAGCTCCCTTCGCCGTTTAAAGAAAAAAAATGATTCAAAGATTGGGATCGATTTAGCTAAAGGTTATAAAACAAAATATGTTTCAATTCATTCATAAAAACTTCCCAAATCATCAATTGAAACAGAATCATCACAACAAGCTTGAATTTCACGAAGAACAAAAGTGTTGACTTTTTTCTCAAAACTTTGACTCCAAAATTAAGATTCGATATTAGGAATTGGAGTTTAATATTTTGCAGTAAGTTTAAGTGAACGATTCCAAACAACACTGCACTTTTACATTTTGAAATAAAAATCGAATTTGGGTTATGGCTGTAAAGGTGTCGTGATATTGAATTTGAGTCTGTTCTTTTGTGTTTTCTTTATTTCACATATATCTGTTGGAGCTTTATAATCTATACGAATGATTTTGCAGTGACGTGAATCAATCTTAGTTGTTGGGTAGCGATGACAGGATCAATTTGATGTCATGGGAGTACAGAAGAAATGAAGAAAAAAAAATAAAGTTGAGAATGATAGCTACTGAATTTTTGTTTACATCTGTTTTATTAAATAGAATATTATTATAAATAAATATAATAAATATATTAATAATAATCATATAATTGATATTAATAATAATAATTTTCATAATAATAATATTAATAATAATATTAAATAAGTTGTATTATAACAATGATAACAATAATCATAAAAAATTTTAGTAATAATAATATTAATATTATTAGTAATAATAACGATATTTCGTTATATTAATATTAATGTTAAGTATTAATAATAATACTAATTATAATAATAATAATAATATTAATAATGATAATAATAACAAACTATATGTATCAAGACAATAATAATAATAATATAATACAAATACTAAAAAAAATTATAATAATACTAATATTACTAATGATAACAATAATATTAGTAATAATATTACTACAACAAGTTATATTCCAAATTCGCATCAATAGATAATATATTTAAAGTAATAATATACATATCCTTATCATGTGTATTAATTTTTGAAAAAAATAATGATAATATTATAACAACTATTTAAGAGATATAAGTATTACATGTTATGTGATATAACCATATGATATACATAACTTATTTGGAATATTAAGTGTTTATACAATTTAGCATATATTACAATATACATATAATTTTATATAAAATTCATGTTTACATATAAATTTATATTAATTATAATTTAATTAATTTATATCTTTTTTTACAAATTATATTTTATTATTTCTAATTATTATATATACATACATTTATATATATATATATATATATATATATATATATATATATATATATATATATATATATATATATATATATATTCACATATTTACCAGGAATGGTTCGTGAATCATCGGGAATGGTCGAAGGTTAATTGAATATATGAAACAGTTCAAAATTTTGAGACTTAACATTACAGACTTTGCTTATCATGTCGAAATCATATAAAGATTAAGCTTAAATTTGATCAGAAATTTCCGTGTCGTCACATATCGATGCTTTCGTTAATGATTTGGTTTAAAAGATAGTTAGGCCCTTAAAAAGAGTTTAACCGTAAAGAACACCATGGCCAAGCCGATTTGACTTCCATGAACACGTTCGGTTATGCTAACGGTCTAATACCTTATGAGTTTAAACAAACAGTTCATTAATTAACTATGAATCCCTCAAGCGGGGTGCAATACTTAATACCGCATTATGGTGAAGTGTACTAATTAGCACTGACCGGGTTCCATGGCCTTACTTAGCAGAGGTACAGCTTACAACAACCATTGTTCTTCAGCATGCACGTACGAAGTTTATATGCTTGGTGACTACACTAGCATGGTCTAGGACCGACAATGTACTATGGCCTAGTTAGATGTTTCACTATGAAAGAGTCCTTAGTCGGAATCTAAAGCTCGGTGGACTTACTACAACCGGTGTACCTCAATCAAACTTGCGTTGTATCCGATAGACTTCTCTTACCAAGGGGTGACACTGATAGTGTACTCTGAATCAGGGTTCACGACTTCCCACTAACAGAGCCAATAACTACGTTCTAGTAGTTGGAAAATTGATTGAGTTTAAAGCATAATCGGAAAGAATCTCAACAACATACACAAACCATAATATTATTTTGGAATTATAACTAACTACATCATAGCATACACTAAAGATAATTACTCGCTAATCATGGTAACAATATCATAAATCATAATAATGGAATACATTATATAAAGAAAAATGATAGAAGTACCAGTAGATTAAACGAGTTCAAAAAATACAAAAGTGAAAACTTCAAACTCCAGACCGCTCCTAATATAATCTTTGGCGTTCTTCTCCGGATACTAATTTTACGCTCGGAGTCGAAGACCTTGAAAGTATGACTAATTATTGTAAAAAGAGAGAGAAAGAAGTGAATTAAAGTGTGTGGAAAAATGGATGACAAATAGCCCTTAAATAGATGAGTTTTCGATGGGAAACGGCTAGCAGGCCAGCGCCACAGGCCGGTGTGGGAGGCTAGTGCCAGGCAAGCCGTTTCCCATGCTCGTCTCATATATTCGGTGGCTGAGTCATGTGGCAGGCTGGTGTGGAAAGTCGGATTAGGAGGTCGGTGTGGGCTTTTGCTCTACTGTTTCCTTGGATCGTCTTGCTTGTCCCAAGGATCGTAACTTAGTTTCTGGGGTCGTAACTTGTCTTTCACCGTTTTCGCTCTAGAATCTTCGTTTTAGCCCCGTTTCACATGATTCTTTTTGCATCATCTTTGTAATTTCTTAATCTTCAATTTTATCGACAAAGTGAGTATTTTGGTGATAAAGTCTAAAACTTTATTGTTTTTGGGCCTTAATACCGAGGTGGAAACGTGACTTTTTAGCCGATATAAAATACCCCATACTTAGACTTTGATTATCCTCAAGCAAACTTCTCGTTTTTAACTTCAAGAAATCTTTTCGAAGTTTCTGTTCTATTGTTCTACGCGATTTGCTTTTTCATTATAAGAGCAAAAAATAAGGTGAGTCCTCTATGTTAGGGTTGAAAATATCTCTGCAAGCATGCAAGGAGGTTACATGACTTAGGTTAGGTTTCATGAGTCACTCAAATCATACAAGTGTTTAGGATTCCCTATAGATCTAAGAAATGAATTCATTCATAGCCATTCATGTTGCACCCATCGTCATAGGCTTGATAATGACTCAAATCCTTGCTACTAATGTGAAGGAGGTAATAACCATAGCTTCTAGTTCATTTGTCAATTTTGAAGGGTGGAAAAGGAATTTTGGAGTGGTGATGAAGTTTTTTAAAGGGTGTGAAGGAGTAAAATAGTCTTTTTAAAGACATTTATTCTGAATTTCGGAAAGATAAGACAGATAGGAGCGCTGATATTTTTGAGAAGCACTTTTGAACTTTTATCCTTTTGGATTGATTTTACTGATGCATTTTTCGACCGAGTACTTCTTCGGTGTTTCTCTATTTTATAATTTCTGCTCCTTTTCTCATAACTAAATTTTTTTGGAGATTTTATCTCGAGAAACTTTCTGCTGGTAAACATTTTGCAAGAACTTTGCCGTGATACTTGAGAAGTTTATAACATTGGGTTTTTTTTAGAGGAAATCTCATTTTCTGGATTTTTCGAGTGATGGCAAAGATGATGTGGATGATGGTTTGATGTGTTAGAGGTGGTGGTGTAAGGTGTAAAGGGTTTCTTTGACAAATGGCTAGCTCTTCTGATTATACCTATATCACATTTCATTACTCGAAAATGCAGATCTAGAGCAAGTTCTGATTCTGAGCACAGAATCAGCACTCTTAATGGAAAATAGCGAAACATTAAGGATGAATGCTTATATGGTCTTATTTGGGTGCCTCATAATAAATTTAGGTCGATAATTCCTAATCATGCAATGCTCTATTAGAGAATCGGTTCGTCCCAACAAGATTTCTAGCTTAGTTAAGCCTTAATTTTTATTTACAACCGTTTTTGTTTTACGAAAGTACTTTTTCGGAAAGGTTTTCTTTTGTTTAAAATTTTTGAAATTTTGGCTTAAGGACTAGGAATCTTTGTAGCGGGTTTATTGTGATATGGCATGTAAAAGGTTATACCAACATCCCCCACTTAGACGAACATTGTCCCTAATGTTCCTAGTGTATCCCACACTTAGGAGTTTTAGTTAAAGATTATTGGGATTATTTTCTTAGTGTTTATTGGGTTGGAATCCCACACTTAGTGATAAGCTAGGATGTGGCATAATTTTTAGAGCTAATAATGAGTGGAAAGGAACGAGTACTCCCAACGGATTGTCGAGGTTGCTTGAAGAAATTGGTTGGTTGTTTCAGCAAATTTGGAAGTTACGTCCTTTATTGATCGGCTTATTTGTCATCCTTTATTATATTATACTCTACTTTATTGCACGGTTGGCTCTCGAGAAGCGCTTTTGTTTAAGGTCGTTGGTTCGACCATAATGACGCCTACTGTTGAAAAGCAGACATTCCCCTCTGGCAGTTGTAATCATAGTTTTCTTGATGGAATGTAAGTCTTGGTGGATAGATTCTGAGAAAATGTTAGACCAAAAGTGGTAGAACATCCGGTACTTCTCTCAAAGATCTTCTAAAGGAGAGATAATGGGTGGTTTCAGCTCGTGACAAATCTTGGAGTCCGATGAGCACACGGTCTACGGCTCTGCTGATTAATCCATGAATGACAATCATCGAGGTCATGCTTGTGGTAACCGTTTCTCTAACTGGGTGTTCATTTTGGAGGTCTTTGAATAGTGTCAAAAATTATATCTTCAGTATCTCAAAATCTTTTAAACGGTGGTCTCCACAGAAGGAGTCTGTAGCTCGGCACAGATTTGTTAAGAGACGAAGCTGGAAAAAAGTGAAAATCAATTCTGACCCAAGCATTAACGTCACCGTCTTGGAATATATCTCCCAACATCCAGCTTTAAATGTGAAACTAGGATCCGTGGACTCGTAGAAAAATACGTGCCAACTGCTTCGTCACAAAGGTGGCAATGTTGACTCGATCGGGTTCCAGATGTGAGAACGAATTGTTGCGTCTTCCCTCTTCTGCTACTACATCGAGTAATTCCTGGATTATCAGATCAGCGTGGTGATCAATTATTACGTAGATCACTAGTATGTCTGGTGTGCTTTGGAAATTATCTTTTTCCAAGATAACCAAGAGGCTGTGAATATCTTCGATCATTTGCGAATCAGAGTGATAAGTCGGGTGTTCGGTGGAAAGATCTATATGCTTCCAGATGAGAGTAAGCAGTGCTCGTTGGTTTGCTAAGAACGGAAGTGCAGATCCGGCCAAGGCATTGTAAACCTTAGAGTAAATGATCTTCTGATCTCGAAAAAATCTTGTTTCGAGAATAGTGCGAACCACTGAATTGTGCTCTCGTTTCCTTTCTTCATGGTAGATATGATCGTTAAGAGTATTGATAAAGTCTTGAAGGCGCCCTTCTAAGAGTTCAACATTATCATCTTCTCTTGGTAGATAAAGGTTGTATTCATCTTCGATAGCCTTAACCCTCTCCTTTAATAGAGGTGTGAAATTGATGGTTGATTTACCGATGGCTTCGAGAATATCTTCAAATTCATCGGTATCATTGATGAAGATTATCATGTTGGCATGATTAGATATGACCGATATCTCTGAGTGATCCGAAGAAGAGTCTGACTCTTATTGATCTGGTACTACTGGTGGGGAATTTGAATCGTCAAGAATGTCCTCATTTTGTTCTTCTTCTTCGTCATCACTGGTATAGCTTTCATCTGTAAATTCGTCTTATGAACAGGCTTCTTCAGTATTCTGGTGTTTCACTTCTACACTGGCAGGGTCAATCTGATGGAATTCAACATATCAACGAGTTCATAATATTAACTTGATCATAAAATCCATTCATGTAAAGTTATAACAAGCGGAAGCATGATTATTTAGAAAGCAAGTTAATATGATAAACCATTTAGATGAATTCCATGTAGTTATCAAGTCATGAAATAAAGCTTACATATAATAACAAGGAAGTGAAATAATATTTACCTCCTCAAGCTAGTTGAGGGTTGTTTGATACAAGAAGAAGATGGACAAGTGTGTTAAAACCCCAAGCTTTAGATGCACCAACACCACCCTTTAACTTGATTATGTTTTAGACACTTAATCACCTTAAAACATAGCTAGAAATCCACTTCCTTTGAACCCAAAATTCTGGACAGCAGCTAGTTAAAAAGAAGATGATGAATGGAGCCTCAAGACTATGAAACCTCAAGAGATTATACCCCAAACTTGACACCAACACCCTAGCCTTTAGTTAGGATTTAATGACACTTGAAAACAAGCTTACAAATCAAAGAAATGAACCCTTTTTGCTGCTCAAAACTTACGACATAAATGGCTGCAGTAAGCTGTTTTTGTTGTTTGTTTTTCACACTTGAGAGAATGTGTATGCATGTGTGTGTTTTGTTTTTGGTCAAGAGCATGCATCTAAGTAATTGTGCTATGTTGGAAGCATTAAAAGTGAGCATGGGTGGGCTCTCTTGGAGTCCCAAATCTGCCACTCTTGTTGTGTTTATATAAAATGTAGCAATTTTTATAAAACTTGTAAAAGAAACCATATAAATATTTGCTACTTTCATATTTATATAAACCACTTAAAAAAACATAACACAATATAGTTATTTAAACCTATAAATAACTAAATCCATATCATGTATAAATTATCCAAATAAATTATCTCAAGTGATGATATTTTAGAAACCCGATTTTCTAAAATCCAAGTGTCGCGTATTTGTTTAATGATCCGATCTTTAAGATCAAATACGTATAAGGTGTAGGTAAGTTTGTTATTGGGTATGACCCGACTTGGATCATAACATATTAGCCACATAAATTTAATATGTCTATCGGGCATACGAAAAACCTTCAATCTCCCACTTGCACGAGAAACATACGAAATTAATGCAAGTGACGGATACCACCTAACGACCGTCCATCACCCCCAATATGTTATGACTTTGTGCCATTCAATAACATCATCCCTTTCGAGTTCCCATCTCGAACACGAATAGGTGAATCTTTTCATTATTTCCTTTTGTCCTAGATGTCATGTTAAATCCAAGAGACACAGAGTGATCACTCTCTTTTAGATTTAACTTTATCAGGCCTTAGACATCTGACTCTCAATGAATAAGAGGGACAAATTCCATCTTGATTACATACGTCCTAGATATATATACTTTGTATTACACCTGAGCCCTTCCTTATGAACTACCATATTTCAGAATAGCGAAGGAAAGAATCAAGGCATGATACTCGGTAAATATCCGAACCCAATATGTATCTCAGGTCAGAGGATACAATGATATTCGCCTTTACTCAAGATTACATGTGATCAACCACAAAGGCTCCATTTAGTAACTCTTGAGGGTGGGTCTTCCAATATTTGTATCCCACAAATATCTATGAACCTTGGTTGCATCCTTGCCCCACATTCATCCCGTGAATGTATACCAATCCAAGTTCATAATAGTCTAAACCTCACATTTGTTCCCACAAATGTGATCGACTACGGAATTTAGAATAATTACTTATTCATGGATAAAATATGCAAAATAGGAACATAACTCTAAATAAATTAACACCATAATTATATTAATTAGTTTGAGCAATTTTGTTCCGTTACAATACTTAAAACAGATCATGACCAATCACTAGAATATCGAAGCCCTAATGCACAAACATGTCCTGCGTGTTTTGCTCCATGTAAGAGCTTCATGAGAGGATCCGCTATATTAAGATCTGTATGAACTTTGCGAATACATATCTTTACCTTTTCAACTTCATCCCTTAGATAGTTGAATCTCCGCTCAATGTGACGGGTCTTTTGGTGAGCACGAGGTTCTTTGATTTGGGCAATCGCACCTTCGTTGTCACAAAAGATCTCAAGAGGGTCCTGAATGGAAGGGACTACTCCTAAGTCATCGATGAATTTCTTCATCCATGCAGCTTCCTGAGCTGCCAATGATGCGGCAATGTACTCTGACTCTGTAGTGGATAATGCAACAACATCCTGTTTTGAACTCTTCCAAGAGACCGCACCTCCATTTAATATGAAGACATAACCATATTGTGATTGAGAATCATCTCGATCAGTTTGGAAACTCGCGTCCACGTAACCTTTTACAGCGAGTTCCTCCTCACCAGACCCATATATTAGAAACATATCCTTAGTCCTCCTAAGGTATTTCAATATACTTTTAACAGCAATCCAATGACTGTTTCCTGGGTTATTCTGGTATCTACTTGTCAGGCTAAGAGCGCATGACACATCCGGTCTAGTGCATATCATTTCATACATGATTGACCCAATGGCAGACGCATATGGGACTTTCTTTATTCTCTCCTGTTCATCTTTCGTGGTGGGGCACTGAGATGAACTGAGAAGTGTTCCCTTTTGAATAGGTACTAAACCTTTCTTAGAGTTCTCTATCTTGAACCTTTTCAAGATCTTTTCAATGTATGCACTTTGATTCAAACCTATCAGTTTCTTGGATCTATCCCTGTAGATCCCAATCCCCAAAATGTATTCTGCTTCTCCAAGATCCTTAATGGAGAAGCATTTACTTAGCCAAGTTTTAACACCTTGCATAGCCGGAATATCATTTCCAAATAACAATATACATCCACATATAGTACAAGGAACATGATTGTGCTCCCACTAGCTTTCTTATATACACAAGCTTCATCACCATTTTTAATGAAGCCAAATTTCTTGGCCTCCTTATTAAAATGATGATTCCACATTCTAGATGCTTGTTTCAATCCGTAGATTGACTTCTTTAACTTGCATACCTTTTTAGGATATTTCGGATCAACAAAACCTTCAGGCTGAACCATATAGACATCTTCCTCAAGATGTCCATTTAGGAAAGCGGTCTTGACATCCATTTGCCATATTTCATAATCATAATGAGCAACAATGGCAAGTAATATCCTAATAGACTTTAGCATTGCCACTGGCGAAAAGGTTTCATCATAGTCAACCCCTTGAGTTTGAGTGAAACCTTTTGCTACAAGTCTAGCTTTATATGTATCCAAGTTTCCATGTATGTCGGTTTTCATTTTGAAAAGCCATTTACAATCAACTAGCCTAGAGCCAGGAGGTTGCGCAACAAGTTCCCAAACTTGGTTGTCATACATGGATTGCATCTCAGCGTTCATGGCTTCCTGCCATTTATCTTTATCAATCCTTGATAAAGCATCTTGGTAGTTAGTTGGTTCATCCAAATCAACCACATAGCATCCATCCATGAGAAACCCATATCTCTCAGGAGGATTAATAATCCTACCAGATCTGCGAACGTCTTGTGTATTTTGATCATCCATTTGATCATTCTCAACATTTTCATGTTGAGTGCTAGTGTCAACCAATGGTGTATCATCTACTTGATCTTGAACCTCTTCAAGATCTATCTTCCTTTCACTATTTCCTTCCATTAGGAACTTAGTTTCAAGGAATTTAGCCTTTCGAGCAACAAATACATTTTGCTCGGTTGGATCATAGAAATAGTATCCCATATCATCCTTGGGATATCCTATGAAGATACACTTCGTGGATTGAGCATTCAATTTATTAGGGACGTAATGCTTAGGATAAGCTTCACATCCACATACCTTTAAGTATGATAGAGATGGAGGTTTTCCAAACCACATCTCATGAGGAGTTCGTTCTACTTTCTTGGTTGGGGTCATATTTAAAATACGAGCCGCGGAGCATAGACAATAACCCCAAAATGATAGAGGTAACGAGCTTCTAGCCATCAAAGATTGAACCATATCCATTAGGGTTCGGTTCCTCCTTTCGAAAACTCCATTAAGTTGGGGTGTTCAAGGAGGAGTGAGTTGCGAGATAATCCCACAACTTTTAAGATGATCTTGGAAAGCATCGCTTAGGTATTCACCTCCTCTATCAGTACGAAGTACCTTGATTGTCTTATTGAGTTGATTTTATACTTCGTTTTGATATTCCTTGAATGCTTCAAAAGTTTCGTCCTTATGTCTTAACAAGTAGACATATCCGAAACGACTAAAGTCATCAATGAAAGTGACGAAGTACCTTTCACCTTTACTAGTCATGGTCTTAAAGGGTCCACATACATCCGAATGTATTAATCCCAATAAGTCTTTAGCCCTTTCATAGGTCCCTTTGAAAGGTGCTTTAGTCATTTTGCCTTGTAAACAAGATTCACATACATCAAACGATTCTAGTTCATTTGATTTCAAAAGTCCATTCTTTTGAAGTGTATGCATTCGATTCTTGTTTATGTGACCAAGGCAACAATGCCATAAGTAGGAATCACTCAAATCCCTTTTGAGTTTCTTGGTGTTTGCATGGAACATTGAGCTATCGTATGATGTGTCATCATGAACCAATTCATAAATACCATTCGAAGGCGAAGCCTTAAAATAGAACACATTATCTAAAGAAACATGGATATCATCATTAATGAAATTAAGATTAAAACCATATTGTTTCAAACGGGATACAGAAATAATGTTTCGAGACAAATCGGGTGCATACAAAACATTTTCCAAGATAAGTTCCAAACCACTTGGAAGCTTCAAAACAAAGTCTCCTTGAGCTTTCACTTGCACCCTTGCTCCATTTCCCATGAAGAGACTTGTTGTTCCCGTATCTTGATCACTTCTTTTGAACCCCTGCAATGAATTGCAAATATGAGTTCCACATCCTGTCTCTAATACCCATGTATTAGAAGAAGTAATACTAAGCTCATTGTATACCATTTATACATTACCTGAGGTTTGCCCTGCATCCCTCTTCTCTTTCAACTCCTTTAGGTAGACCGGGCAGTTGCATTTCTAGTGACCCATTTCACCGCAACCAAAACACGGATCTTCCTTGGGGTTAGCTTTACCGGCAACCTTTTGCTTCTTGTTGTTGTTGGTTGGGGTATCCATCTTCCCATTTCCCTTTCCCTTTCCCTTGCCTTGGTAGGCGGGTCCTTTCCTCTTAGCCGCCTTCGGCTTAGAAGTGTTATTGTTTTTGGACCCGCCTTCATTGATCGTAAACACGGGTGAAGCCCTTTTACCCATGCTTGCTTCTACCGTCTTAAGCATGGCATGTAATTCGCCAATGCTTTTATCCCAACCATTCATATTGTAATTCATTACAAATGTGTCAAACCTTTTTGACAATGAGTTGAGAATAAGGTCCGTGGCTAATTCATTAGACACGTTGCAATTTAGACGGTTTGCTCGATCAATTAGGCTTTTCATCTTAAGGACATAAGATGAAACGGATTGGGAGTCGTCCATCCGACATGCATGAAGCGCTCGGACAGTTTCAAAGCGCTTGATACGAGCTTGTTGAAGGAACATCTCCTTCAACTGTGTGATCATGTCATATGCACTATGATGTTCGAAATCCTTTTGGAGTTCAGGTATCATAGTCCCAAGCATGAGGCAAGAAACTTGCACCGAATCGGTGCAATATTTTTCCCAATACGCCATGCCTTCCGTATCATCCTTGTCCGGTTGATCGGGAATGGGGTCTTCCAACACATACGCCCTATCCTCAAGTTTGAGGACAATTCTTAGATTGCGAAACCAATCCATGAAGTTCGTATGGTTGAGTTTTTCCTTTTCGAGGATAGACCTCAACGATAGGTTGTTAAAGTTTATTGGTGCGTTTGGAATGTTGTTGTTATTGGCGGCCATCTACAAAATTTAACGAAGTTATTTAAGTATCAATTTTAATTTAACAATCAATACCCTTTAAATCCAATTGATATTTATTAAATTTTAGAATCCAACGGTAAACCAAATTTCGGTTAGGTGACCTTTATCCCGTCATTTGATTTAGCTAGGTAGAATTTTATATGACAATTGCAATCCTTTTGCAACTTCTAAGTTATGGAATCATGCAATCCTTTTGCATGGCATATTTATTCCATCAACGCCTATATGTTCCTCATGCTTCGGTGACCCTAAGTTCATGATTTCCAAATCAAGTCGTCCTACTTGTGTAAACATGTAAATTCAACATACAAGTGGTTAGGTGACCTTTATCCCACAAGTGTGCGAAATTCACCTTAATCATATTAGTTTGCTCATAATGGTTAGGTGACCTTTATCCCATTATGAGTTCCCTAATATTTTTAAGTGTTGCATAAAAGGATGGCGTTTAACTTGTTTGCCTTGTTAATAAAATTGAATTTAAGTTTTCATTAATTCTAGTTTGAGAAAATTTTATGCCATACACCAACATGCATTTAGTGTATGGTTCATTTGAAATCCATTTTCAAGTCTTGTAATTAAGCCAATTACTTGATATAAACTATTTTATATGTGTGATCCTTTTAGTGTTCTTAATAACCATTTATTAATGTCCCTTTAGCCACTTTTAATTTAACCAATTAAATCATCGTTATGCATGTCGTTAATAATGTCTAATTTAACCAATTAAATTGCCATTTTAGTTTGTAGTTAATTTGTGTGATTAACATGTAGCATACAAACATACAATCCACAATCATACAATAAACAACCATGCATGCAAAACAAATGTGTTCACAATCAAGCCATTTTGGTAGACATTTGTTTAGCCGAAAACAAATGTCACCGGTTAAGGGGTTATAACACAAAGTAGGAGATTTTAAATCTCCCACTTAATCTTGCATCCAAATGCATCTTCTTGTGTTCTTCAAGTCTTCATCATCTTCATCTTTTACAAAATATATCCTAATACATTTTGTCTAAAAATAAAATTACAACCTAATCTATTTTACATACCAAATATAAAATAAATTACATAACCAAAATAATATTATTACAAATCAATTGAATAAATAATATTACAAAGCAAAATGAATGAATATTACAACCACATAGAAAGATTAACAAATCAACCAAACAAATATTCATCCAAACATAAGGTCTTGGCTATGATTGTGAACATCAATGTATCAACAAATATGAATCAAAAGGCAAACCCAAAACCACTTTTGGACCCCTTTAGAATTCGGCCAAAGTGACTAACCCACCCAAATCCATCAATTTTGCATTCTACTTTCATGCATGTTAATAAAATGCAAAGTTGGTGGGTTTTAAAGACCATATATAAGAAGCATATTTTGAAAGGACCCGTCCTAAACCATCTGGACGAAGTCACCAACATTTGGTTCCATTGCGATGATTGACTCCAAATAATATCTTTAAAATGAGCAAATGCACAGCGGAATGTTTCTTTCATACCTGAGAATAAACATGCTTTCAAGTGTCAACCAAAAGGTTGGTGAGTTCATTAGTTTATCATAAATAATCATTTCCATCATTTTAATAGACCACAAGGTTTTCATTTCCAGTTCTCATAAATAAGCGTCCCATGCATAGAGACAAAAATATCATTCATATGGATTGAACACCTGGTAACCGACATTCACAATATGCATATAAGAATATCCCCATCATTCTGGGATCCTCCTTCGGACATGATTTAAATTTCGAAGTACTGAAGCATCCGGTACTTTGGACGGGGCTTGTTGGGCCCGATAGATCTATCTTTAGAGTTCACGTCAATTAGGTTGTCTGTTCCCTAATTCTTAGATTACCAGACTTAATAAAAAGGGGCATATTCGGTTTAATAATTCAACCATAGAATGTAGTTTCGATTACTTGTGTATATTCCATAAAACAGTTATAAAAGCAGCGCATGTATTCTCAGTCCCAAAAATATATATTGTAAAAGCATTTAAAAAGGGAGTAATTAAACTCACGCATATAAATATTGTAAAACAGTTAATAAAGCATTTGCATGTATTCTCAGCCCAAAACGTAAAGAGTAAAAGGGAATCAAATGAAACACACCTAATGTATTTTGTAGTAAAAATACATATGACAATATTGAACAATGCAGGGTTGGCCTCGGATTCATGAACCTATATCAATTTTATATCTATTAAAACATATAATGGAAATCACATAATTTCATTTATTAATTTATGTTATTTATATAGTTGTAGTTATATAAAATTTATACTAAATTCCACTTAAATTCATATACTTATATTATATCTTAAATTATGTGTTATATATGTTTATTTTGTATATATCTAAAGTGATTAATATAGTTTTATTAATATCTATATATATTTAGTATTATATAAAAAATACCTAATTTGTTATATGTAAGTATTTATATAAGAAATGTTAATATGTTTTATATATAGTTATATGAAATATCTATATAGTTATAATATAAGTAATAAGTGTGTTTTTATGTACAAAATATTTATTTGTTAAAAATGATAGTTTTGATATTAATGATTTACTAATGATAATAATAATAGTAACACTTATATTACTTTTAAAAATAACAATGATCTTACAAATTTTAGAACGATATTAATATTCCTAATATCAATAACCTTAATCATAATAATAATATTACTTGTTCTAATACTTGTTTTGATATTGATAATAATCAAGATAATAATAATGGTACAAGTAATAATAATAATAAATATAATAAGAAAACTACCTCACAACATGGATAAGCTTAAAAAAAAATACTAATTGCACTAGCCCGGGCTCGAACCCTTGACCTCTAGCTTAACTCGCCACACTTTTAACCATCAGTCTGCCTATGATCTTTCTGAATTAAATGATACCCGTTTTCCTATAAGTCTTATTTCTCTGCATATTTCTTCTTCATGATAATAGGGAAAAAAAAATGTCGCAGCCTTGAATCGAACCCAAGACCTCTCGAATGTCCTTCACTAGCCTAAACCATCGCTTCGCTTGGTACTATCTTGTAATATCTCACACGATTTATTATTAAAAATGTACGAATCAATTTATTTTAAATACCATCATCATCGAATAGGGAAAAGTTAAACAAATGAATTTCACAGTAAAAGCCTAATGGGCTTCCGCCTATTTTGTAACAAGGGCCCAATATATCAAATAGCCTAATCTAAAATTAACTATATTCATAATCTGTTGTTGAGTTTTTATAGGATCTTCCCAAAATTAAAAAGCCACAAAATAAGGTTGCTTATGCTCGATCTGGATCCCACAGCCGTCTCAAATTCTTCCTTCATCATACTTGTTTGTCTGCCACCAATGTTTCCCAGTCAACAATCCTTTCTTTCTGTCACCATCATCATCATTCGTTACTATGTTATACATATTAACAATTACATAACCGTCATCTTCATCATAATTATCATCTATCATAATTTTCATTCGATCATAAGAGGAACTGAATCAGAGAACTAAAAGTAGCATTAGCAGGTTTTATGGTGGTTTGTGATTTCGTTTGGACTGAAAATAGAACAAGATAACTCCGGTAATAGCTGTAGTAGGTGGCAATAGGTGATGGTTTATGGAAGTGAAACATAAGCTGCAAACAGTGGTTGTTTGGTGGTAAACGGCTGCATACAGAATCAGAAATAAACGGGCATAAATAGAACGTATAAAGAAGAAGTGGTGGGTTTCGTTTAAGTAGAAGAAGTAGGAAAGAAATATATAGATAATATCGTAGGGTTTTCGATGATCTTGGGTGTGTGTTGGGTGAACATTTTGTGGGTATTTTCCTTGGTCAGAAAAACAGTAGTACAAGCGAGTAGTAACAGCAGGTTCTCGATTTGGGTTGTGGATGTTGGTTGTCACGTAGAAGAAAGAAAGAGGACTACAAGGTGGTTAATGGATGTTATTGGTGGTGATGGTCATGATGGCTCTCGTTTAGTTAACAAGGCAGCAGTAGTAATGACGAGTAGATTATAGTAGTGGACTGAGTAGTAGAGGTTGATGAGAATGTTAGATTTAAATGGTGGTGATTGATGATTGATCATCGAATAATAACAGTAGTAGTAATCTAGCAAATGGTTTTTGTTGTGGGTGTTTTAAGTGGTGGTTTATTGTGCTCGAATAGTACACAATCGTATATGTTAGTTTTGTTGGGGGATTTTCGTTTGAAGTAGAATCAACAAGACAATCAAAAAGTGGTTTGTTGGTTTAATCTTCGGGCAGTCAAGCAACTTCATCGAACCATAGCAAGAATTATTCGGGTTTGGAGTGATGATATGAGATAGTAGAATATTTTTAGAAGTGAGGTTGTTATTTGATCTCTCTGCATATATGTATGCATATAAAGAATACAATTGCATTACACTTGATAATTGTTTGATTTATTACCCATGATTGGAACCGACATGTCCTTTTTCCCATTTAACTTCTAGTGTTTTGATATGGAATCCCAGAATATAGTAATCAGGAAAAAGATTAAAAGTTGAATTTGATGGTTAACAACTTATTCGTATTTTATTATATTTAATATTAATAATTAATAATAATAATAATATTAATATTAATAATAATTATTGATAATAATAATGTTATTAAATATAACAAATTAACATTGATACATAATTATTTACACAAAATGAAATATTACAATTTCTAAATATTTGCTATTAATATTTATAAATTACTTATATATATATATATATATATATATATATATATATATATATATATATATATATATATATATATATATATATATATATATATATATATTTATATATACAATTAGTGGTTCGTGAATCATCGAGAACAGTCGAAGGGTAATTGAAACAGTTCAAAATTTTTGAGACTCAACATTACAGACTTTACTTATCGTGTCGAAATCATATAAAGATTAAGTTTAAATTTGGTCGGAAATCTCCGGGTCATCACATATTTCATAGACTTCGGCTCTAGAGACCATTGATGGAATTCAACATATCAACGAGTTCATAATGTTAACTTGATCATAAAATCCATTCATGTAAAGTTATAACAAGCGGAAGCATGATTATTTAGAAAGCAAGTTAATATGTTAAACCATTTAGATGAATTCCATGTAGTTATCAAGTCATGAAATAAAGTTTACATATAATAACAAGGAAGTGAAATAATATTTACCTCCTCAAGCTAGTTGAGGGTTGTTTGATACAAGAAGAAGATGGACAAGTGTGTTAAAACCCCAAGCTTTAGATGCACCAACACCACCCTTGAACTTGATTATGTTTTAGACACTTAATCACCTTAAAACCTAGCTAGAAACCCACTTCCTTTGAACCCAAAATTCAGGACAGCAGCTAGTTGAAAAGAAGATGATGAATGGAGCCTCAAGACTATGAAACCTCAAGAGATTATACCCCAAACTTGACACCAACACCCTAGCCTTTAGTTAGGATTTAATGACACTTGAAAACAAGCTTGCAAATAAAAGAAATGAACCCTTTTTTCTGCTCAAAACTCACGACAGAAATGGCTGCAATAAGCTGTTTTTGTTGTTTGTTTTTCACACTTGAGCTGGATCTTGACAAGAGCGATACAGGAAACCATACAATCTAAGGCTAGCAAGAAGAAGCTAAAAGTAGTCACAAATGACAAGTCAGAATTTCGTGACTGTTAAAACCATTCGCTAGTCACTGATTCTGTCCTTTAGCACGAGAGCCTTGGCCTTACTCAACAAGCCCCTCAGGGGCGGTAGTCTCCCTCCCTTGCTTCCGGACATCTTTGAGTCTCCCATCCGGTCGACAGGTAGCACATCTCCGACTAAAAGAGAACGAATGAAGGACGCCTATAGCTTCTTTTCTCACTGCCCTAGTTGATGGCATTCCTCTCTGCGGCTGGCACTCGAGGAACCACGGGGCACTCCATACAGAGCTTTGATAAAAGAAAGGTGCATTTGCGGTGTATGCATGTGTGTCTTTTGTTTTTGGTCAAGAGCATGCATCTAAGTAATTGTGCTATGTTGAAAGCATCAAAAGTGAGCATGGGTGGGCTCTCTTGGAGTCCCAAATCTGCCACTCTTGTTGTGTTTATATAAAATGTAGAAATTTTTATAAAACTTGTAAAAGAAACCATATAAATATTTGCTACTTTCATATTTATATAAACCACTTAAAAAAACATAACACAATATAGTTATTTAAACCTATAAATAACTAAATCCATATCATATATAAATTATCCAAATAATTTATCTCAAGTGATGATATTTTAGAAATCCGATTTTCTAAAATCCAAGTGTCGCGTATTTGTTTAATGATCCAATCATTAAGATCAAATACGTATAAGGTGTAGGTAAGTTTGTTATTGGGTATGACCCGACTTGGATTATAACATATTAGCCACATAAATTTAATATGTCTCTCGAGCATACGAAAAACCTTCACAATCTCTATATCCTTAAATTCTATAGCCTTATCAGTTTTATTCTGGAAACGAATTATTAAACTGTGATCTTCCATCTCTAGCCTCATTATTTCTTCATGAAGTTTGTGCCTTGCTCTCGAGCTTAGAGAGGATATTGTCACAGTTTTCTCTACGTCTCCCATTTCTTCTTCCTCCTCAAACTCTTCGTCTTCCTCTATTTCTTCACTTGTATCCTCTTCTTCCATCTATGGGTCATCAGTAGACTGTGATTAGACACCCATTTCGATATCATAGGCTGGTGGTTGGGACTCATAATCGGAACTGATCCGTCTAGTGGAAATAGCAAACATCTCTGCCTGTCCAGAAAGATTGGTAGGTCGGTCAATTTTGAAGGTAACTCTCTTCCCATGTGATCGTAAGGTCAAGGTTTGATTGTACACATCAATGATAGTCCTAGCCATGTTCATCAAAGGTCTCCCTAATATTATTTGAGTATGTAGGTCTTCCTTAATATCCATCACTATGAAATCCGTAGGATACAAGAATTTGTTGACTTTCACCAAGATGTTCTCAACTATGCCCTTAGGATATCAGATTGGGTGATCGAAAAGTTGGATTGCCATTTTGGTTGGTTTTAAATCTCATAACTTTAATCTCTTGTAGAGAGTGTTGGTTAAGATTCCAATCATAATATTTAAAGGTTAATCACTTTGTTTTGATAATGACACACAAGAGATAAGTGGTTAATCATATGTAGGACGACATGAGTTCATAAGCCTAAGCTATCTCTAGCAAAAGACCAATACATAAGTAATTATCTTGGTAAAAATGGTACGCGGCTGCATCACGGTCGACCATGAAACTAACCGTGCATGTCCTGTATCAATGAATTCAGGTTTTTCTAAAACTGACAATCTAAGTCTAACCTTACGGTCGACCACATCCCGACCGCAGTTTTCTCTGTTAACAAAATCATTCACCTTGAATTAGACTACTTTGAGGCATCTATAATTTACAAAACCTTTTTAAACATACTTATAATAGTTGCCCTTTTTGATCTCAAAAGATTTTTGAACCAAAAGAGGTTAAGTTTACTAATCACACCTAATGACATCTTAATGAGATTTTAAGCCAAATTTAAATTAAACACACAAGTGTTATATCTTTTCATCCTAGTACATAATGTCATTTAAACATACTAATAATGGTCATTGAAGTCCCAATTAAAGAGTTGCTATCCCATTAGTTTTTATGTACCATTGTATATTTATAAATGTGATTAGTCCAAGATAGTCAACGTTGTAACAAAGATTATCAAGTTTCAACTAGACTCAAACTAGTTCATTTGAGATGCAACAATGTTCCAAAGGACAATATACTCCCATAAGCAAAATGACAAGTAATTAAGAAAGGTTGACGAAGCTTTTGTAAGATAATGGTTTGTCAAGGAACAAAATTCTGCAATTACCTCTTTAGGTAATCAATGACAAATGGTCAAAGCTTGAAGACTTTCTTCTTTTATGGACATGTCAACTTCCATACTTATGTCCAAAACAAAAGGAGTAATGGGGATAATTTCAGAGATGATTGGCCTTTAGTTGCAGCTATTCAATAAGGGAAAATGACAATTTTCAAAGGACAAAAACGGCCATAAGAATCAGATGTTAGAGGTACACGATCGAACCACGGTCGACCGTGCAGCGAGCTATGTAGCTTCAAGGCAGATTTCTCTTTCCTATAAAAGCTAAGCCTTGAAGCATTTGAAGACTCACCGCTTGCACTCATATTTTTCACATACTTACTGATATCATTCTTATAATTAAATTGTAATCTTTTAGAGTGATTCTAGCAAGAGTACTTGTAAGCTTAAGTTGTAAGTTTACTTGTAAACTATCTTCTTAAAAGGATCTAGAAGGTAGTTATGCTTTTCACTAGGATAGTGCATTAGGAGCTTGTGGTAAGAGCTATAGGTGTTTGTGAAGTCTTCAAAGGTACATAAGGGTTCACAAGTTGTGGCATATCGAAGTACTAGTGTTGTATCCGGACACTCCACCGAGTTTGGAGTATCATAGTGAAGAAAAATCTCAATTCGTAGAATTGAGGAGTGGATTAAGGAAGATTAGTTAACATATTCCCGAACCACTACAAATCGTTGTGTTTGTTTTCTCTTGCCTTATCTTTTGATTATATCTTTACATACATATATCTTGTTAATTATCATTTGAGAACAAACATTTCAAGTCACACTATATCACGTTCAAGTTTAAGAAAACATAAAGAAAATTTTAAAAAATCAACTAACCTCCTCTAGTTACTTACAATTGGTATCAGAGCGGTTGCTCTAAACGTTTTCTCAAAAATTACTAATTTGAAATTAAGGCTAATTTTTGCACATCCAAGAATTCAAGATCATGGAACAAAAATTTGAGTACTTGAACTATAGTGAGGGATGCTCCATGCAAAATCCTCCACTTCTTGAGAGTGAAGGATTTTATTATTGGAAGCATCGATTTGAAACTTATGTCAGTTCCAAATACATAGACTATTGGAACATAATTACTAAAGGTGATCATGTTCCATTTAAGCTTAGTGATGATAAAAATACTAAAATCTTTATACCCGAGGAAGAGTGGACCAAGGAACACAAAGTACAAGTAGGCAAAAACTATGAAGCAAAAATGACCATTTTTAATGCTTTACCTAGGAAAGAATACGACAGAGTCTTTATGATGGGTATTGCTAAAGAAATTTGGGATAGTATCATGGTTACTCAACATGGAAACCCTCAAGTCATAGAAAATAAAGTAGAATTTCTTATAACGAAATATGAACAATTTGCTATTGAAGATTATGAGAAAATAGATAGTGCTTATACTAGATTTAACAATATTTGTTCAAGTTTGAAAGCTCTGGGTACAATCTATACGGATAAGCAATATGTTCGAAAGTTCTTGAGAGCTCTACCATCAAGACGGAGACCAAAAGTGACGGCTATTGACGAATCAAAGAATGCGGAAAAGTTAACTTTAGATGAACTCAATGGAAATCTCAAAGTACATGAGGCCATACTAGATAAAGATGATGAAGTAAAAAAGGCTAAGATAGAAAAGAACAAGTCAATCGCTCTAAAAGCTAAGATTCATGATGAATATGACATCGATGATGACGATGACGATATTCTAAATGATGATGAACAACTTGAAATCATTGTTCGCTCATTCAAGAAATTTTATCGAAGGTCGGGAAACCATGTTCGTCCTCCAATGGAACAAAAGAAAACGTCATTCAATCCCACAAAAAAGTTTGTACGAAAACGCTTCGCGTGCGGTGATCCAAATCACTTGATAAGTGGATGTCCTAAGAGAGAGAATGAAACGGCATTTCTTGGAGGTGCATGGGATGATGAAGAAAATGACACATAAGAAGAAGGAAAGGAAACGTGTCTCATGGCCATTGATATTCCAAGTAATGACGAGAAGGCATCGCAAGTCGGAGAAACCGACGATGAGGTACTTTCAAATTCTTTTTAGTTTAGTTTTGACAACTTTGCTAAATTATGTGTCTTGAGTAGTAAAGTAAGTAATAAAAACACAAGTCTAAAGGAAGAAAATAACTTTCTTAGGTTAGAAATCTTATAACTTAAAGAAAGAATATCTAACTCACAAGAATGTCTTACACGTGATGACTTAAAACATGAAAACCTTATTTTAAACAAAACTAACAAACTACTTGAAAACAAAATTAAGTTTTCAAAATATGATGGAAGTAGTAAAGTGTTAGAAAACATTTTGAGCGTTCAAAGACCAACAAGTAACAAACAAGGGCTAGGATATAAGGAGAATACTTTTGAGGTTAAAACATCCAAACATAAGCCGATGATGTTCGTTAAACCCAAATTAGTGGAAATACCAAAATCTAAGGTTTCCATAATTAATCAAGTTAAAACAAGTAGAAAAGAAGTTAAGTCACTTGTGAAAAATCCTTCAAGAAAAATAACCTATCAAAACTTTGGAAGAAGAAAGGCCGAAACTAAAAGGAACAACAATGTTAATATTGTAAAAAAATGGGTTAGAGTAGGAGTCTTTAGTGCTAATCATCCCGGACCCAACAAACATTAGGTACCAAAATTATTGATTGATTAATTATAGGTTTGTCTTAATGGTGTTGTACAAAGTGACGAATGGATAATTGATAGTGGATGTACAACACACATGACGGGCAACAAAGAGTTCTTCACAAAATATACGGAGCACAATGGAGGTGATGTATCTTTGGTGGCGATGTAAAGGGAAAAATCGTCAGTAAATGTAACATTACTAATCAAAAGATTACACTTGATAATATGTTACACATTAAAAATCTAAGTTTTAACTTGCTAAGTGTAGGAAGAATATGTGATAAAGGATATAACATGACATTTACTAAAAATTCCTCACACATTATAAAAGATGGTAAAAGTGTCATAAATGAAATTAGAAAGAAAGGACTTTATACATGCAAATTAGATGATTTCAAACATGTAGATATTTGTCTCACATCTATACATGATACTACTACCTTATGGCATAGGAGACTAGGGCATGGCAATATGAAACTAATTCATAACATTTCCTCAAAAGACATAGTTAGAGACTTGCCTAAATTGAAATATGAAAGTCACTTTTGTGATGCATGCAAAGTAGGAAAACAAGTTCATGCATGTCATAAACCTAAGAACTTTATCTCTACTAAAAGATGTCTAGAACTTTTACACATGGATTTATTTGGGCCATCGGCCGTTCAAAGTTATGGAGGAAATATTATACTTTAGTAATAGTAGATGATTTCTCAAGATATACATGGACACTATTTCTAAAGCATAAGAATGAAGCGTGTGAAAGATTTATAATTTTTGCTACTAAGAAACAAAATTTGCTTGGTTGTACTATAGTAACAATAAGAACGGATCATGATAGAGAATTTGATAATGAGGCTCAATTTGGAGTCTTTTGTGATTTAAATGGTATTTCCCATAATTTATCGGCTCCTCGCACACCTCAATCTAATGGGGTTGTTGAAAGGAAAAACCGAACTCTTCAAGAAATAAGTCGAACAATGTTAAATGAACAATCTATACCTCAAAAGTTTTGGAGTGAAGCCGTTGCCAACTCCACTTACATTCAAAATAGAGTCTTAATTAGACCATCAATGGATAAAACACCCTATGAAGTCTTAAATGGTAGAAAACCAACCACAAGTCATCTTAGAGTATTCGAGTGCAAATGTTTTATCTTAAACAACAAGGAATATCTTATAAAGTTTGACCCTAAAGCTTACGAAGGAGTGTTCTTAGGATATTCGTAAGAAAGTAAGGCATATAGGGTTCTAAACAAATACACCAATGTCATAGAAGAATCCCTAGATGTCACATTTGATGAAACTCCTCCACCACCTAAGACTAAACCTTTAGAGGATGATGATGTGATAGAACAAGATGCTATAGAAATAACGCCAACTCAAATCGAGTCCAAAGACACAAATGAGGATGGATCTCATTTAAAACTAAGTTAGGATAACTTAGCATCCTCAATCGATCTTAAACATGTTAAGGATCATTCCATAGATCAAGTCATAGGAGACATCAATACTAGAACCACTAGGTCACAAGTGTTCAACCTAATTTCCAACTACACTTTCATCTCCCAAATAGAACCCAAAAATATTAAGGAAGCCCTATTAGATGAAAGTTGGATGGAAGTAATGCAAGAGGAATTAAATCAATTCCAAAGGAGTGATGTATGGGATTTGGTTCCTTTACCTAGTGAGAGCAATATCATAGGTACCAAATGGGTCTATAGAAACAAACTAGATGAAGATGGCAATGTAGTTAAAAACAAAGCTAGACTAGTTGCATAAGGAAAAAGCCAACAAGAGGGAATTGATTATGATGATACATTTGCTCCCGTCGCTAGGCTAGAGTCAATAAGAATACTTCTTGCGTATGCATGTGCCAATAACTTCAAACTTTATCAAATAGATATCAAAAGTGCCTTTTTAAATGGAGTCATAAATGAAGAAGTATATGTATCACAACCTTCGGGGTTTGAAGATTTCGAAAAGCCATATCATGTCTTTAAACTTAAAAAGGCTCTTTATGGACTTAAAAAAGCCCCTAGAGCATGGTATGAAAGACTTAGAACCTTTTTAATAAATCATGGTTATGAAATGGGAAAAATTGATAATACACTCTTTATTAAAAGGCATGAAAAAGATTTAGTTATAGTTTAAATATATGTTGATGATATTGTATTTGGATCTACTAACGAATCTCTTAGCAATGAGTTTTCTAAGTTAATGCATGATGAGTTTGAAATGAGCATGATGGGTGAACTCAAGTTCTTTCTCGGACTTGAAATTAAGCAACTAGAAGATGGGACGTTCATCAATCAATAAAAATACATTCATGAAATGATCAAAAAGTTTGGAATGGAGAACTCGAAACCAATGGCGACTCCTATGGCAACAAACGTGAAACTTACTTTGGAAGGAGAAGGAGAATCATTCGATAGTACTAAATATAGAGGAATGATTGGATCCCTTCTATATTTAACGGAAAGTCGACCCGACATCATGTTTAGTGTGTGTTTATGTGCAAGATTTCAAGAGAATCCAAAGACATCGCCCGTAGAGGCCGTCAAAAGGATCTTTAGATACTTAAAGGGGACAATGCATCTAGGATTATGGTATCCAAAATGTACCGGGGTTGATATTATGTGCTTTGCTGATTCCGATCACGGAGGATCAATGATTGATAGAAAGAGGCCAAATGGAGTATGCGCATTCGTGGGTCTTTGCTTAACATCATGGTTCTCAAAGAAGCAAATGTCCGTTGCATTGTCTACCACCGAAGCCGAATATGTAGCCATGGGAAGAGCATGCGCACAAGTATTGTGGATTAAGCAAACCTTCCTCAATTACGGTATCATCTCATCCAAAATACCGATATTTTGTGATAACAAAAGTGCTATAGATCTATCTAAAAATCAAATATTACACTCTAGGACTAAACACATAGACATTAGGCACCATTTCCTTCGTGATCATGTCCAAAATGGTAATATTGTGATAGACAAGGTAGAATCTACGGAAAACATAGCTGACATATTCACTAAGCCCCTTAAAAAGGAAAACTTTAACTTTCTTAGGAATGGGTTGGGAATGATGGAACATATTTCGTAAAATCCCCTTCAGATCACGCACGGTCAAACCACGGTCGACCGTGTTGACAGCCACCTGATGTTTGACGACTTTCTTTATCCTTTATGTACTCTCTTTAATATCCAAATAACTTTTCCACCAACCACATCTCTTCTTTAAACCCCAACCACTGGATTTCTAGATTCACTTTTGTCTTACCTTCAAGTACTCTCCAAAAAGTGGTCCATACTCTTTCAATTCTCTTCAAGGTAAGCATCTAAAATTTATTTTCAATTTTACTAGATTAAATTATATTATAGTCTTTCCAAACTAATAGGAACACTTGTTTCTTGCATGAATTCCTTAAATATATGAGTAAAATTGTTATAAAAAGTTTTTTTTTCAAATGTGTCATAATAGTGATTTCTTGCATAAAAACTCATATATGTTTTAAAACTTTTAACTCACTCATGCACACACATATGTTTGAATAAATTATTATGATACTTGTGAATCTCATGACTAGTATCTATTATTGACAAACATAGAGAAAAGTGATGAAACTTGTCTAAATTTTCAAAAGAAAATAACACAATCTAATTTTAAAACTTATGTTTTCAATAACGAGTCTAGATAAGGACTAATCTACACATGTTTAGCATATAGTTTTTCAAAATTATATAAACTTGATTATATTGCTAAACTTGTGGCTTTTCTAGGAAAAGACCAATACAAGAAATCAACGTATCACGAACAATAGGTAACACATGGAGACTAGAACACTTCATGAAGAGCGTGTTGTTCATCATACCGAATTTCCTGAACTAACTCAACTTTTCATCCAAAACAATTGTTTCTCATTCCTTGAGTTTGATGAATTCATTTACCCAACGTTAATTAGGGAATTTTATGCTCACCTTGATGTTTCAAATCCCGATCAAGTTGCATTTTGACTTTTCAATACACCTTACACTTGGTCTTTTGAACAATTCACAACCGTTATGGCTATTCCTTCCAATGGGCGTTCCTTCTATACTCCTTCAACCGATCTAAAATCTCTTAACCCTACATTTCCGTTGCAACCCATCTTAGATCTCATTACCACTCCTAGAGTACAACAAAACCTCAATCGATCACTTCACATTCGAGATGACAAAATACGCCATGATCTTCAACTCATTCTAAACGTCATTTGGAACAATGTCTGTTGTTAGGAACCTACCGCTACTCACGTTTCAGGAACCGGAATTGTTGTCATGTGGTCTCTTCTTACTCATGAACCCATAAATCTCGCTTATCTCACTACTCAAAGAATGGGTTACCATCGAGAACTAGGAACTCGCCCACTTCCATACTCCAACCATCTTAATCGACTTTTTCTATTTGTTGGTGCCATCAACTCTTCTCAAATTCCTCAACCCGTGTCCACAATTCCTCTAACTTATTGGGAAGCTAATCTGGTAATCATTCTCTCTTTCGACAATGGAAGTTCAACTATCTCCGATGCGTTTAGCACCAATGGCATTTATCCTTGAACAATCAATGTTGGTTAAGAAAAACTTTGAGGGCGGGTAGATAAAACACTTATCCTAAGAATGAAACTTGTTTTGTATTGTAATGTACTTGCCATGCTTATTATGTTTGTTACCCTTTATGTTTAATATTGGTTCGAGGGGGAGCCATTCTATTGATAAACAGGAACACTTGATAAGTGTGTACGATTTAAGGGGGAGCATTACTCTAGGGCGCGCTTAGTTCCAAGTGGGACTAACCTTTTTGCTTCGATAAAATGGGGAGAAAGTGTATGGTAAGTGATGTTAACACTTATGTCAAATTACATAGTTAAAACACTTACTCATATGTTTGTCATCATCAAAAAAGGGGAGAATGTTGGTTAAGATTCCAATCATAATATTCAAAGGTTAATCACTTACTCATATGTTTATCATCATCAAAAAAGGGGAGAATGTTGGTTAAGATTCCAATCATAATATTCCAAGGTTAATCACTTTGTATTAATTATGACACACAAGAGATAAGTGGTTAATCATATGTAGGACGACATGAGTTCATAAGCCTAAACTATCTCTAGCAAAAGACCAATACATAAGTAATTATCTTGGTAAAAATGGTACGCGGCTGCATCACGGTCGACCGTGAAACTAACCGTGCATGTCCTGTATCAACGAATTCAGGTTTTCTAAAACTGACAATCTACGGTTAAACTTACGGTTGACCGCATCCCGATCGCAGTTTTCTTTGTTAACAAAATCATCCACCTTGAGTTAGACCACTTTGAGGCATCTATAATTTACAAAACCTTGTTAAACATACTTATAATAGTTGCTCTTTTTGATCTCGAAAGAGTTTTGAACCAAAAGAGGTTAAGTTTTACTAATCACACCTAATGACATCTTAATGACATTTTAAGCCAAATTTAGATTAAACACACATGTGTTATATCTTTTCATCCTAGTACATAATGTCATTTAAACATACTAATAATGGTCATTGAATTCCCAAGAAGAGAGTTGCTCTCCCATTAGTTTTTATGTACCATTATATATTTATAAATGTGATTAGTCCAAGATAGTCAAGGTTGTAACAAGGATCATCAAGTTTCAACTAGACTCAAACTAGTTCATTTGAGATGCAACAATGTTCCAAAGGACAATATACTCCCATAAGCAAAATGAAAAGTGATGTTAAAGCAGAGGGGTACGAAATAGTTATATTTTTATTTCAAAATACTATTAAATGTGATACAATTTTACACACGTTATTTATTTATTTATAGAGTGGATATACCTAAACCTTGCTACAACACTTATAGGCAGTGTACCTAATCGTACAGTAGTGTAGTTTTTAGTAAGTCCGGTTCGTTCCACAGGGATATAGCCAAGTTTAACGCTATATTTTTAAAACTATATTTGTATATATATATATATATATATATATATATATATATATATATATAAGTAGTATTATTATTATTATAAAAGGGAGATTTTTTACCGTTTAATGACCGGTTTGTCAATTTTAAAACTTAAGTCACAATTAAAACCTAATGTAAAATATTAAAAATAAATATAACTTAATTTAAAGCGTAAAGTAAATAACGATAATTAAAGTGCGATAATTTAAAGTACGATAAATAAAATGACGATAAATAAAATTACGATAATTAAAAAGTACGATAATTAAAAGTACAATAAATAAAATGACAGTAAATAAAAGTGCGATGAAATATGAAATAAAGGAATTATGCTTATTTAAACTTCCGTAATCATGATGTTTGACATGTTGATTTTAATTTATTACAATGGGTTAATTGTCCTTTATCCTGGATTATTCGATATGTCCATCTGGTTTTTGTCCATAACAGTCCATCAGTCATAAATAAAGTGTGAGTGTCCTCGTCAAATTATCCTTATACCCGAAGTCAAATATTCCAACTAATTGGGGACTTAAACTGTAACAAAGTCTTAATACTTTGTTTAATAATTACACCAGGATATCGACTGCGTGTAACCCAAGGTTTTAATACTTTGTTAACAATTACGCCAAGTGTCCTTGTACATAATTCACCCCTATTTTAATGAGTCCATTGACTATTAATCGATTCCCGTGTCCAGTTAAATGAACGATTATTAGTATTTATAAATATCACGTTCATCGTGTCCGATCGAGTGTATATGGTTATTTATAGATACGTCAAATTATAAATCTCTATATTAAATTAATGAACTATCATTCAGTTAAACAAATATAGAACCCATTAATAGTCCATAGTCTAATTTCCACAAGTGTCGGTCTTTTGTCCAAACCCCAATTATGGTCCAAAGCCCAATAACCCCGTTTTTAATATTTAACCCAAAATCACGATTACTTCGGCTTAAATAAGTATAATAATAACTTAGCTACGAGACATTAATTTAAAAAGGTTGAACATAACTTACAATGAGTATAAATAGCGTAGCGTTACACGGACAGAATTTCGACTTAAAAACTTAAAACATTCGCCACTATAACCTTATTATGATTAATCTTAAATTAAAATTAAAATTATAAAATATATATATATATATATATATATATATATATATATATATATATATATCGTAGAGAGTGAGAGAGATTGAATATTGTGTAATTAAATCGGCCGAATTCGTTGCTTTTTATAGGACTTGGCCTACTACAGGCTACCATGCGATCGCATGGTTTTAAGCCTTCCTAGCCATGCAATCGCATGGCCTGCTTTTCCAGCTCACAATGATTCCAAAACGTGGGCTGTGTTTATTTATTTAATATATAATATAATATATATAATTTTATAAAATTAATTATATATTATATTATATTCTTGTACTCCGTTGACTTGAAATTTTAGTTCCGTTGCATTGCGCGTTGATAGTTGGTTCATGTCCCGGTTCCGGATTTTCGAACGTCCTTGCGTACTATTTAATATCTTGTACTTTGTATTTTGTGGCTTGTACTCTTGTAACTTTTAGACGTTTCTCATCAATAAATTGAACCACTTTGATTGTTCTTTGTACTTTTTAGCTTTTTGGTCGTTTGCGTCTTCAAATCGTCAAATCTGTCTTTTATCTTCACCTTTTAATATATAAACGAATATCACTTCTAAATAGAACAATTGCAAATAAAAGCTTGTCTTTCTTGAGGGATAATGCTATGAAATATATGTTCGTTTTTAGCATTATCAAATATTCCCACACTTGAGCGTTGCTTGTCCTCAAGCAATATAGAACTTGAATATAAACATACTTGAATCACTTCTTTATTCTTCACACTTTGTACATTAGTGATTTTAATACGGCGGTATGAACAATGATAGTAACGTTGTGGTTTACAGTCCCACATGACTATAAAAATTTAGATCCTTTAGGAAATTGGATCTTTATGAAAACATTTGATCTTTTGAAAATTCAATCTAGATTTTACCCTAGAAAAGTTTTTCGGAATAACCCTTCATCGGTGTTTGCAAAATGTTTTTGTGGGTTTTGTGGGTTTCAGATTTGAAAATTTTAGCTCAAAACTTGCGGTTTTGTGTCACCCACTTGCTAACCTTGTATTGGGAAAGCTACACGTCCAGTATACTTGCTCCGTATATTACCTTTCGGTAAACTACCGTCCGGTTGTAAAGGAAAGCGTTGAACAAGCAACTGTTAAGGCATTGTCCCGTGACATATTTTTGATTCTGGTCTATATCGTGTCGGATGCAATTACTATCCTTTGTAGGAGCAATAGTAAAGATCACCCTATAGTTTTTCGGTCTGGCACAAGGTCCTGTCTTCGACCATGCTACGCAACCACCGTTCTTACGGTTGACACCCGATTTGGTTCAGGTGACCTAATGAATTCCAGGTGATTTCCTAGGACTTTACGTTCAATGGTAATGAACGCATTGAAAATAAGGTTTCAGAAAACAAATCGGTTTGTAATTTTGATCAAAATATTTTCTCTTTCAAGCTCGAGTTTTGATATCATCGAATTCCATGAGTTTGTAATTCTCAATCTTTAAGGTCAATCTCAAGGATTGAGTAATATCAGGCTTAAAAGCTTATTTTTGATCTTTAAGGAGTGCCCCCCATTGTACGAGACAGATCCTCTCATGGTTAGGATAAGTCTGACCACATGGCGACCCTGTTTGATGCTGAGGTCCGTGGATTTCCAGCTGATTTTTGAGAAAACTTTTCAAGGTTTTTCGTAGACTCTACAACTGGTCTTGACGACAACTTCCTGACCTAAATCAAGAAGCGCGTGTATTTTTCTCTCGGAAGACTTTACTTCCTTTTAAATTTCATTTATATTATAATAAACTGGGTAAAACTGATTAATATCGTCCAAAACAAAAGTAACTTCAATTATTTGTACAAAAATATGTGATATATGTTCTAAATAACTTGGTAAATTTTTCCCACACTTGGCTTTTATTTTCCTTTCTTTGCCTTTTTATTTTCCTCTATTCCATTTTAAATGAATTCAAGCGTTTTGAGTTGTTTCTCAATTTATGCCCTGTCCGAGGTAACAATAATTTCGGTGTTAACACCTAGTTTTATCGTTCATAAATATGTATAAACATAATTTTGAGTTCATTTAGTTGAAAATTTTAAAAATTTTTACTAAAATTGGGTAGTCAGTATATAAGACTAGGGCTGTTCTTTTTTATCAGAGAGCACTAGATTCTAATAAAACTACTGCGTTACTAGTATTTTTAATGGTAACGAAGTGTTTAAATTTAAAATTTTAAAAATCCGAAAGAATTTAACCCCTTCCCACACTTAAGATCTTGCAATGCCCTCATTTGCAAGAAATGAGTAGCAAATTAAATTATTGAGGGTGATTAGCGTAGAAAAATGATTAAATTTTACCAAAGTTTCCAAACATATTGTTGTTTATGTTGAATGATAAATGGTGCACATCATTTGTTCATTCTGTCTTGTTGTTACATCACATTTGTTTTTCGTTTTGTCGTCAAAATTAGTAGATTTTGCTGAACTTAATGCTAGTCTTTGAAAGTTCGCTATTTTACCCTGTTGTGTACAATTGACAATATACAAACATACAAATAATAACATGCATGGTAATTTGAAATGGGACTTAACATCCCACTTTCAAATTATAAATACGAAATATTAGTAACAAAATAAAAAAAAATTGTTAAAAATTACATAAAAGTATCACAATATTATATGTTTTAAACATAAGTAAATAAAAATAATAAAAGATAAAAATCACCAACGGGAACTGTATCAATCTTAATAGGGGTTCCAGTTCATGTCGTCGGTCGGGTTCCACGGTTGGTTATAGGTGTACTGATAGGCTTGGTTGGGGTCGTAGAGAGTAAATGGTGGTCGCATATCGGGCTGGTGTGGCGGATAGTAAGCAGGTCGGGTCGGTACATAGTTATTTGGTACCTGAGGTGATAGCAGGCTCATGATCTGATGTTGATGATAGTGCCATCTATCATGCTGTCGTTTCCTAGAATGCTCGAACACATTCTCGGCGTGCCACTGCTCGTACTGACTATGTTTAGCCTCATTTTTCATTTCTACCTCATCTATACGCTGGTAAACGTCAGTAACAGCCTCCCTAATGACATCCCTAATGTCATCCGCTACCCCCATTTCCTCATCTGAACCTCTCTCTACCTGTGGATGAGAGCCCTGATATGGTACTGCCTGATTACGTCTGCTCTTTAATACCTTTGCACCTTGATAGACCCGCAATCCTAAAGTCTCATCATGTTCCCTACACACCATTAGTGAACCCCCTTGATCCCTATCTACACCCAAATACTTTCCAATGAGAGTAACAAAAATACCTCCTCCTATTATTCCCCCGTCCTGTATACCTTTCACCATTTTGGACAGATAAAAACCAACACAGTAGGGGATATTAACAAAGCTTCTAGTGTTTCGAATACACTTAACGTAAAATAAATCGTGTAAGGTCATTTTCTTCTTGTTGTTACCTCTTTGTGTAATCGAATTAGCTAAAAATATATGTATAATACGAAGCTCGGCTTTGTTAATATCTAGATAGGAGTGTCTTCCTCCCCACGTAAAAACATTATAATTTGGCATACGCCTCCAGACGGCGTCAGCGTCAAAATTCCTATCTACCCTTTCACCATGATAAATCAAATTTGTACAATCAGGTAGTAGTAATTCAGTAGGAGTGTAAATCTGTAAAGCCCTGGCCATATCCAGCATTGACATCCTGTACATCCTACGGCCAAGTAAAAATCTAAGAAAACTCTTATCGTCTAACCTATCTACATCCTTATTAAAAGCTATAAAACTCATAAGCTTAACACACCACCCTTTATATACAGGCCTACGAGTTGTAAATAAACGTTCCCAATAGAGAAAAGAAGAGCTGCCATACCTTTGGATTAGATGCAGTCTAACTGGTTTAGCTAGTTGGAACCTTTCCAAAGGCTCCCAATCGATTAGCCTCGGTACTTCCACATTTTTCGTTACCAGTTTATATTTGTTACTTTGGTACGTCGGGTAATCTGTCCAGCTTCGATCAAATCTCAAATTGGGATGCAACTGTTCTTCATGAATTGTTGGGTGTTCTACTATATGGTGAGCGGGAAATACTACGTAGGTAATAAAAAATTGTGAATCCGGCTCATAGTATGGTACATGTTGATCATCATGTTGTTGTTGTTCCTGTTGTTGCTCCGGTTCGTGATATTGCATCTCTGACTGTGGTTCCGGAGCAGGTTGCCTAGATGATGATGATGCACCATCAGTATCGTTATTGTGATGACCCGGGAATTTCTGACCAAATTAAAACTTTAATCTTAATCTATAATCGACACGATAAACAAAGTCTGTAATGTGAAGTCTCAAAAACTTTGAACTGTGTTCATGTAATCATTTGACCTTAGACTGTTCTCGACGATTCACGAACCATTATGTGTAAATAAATAAGTAAATAGATATATATATGTAAATAAAATTATAAGTGTATATATTAAGTTGAATTAATACCATTTAATCATTTGAATTAAATAGATAGTGTAATGTATAAAATAAAAAGGATGTTATTATATATATATATATATATATATATATATATATATATATATATATATATATATATATATATATATATATATATATATATATATATATTGTAATAAATAAAATTGATAAATAGTAAATATCCAAGATATGTTATTATATAATATATAATTAGTAAAGATAATTAACAAGTTATAATATTAATATATTAAATATAATTACGAGTTGAAAATATAGTTGTTAAAGTAGTATTATTATTATTTTCATTAACATTAATACTAATATTTGTATCATTACTATTATTATAAAAAGTATATATATATATATATATATATATATATATATATATATATATATATATATATATATATGAAATTAGATAAGTATATATTGTTATATAATATTATAAAAAAAAATAATAATAATAATAATAATATTATTATAACTAATAATATTATTAGTACCGCTAATAATAAAAATATTTTATTAATGTCAATGATAGATATATTATTAATATCAATAGATAATACATAAATATGAAATTGATATATATAAATATTATTATTACCATCTTCATTAAAGATTACTATTGTTAATTTGATTACTAAATTATCATTTAAAAATTGTTAAATCCATTATTTTTACTATTATTATTATTATGATATTAAAACTATCTGTATTATTAATATTACTGGTTGTGTTGTTAAAATTAATATTTATGTTAAATATTAATGTTTGTATCATTTATGATTTTATGTTTCCTTAAAATATAAAATAAATATATATTGATATATAAAATTTTCAGATAAACTGATATATAGAAATACATACGAAGATATATATATACTGACATATAGATAAATATAAATACAGTATATATATGTATAAATATAAGGTATATATATAATACAATTCAATATATACATAAATTATATATATAATTATGGATACACATATTAATAAGACTATATGCTCATAAGGAAACATATCAGTTCAAAATCCCTTTCAAACTATTTCTAATTCTTGTATTTATCTATCAATTGATGCCTTTACAACTAAACCGATCCAAAATCTGTTAAGGGTTAAAATCACCTTTTAATTTTTTTTATAAATAATCTGTACTTGATTACACTGTATATGACGAATCAATTAATCACTACAAACCATTACAGTTTGAGTTTTAGTATTACCAATTCCTTAAATTACTCAGACACAACCCAATTCATAAGGAAAAGTCGATTTTTTTTAAAACAGAAAACAGTGAACCAGTTTTAACTCTGTTCGTGTGGCATTCAATTCACATCTCAAATTTGAATGCCATTTCAAAATGTATTGATGTAGTTTTGTTAGGCTTTATTCACTAAATCTTCCTGTAAAATCTCAATCCCCAATTCATTAGAACGAGCCCGAATTTATGAGTCAAAGTTTGTTTCTAAGAAAGTCAACCTTCGTGTTCTTCATGAAATCCGAATTCATTTTTGAGTTTAGGGAAAATATGATGATTCCTAAAGTTTGTAAACACGATTTGAAAACTAATACGTGTAGAAATTTGTATTTAAAACGTTTTAAAAATCGAAAACCATATTTATTTTTTTATTTATGTCGTGATACAGCAGACCACTGTTTCTTTTATATATTTTTTTTTCAATTCAATTAAATACTGAGTAATCGTTTTTGGTATCTATGTTTAGTCCTAAAATCAAACATAAGTATGATTGGTAAATTTGTTTTAAGGATATGGTCGATTACTTATAGCAGATGAAGAAGAAGGTAAATGAAATAGGAACGTACGGGTTAAATAAATATCTTTTCTGTAATATTTCGGAAAAAGGGCATCAGCCAAACTGGTTTCATGTGAAGACGGTTATACGGGAGGCCACGGGTTCGAGTCCTGGCGGTGACATTCTTTTGAGCTTTTCTTCAAAGGTTGTGATTTTTATTATTATTATTATTATTATTATTATTATTATTATTATTATTATTATTATTATTATTATTATTATTATTATTATTATTATTATTATTATCATTATTATTATTATTATTATTATATTTATTGTTATTATTATTGTTATTATTATTATTGTTATTATTAACTAATAATAATATCATTAGCCTTACTAGTATTATCACATAATATTACTATTATTATCATTATTAATAATATTATCAGATTATTAGTAATATAAGTATTACTATTATTATTATTATGATTAGGATTACGAATTAATGCCATAGAAACTTTAGCCATTAGTTTAGAAATTAAACACAAAGTTTTTGATTATTATGACTATGAATATAAAGATACTAATTACATTATTAAGATTATTAGAATCATTGATATCTTTGTTAATATAGTACAATATAATGTAAAAACAACTATTTATTCTATTAACCTTATTAATGTATCACCTTTATCACTATATATATAGTATCACTATTGTTTCTAATATTAGTATTGTCATAATTATTCGTAATATCATAATTAGTACTATGGTTATCATTTAATTTTATTATTACTAAGTATCATTATTATTATTAAAATAACTATCAGGGAAACTATATGTAATACATATAACATAACCAAACTTAATATTTTTATACAAAAAAAGAAAATATGAGACACACACACATATATATATATATATATATATATATATATATATATATATATATATATATTTAATATAAAAATGATATAATTAACAATTTATAAATACAACTTTATTCGAATACGATTATATGTATTAATGAATATACAAATAATTTAGGTTCGTGAATCCGAGGCCAACCCTATACTTGTTCAATGTCGTTCTATGTATTTTTACTACAAAATACATTAGGTGAGTTTCATTTACCTTTTTACCCTTTATATTTTTGGGCTGAGAATACATGCGCAACTTTTATAACTGTTTTACGAAATAGACACGAGTAATCGAAATTACGTTCTATGGATGAATGATTGAAACTGAATATGCCCCTTTTTATTAAGTCTGGTAATCTAAGAATTAGGGAACAGAAACCCTAATTGACGCGAACTCTAAAGATAGATCTATCGGGCCCAACAAGCCCCATCCAAAGTACCGGATGCTTTAGTACTTCGAAATTGATATCATGTCCGAAGAAGGATCCCGGAATGATGGGGATATTTTTATATGCATATTGTGAATGTCGGTTACCAGGTGTTCAATCCATATGAATGATATATTTGTCTCTATGCACGGGACGTATGTTTATGAGAACTGGAAATATGAAATCTTGTGGTCTATTAAAACTATGAAATGATTATTTATGTTAAACTAATGAACTTACCAACCTTTTGGTTGACACTTTGAAGCATGTTTATTCTCGGGTATGAAAGAAATCTTCCGCTGTGTATTAGCTCATATTAGAGACATTTCTTGGAGTCATTCATGGCATATTTCAAAAGACGTTGCATTCAAGTTATTGAGTTCTTCAAGATTATTATTAAGTCAATTATAGTTAGATATTATAAAATGGTATGCATGACGTCCACCTTCGATGTAATGAAATATTGTCTTTTCAAAAACGAATGCAATGTTTGTAAAATATATCATAAAGAGGTCAAGTACCTCGCGATGTAATCAACTGTTGTGAATCATTTATAATCGATATTGACTTCATCCGGATGGATTAGGACGGGTTTTCACAGTTGGTATCAGAGCGGTGGTCTTAGCGAACCAGGTCTGGCATTAGTGTGTCTAACTGATAGTCTTTAGGATGCATTAATAAGTCTGGACTTCGACCGTGTCTGCATGTCAAAAGTTTTGCTTATCATTTTTGTCGGAAATCATCTACTTATCATCCTTAGTAAATTACCTGCTCATTATTCTTAGTCTAGACAAATCTTATTGCTTTGCCTGCATGAAAAGTGTATAGACAAAACCATATCTTGGCGTATCTGCTAATTCATATCTTAGCGTATCTGTTATTGTTATCTTTGCCTGACAGCTTCCGTAGATTCCTCTGTAACTTATGGAATTTTAGTATTATATATGCATATGTAAATTATGTATTACAAGGTACTAATCTACATCCTATAATCTATTTCTTATCAAAAATCCTTCATTTGATCGTACGAGATGAATCCTGCAACCAGTTCGAGTCCCTCAGATTCCGATAGCTATTCCGATAGTTATTCCGACAGCTATTCCGACATAGATGTTCACCTAAGCTCCAAAAACAGTGTCATCAGCATGAATCAACCAATCAGCCTTTATCAATTCATCTGATGGGTTCGTAGTCGACTTAATTAATGGAAACGCGCAGAAGGCAATCCCTTCCACCAACCGAATTCACCTCTTGACAATGAACCTGAAGCGTTTACCGGCGAACCTGTTTGAGACACCATTTTCAGTCTCATTTCCAGGGTAACTCGACAAGATTATATTCTATCCACAATTCTGAACCTTATTCATCCGCTCGTTCTGACCGACAATCATCCTGGAGTAATAAGTCAACGAACTTCGCGCTCGAATAATCGATTCGGAGAATATGATGCAAAAAGTACCAGCTTCAGCAACATCACCAGCACCAACAGTACAATCAATAACAGCACCAGTACCATCAACAATCCATGCTTCAATATCATCATATGTACTTTGAGTATGATCTTCGTTCTACGTATCGTTCTACCTCATTATCTTCGTTCGACATGGCGAATATGTAATCTCTAAAGTTTTAGAGATTATTTATTCTAGTTCTAACCGAAAAGGAAATGAGTTTAATATCATATTAACTCATTCAATCCATGAATACATCTGAAGAAAATATATATGTATATATGTTTTCATAAAGATTGTAATTAAAAATTCTCTTGTACAAACTGTTAATGGTGAAAATATTTTAACAGGTAGGTAATACCCGAGAACTATTTAAATTTCACATTAATAAGTTACATTGCACGTTCTTCGAATCTGTTTCAACAAGTCATATACTATCCTACTTACATCCATCGATATACAATTCTGTTCACCACAGAATAACCATATTAATCCAATTACATATTTGGATTTTGACCTATCAGGATCCATCAAGTGGCATAACGAAGAAATAATGGATACAATAAAAATTGATTAGAAACAGATTAATTAACAATATGAAATTCTATTAAGAATCCACGCTAACAAAATCCTAGCTAACTGTTCCTAGCTAACTGTTAATTTCGTATTACCATTTAATTATCGCAATTTATTTATCGCAGTTTATTTATCGCAGTTTATTTATCGCAGTTTATATTCTCGCAATTTTATTTATCCTCATTTAATTTCTGTTATTTACTTTATGCACTTTATTATTCGTCATTTAAATTTCTATAATTTATTTTTACGCACTTTAAATATCTGGACATGTATACAAGGTTTTGACATATCATATCGACGCATTTATATATATTATTTGGAATAACCATAGACACTCTATATGCAGTAATGAACGAGTTATCTATACAGGGTTGAGGTTGATTCTACAATAATATATATAATTTGAGTTGTGATCAAGTATGAGACATGTATACGGGTCATGATAAGTATTAATTAATTCGAATATTATATATATAATTATATATATTATTGAATTGCTAACTGTGGACTATCAATATTGGACAATTAAAATGAATTAAAATATTGATTATAACTTATGAAACTAAACAATTCTTCAAGTTGCCACTTGATTTCATCTTAAACCTTAATTGTACCTTGACGATTCCAATCTGCATTCAAACTTTCATAATTCTTGAAAACACCTCAATCGATAGGATGAATCAACCGCACTTCATCTACTAAAGGAAAGATTTGTTTATATAGTTATGCATCTGAGAAACTCTCGACAACTGAGTAAAAGTTTAACACGTAGCCGCGTCAGATCCTTTGGCATTTATTAGCAAAAATAACTTTGCGATCCCTTTTCAAGGTAGCAAATTTTGTCACAGCTTCAACAAATTAACTTCGACTTTTCGTTCGAAACAACCTTATTATCACCTTGACTTATATGTATGTTCTTTTATTGTTACCAGGGAACCTTTTATATTCCACCACATTACCGTCAGCGTTTAATCATCTAAAAACACAATTCTCTTGAAATCACCTCGGATCGATAACTAATGATTCAGATATGGTAGCAGTAAATATAGAGGAATCGGCAATCAGTAATTTGAAAACTCACAACATATCTGCATCAACAGTTATATGTATGATATTTATCTCTTAGAATTATGATCTCTGATTCTGAAATTCTGAAAAGCACTCAGTCACAAATCAATACTCTAAATGTTGAAAAAGCTGAGTGAAGCAGCAAAAACTGTAGATAACCGTAAATGACCATAATCATCAAAAGTTTGATGATAAAGATTAGTATGTTGGAAAAGCTCAGAAAAGTTGGAACTGGAAAGAAGATCGAGCTAAACATAAAGGAAACCAAGGAGAAATACAAGTAACATACCCTAAATTCATAGAACCCAGATAAATCTAGATCCGTTGAAATCTTTAGAGAATATCTTGCTCCGAAGTCATGTTAAAATCTTGCGGAAAATCTTTCTCCATCAACCATCGAACTTAGAAATTCCAACATATCATCATCAATAGCTTCGATATTTCTGAGGATATTTTCATAAATATTCTCGTCGGAAATTATATACCTCTTCGTGCTTCCTGTGTATCATTATAATGGAAAACATTCAATAGAAAATTTAGTACCAAAAAGCAGATTATACGAAACTATGAAGAACGCCGTGGATAAATCACAAAGAATAAGTTTGACTTCAAAGAATTCAAATGATTCTGTTTCTGATGAAATCTTTAACGAATACCTTGCTTCCGAATCTAAACCTTTACGGCTAAATCTTCTTCATCATCCATCGATATTAGAAATTCCAAGATATCATCGTATCTTTCATTATAAATATCCTTCATATTTCTGAAGATATGTTCATAACTATTCTTATCTGAAATCATTAATCTCTTCGTGCTATCAGTGTTACATCATATAGAAACTGTTAGTTTCTATATTCTGTAAACTTTCGAGCTTAAAATATGAATGTTATTGAAGTAGTGTTGGGAACTGATGCATGAGTTAGTACAATATAATGACACTTGATCAACGTGATTATATTATAGTAAGTCATGCTGAGTTTCTAATGGAATGTGATGATTCACAGTACCATCATTATGTGCCATGTTACAAGATTCTTTCATTCTACTTAACTTCTGAACATATCAAGAAAATATATTCTTGATAGTTCTATTCTCAGTGATTTTGGTAATTTGACAAATTAAATCGTGCCATTACGATTTCCTTCTTAGAACATTAACAATGTTCATTCTGAAGTTTATATATACCAATTCTGAACCATTACCAGCGGTGTTTAATCGAAAGAAGAAGAAACGAAGGGACAAAGCTCCAAAATATAAGAGAAAATATAAATCCCAATAGCAACACGGAGGTTACAAACCGTGGATATTAATACGAATAACAATATAAAGACATGGAATAATTAGGAATAGTATTACCCCAAGGTAATAGTAGGAGTAAATAGATTCTTCTGGTAGAAGATTAGAAAGAAGGATGACAGAAAGGATGATTAAGAAAACATCAAGGATTAGAACGGGATTAAACATTTCACAATCTTTTGGATGTATGGACTAAGAAAGAAAGTATAGGAATGGTGAGAATAATGAAACGAAAGAGTTTGATTTATAATAGAAAAATCAGACAGAGTAATCAAGGCAGATCATGGTATTTAATTATAGAGATCTTAATTTCCTTATTCGCCGCAGAATCAAATCTTTTAGATTTCGAAGATTTTCTTGTAAATCCCTGGAATTTCGGAATTCAACCAAGACAACGTCAAAAGCTAAGACGCACCCTATTTTCTAAATTCAACCCTGACTCTGTCAAAAGTTAAAATGAATCTTTACTCTCCTATTTCATTCTTTGGTTATAGCTTCATTCGTACTCTTCGAATAATCGAATTATTTTTATCCATATTACTCAATGATGATAAAACTCACGTTATCAACTCATATTCGTCATGAAAACATTTTTATTGTTAGCCATGACCACCTCACTCAAATTTCGGGATGAAATTTCTTTAACGAGTAGGTACTGTTATGACCCAGGAATTTCCGACCAAAATTAAACTTTAATCTTAATCTATAATCGACATGATAAGCAAAGTCTGTAATGTGAAGTCTCAAAAACTTTGAACTGTGTTCATGTAATCATTTGATCTTAGACTGTTCTCGACGATTCACTAACCATTGTGTGTAAATAAATAAGTAAATAGATATATATATATGTAAATAAAATTATAAGTGTATATATTAAGTTGAATTAATACCATTTAATCATTTGAATTAAATAGATAGTGTAATGTATAAAATAAATAGGATGTTATTAAATATATATATATATATATATATATATATATATATATATATATATATATTTATATTCTATACATAAATAACATTATATATATATATATATATACATATATATATATATATATATATATTGTAGTAAATAAAATTGATAAATAGTAAATATCCAAGATATGTTATTATATAATATATAATTAGTAAAGATGATTAACAAATTATAATATTAATATATTAAATATAATTACGAGTTGAAAATATAGTTTTTAAAGTAGTATTATTATTATTTTCATTAACATTAATACTAATATTTGTATCATTACTATTATTATAAAAAGTGTGTATATATATATATATATATATATATATATATATATATGAAATTATATAAGTATATATTGTTAATAATATTATAAAAAAAAATAATAATAATAATAATAATAATAATGTTATTATAACTAATAATATTATTTGTACCGCTAATAATAAAAATATTTTATTAATGTCAATGATAGATATATTATTAATATCAATAGATAATACATAAATATGAAATTGATATATATAAATATTATTATTACCATCTTCATTAAAGATTACTATTATTAATTTGATTACTAAATTATCATTTAAAAATTGTTAAATCCATTATTTTTACTATTATTATTATTATGATATTAAAACTATCTTTATTATTAATATTACTGGTTGTGTTGTTAAAATTAATATTTATGTTAAATATTAATGTTTGTATCATTTATGATTTTATGTTTCCCTAAAATATAAAATAAATATATATTTATATATAAAATTTTCAGATAAACTGATATATAGAAATACATACGAAGATATATATATACAGACATATTGATAAATATAAATACAGTATATATATGTATAAATATAAGGTATATATATAATACAATTCAATATATACATAAATTATATATATAATTATGGATACACTTATTAATAAGATTATATGCTCATAAGGAAACATATCAGTTCAAAATCCCTTTCAAACTATTTCCAATTCTTGTATTTATCGATCAATTGGTGCCTTTACAACTAAACCGATCCAAAATCTGTTAAGGGTTAAAATCACCTTTTAATTTTTTTATAAATAATCCGTACTTGATTACACTGTATATGACGAATCAATTAATCACTACAAACCATTACAGTTTGAGTTTTAGTATTACCAATTCCTTAAATTACTCAGACACAACCCAATTCATAAGGAAAAGTTGATTTTTTTTTAAAACAGAAAACACTGAACCAGTTTTAACTCTGTTCGTGTGGCATTCAATTCACATCTCAAATTTGAATGCCATTTCAAAATGTATTGATGTAGTTTTGTTAGGCTTTATTCACTAAATCTTCCTGTAAAATCTCAATCCCCAATTCATTAGAACGAGCCCGAATTTATGAGTCAAAGTCAGTTTCTAAGAAAGTTAACCTTCGTGTTCTTCATGAAATCCGAATTCGTTTTTGAGTTTAGGGAAAAATTGATGATTCCTAAAGTTTGTAAACACGATTTGAAAACTAATTCGTGTAGAAATTTGTATTTAAAACGTTTTAAAAATCGAAAACCATATTTTTTTTTATTTATGTCGTGATACAGCAGACCGCTGTTTCTTTTATATTTTTTTTTCAATTCAATTAAATACTGAGTAATCATTTTTGGTATCTATGTTTAGTCCTAAAATCGAACATAAGTATGATTGGTAAAAATATTTTAAGGATATGGTCGATTACTTATAGCAGATGAAGAAGAAGGTAAATGAAATAGGAACGTACGGGTTAAATAAATATCTTTTCTGTAATATTTCAGAAAAAGGGCATCAGCCAAACTGGTTTCATGTGAAGACGGTTATACGGGAGGTCGCGGGTTCGAGTCCTGGCGGTGATATTCTTTTGAGCTTTTCTTCAAAGGTTGTGATTATTATTATTATTATTATTATTATTATTATTATTATTATTATTATTATTATTATTATTATTATTATTATTATTATTATTATTATTATTATTATTATTATTATTATTATTATTATTATTATATTTATTGTTATTATTATTGTTATTATTATTATTGTTATTATTTACTAATAATAATATCATTAGCCTTACTAGTATTATCACATAATATTACTATTATTATCATTATTAATAATATTATCAGATTATTAGTAATATAAGTATTACTATTATTATTATTATGATTAGGATTACGAATTAATGCCATAGAAACTTTAGCCATTAGTTTAGAAATTAAACACGAAGATTTTGATTATTATGACTATGAATATAAAGATACTAATTGCATTATTAAGATTATTAGAATCGTTGATATCTTTGTTAATATAGTACAATATAATGTAAAAATCACGATTTATTCTATTAACCTTATTAATGTATCACCTTTATCACTATATATATAGTATCACTATTGTTTCTAATATTAGTATTGTCATAATTATTAGTAATATCATAATTAGTACTATGGTTATCATTAATTTTATTATTACTAAGTATCATTATTATTATTAAAATAACTATCAGCTATATGAAACTATATGTAATACATATAACATAACCAAACTTAATATTTTTATACACAAAAAGAAAATATGAGACATATATATATATATATATTTAATATAAAAACGATATAATTAACAATTTATAAATACAACTTTATTCGAATACGATTATATGTATTAATGAATATACAAATGATTTAGGTTCGTGAATCCGAGGCCAACCCTATACTTGTTCAATGTCATTCTATGTATTTTTACTACAAAATACATTAGGTGAGTTTCATTTACCTTTTTACCCTTTATATTTTTGGGCTGAGAATACATGCGCAACTTTTATAACTGTTTTACGAAATAGACACGAGTAATCGAAATTACGTTCTATGGATGAATGATCAAAACTGAATATGCCCTTTTTATTAAGTCTGGTAATCTAAGAATTAGGGAACAGAAACCCTAATTGACGCGAACTCTAAAGATAGATCTATCGGGCCCAACAAGCCCCATCCAAAGTACCGGATGCTTTAGTACTTCGAAATTGATATCATGTCCGAAGAAGGATCCCGGAATGATGGGGATATTCTTATATGCATATTGTGAATGTCGGTTACCAGGTGTTCATTCCATATGAATGATATTTTTGTCTCTATGCACGGGACGTATGTTTATGAGAACTGAAAATATGAAATCTTGTGGTCTATTAAAACTATGAAATGATTATTTATATTAAACTAATGAACTCACCAACCTTTTGGTTGACACTTTGAAGCATGTTTATTCTCGGGTATGAAAGAAATCTTCCGCTGTGCATTAGCTCATATTAGAGACATTTCTTGGGTCATTCATGGCATATTTCAAAAGACGTTGCATTCAAGTCGTTGAGTTCATCAAGATTATTATTAAGTCAATTATAGTTAGATATTATAAAATGGTATGCATGACGTCCACTTCGATTTAATGAAATATTGTCTTTTCAAAAACGAATGCAATGTTTGTAAAATGTATCATATAGAGGTCAAGTACCTCGCGATGTAATCAACTGTTGTGAATCGTTTATAATCGATATGGACTTCGTCCGGATGGATTAGGACGGGTCTTCACAGGTATTTCTCTGCAAAACACATTAAACACAAAATTTGTGCTTTCAAATATGCATTAGTGTTAGCAAAATAACAAATTAAAACAATTACAATAACATGTTTAATCCATATTAAACTTATACTCATTTTCATATTTTTATCAATTCTACACTTTTTCAAATAAGCATATATCAAAATGTTTACAAAGTTCATAAGCATTCAACTCAAATAACATGTTAAAATAACCATTACTAGCAATTAAACAAGTTTCAAATGGCATTTACATCAATTTAATCAATTTCATGAATTTTAGACTTAAAAGTCCACTTTAATTCTCAAAAATCATGTTTAGGATCAAAGTTTGGATCATTTAGCTATCTAAACATGTTACACTACTTAATTTAGCAATAATTCATGACAAAAATCGGTCATAACCTGTTTATATTAAAAAGTCCCAAATTGCTCAAGAACACAAACCCTAGATTTCTAAAATTTTTGAAGTTTTTGGCTTCAAATCATGTTAAATAGCATCAATCTAGGTTATATATGCATAATATACTAACAATTTAACTCTAATTACACTAGAAATTAACAAAATCAAATTAGGTAAAAATTAGCTCAAGAACACTAAAACTGAAAAATTTAAGAGTTTAGGGGTGAAATTTTTACCTTTTTGCTTCCCCATCTGAGAAAATGCATGATTATAGCGAATTATTGTGAGAAATTTGGTGAATTTTGGTGAAAAATTTGGCGAGCTGCTCTTTTGTTCCTGACCAGATATTTGCCTCCATACGATCGCATGGATTCCCCTTGCAAATCCCATGCGATCGCATGGAACCCAGGGTTTTTTTTTTTTTTTTTTTTTGAAATAAAAACCTTTTACTTGTTAAACATAATAATAGATTAATTTTAAAAATTTGTTTTTTAAGAATGAGAGCTTTTCGGATCATTATCCTAGTCCGTCCCTCGACAAAATTTTAAAATTTGTCATTTTTAAGCGTTGTTTTAAAAGCAAAGATTTTTGAATTTTTTTAATGTTTTTGGCATACTTTAATTCAATAAAATTAAAAATAATGATAATAAAATTTCTCGTCCCTCCCTTGGGTAAAGAAATTTCGGTTCAACGACCTAGTCTTCAACTTACGACGAATTTTTAGAAATCACATTTTTAACTTAATGAAATAAAGTACATTTTTGTTTTTAAATTCACACCAAACTTAAATTTAAAATGCATAAAATTAAAAATTCAAATTAAAATCATTAATATTTATATATTTTAGTTTTACAAACTTATATTAAAAATATTAATTTTTAAAATATTTAAAAACTTAAATATATTGGTTTTAAAAATTTACAATAGTAATTTAATATTAATTTAAAAATAAGGTAAAAATTAAAATTAAAAATCTTTTTGGTCTTTTATCCCACTTTAATCAATCAAATATTATCAAAAATATACGCCCTTTTTTGCGTAAAGTAATTTCGGCTATTTTACCAAGTTTTACTCCTGACGAATTTTTGAAATATTTTTGGATTGATTGATTAAAGATATTTATACCTTAAGAATAAACGGTAAATTTCGCAGTGATGTAATAAATTTTTGTATATGATATCAATAATTTTCGCATACCTAATTTTATTGAATATCAATTTAATACTTTATAGCGAATGATTCGGCATTTATTATCAAAAGGTTAAAAGCAATAAAATAAAAATAAAACTGTACATATTTACCTATGAGAAAGAATTCTCAGAGACCTGCTTTAGCCGACTCATAGGAGAGCCGTGTGATTTGGTTTTCCATAGCTACATAAGCGTAACCTCGATTTTTCAATAACTTTTCTTCTTAACATATGAACGGTCCTTCTCTGCATAAAGTAACAAATTCGGAATTTGAATATGTTTGATTGTTCGAACATTTACCTTCGTGTGACCATTTTCCGCATTTATGACATCTTTCAAGGTGTCGTGCTCTTCTTTTTGTTGCGGATTTTGATTTTACTTTACCAAAATGTGTCTTATGATGATCTTTCCTGAGTTCTTTTCTCACTTCGTCCATTTTGCCTCTTATGAATGATACCAGTTCACTCGGGAAAGTGTTATTATTACGTTTAGTAATCATAGCGTGTAGCATTAGACCATGGTTCAGATCAAAGGAATTCTTCATCTCGTAAAACCTAAAAGAAATAAAAATTCAGAATGGAGGGAGAAGACTAGTTCTTTAGGGTCTGCTAGGAAAAGACCATTCGGATTCCATTCTTGGAAACTACACGAAAACAGAATATCTAACTCTAACACAAATACATATTACCCTAAAAAGATTCGAATCTTCCCACACTTAGTTAGCTGTGGTATCGAAATTGTGATTAACTTCATCTTCAACTTCCATTGGATTATCTATGTAATGTTTAACTCTGTGACCATTTACTTTAAATTCAATCCCATTTGAATTTATTAATTCTACTGTTCCGTATGGGAAAACTCTTTTGACTATAAATGGTCCAGACCATCTTGATTTTAATTTTCCAGGAAATAGCTTGAATCATGAATTGAAAAGAAGAACTCTATCTCCTTCTTTAAATTCTTTTGAACTTCTGATTCTTTTATCATGCAATTTTTTCGTTCTTTCTTTATAGATTAACGAATTTTCATATGCTTCATGTCTTAATTCTTCTAATTCATTTAGTTGACTTAATCTTAGACGTCCGGCTTCATGTAAATCAAGATTACATTTCTTCAAAGCCCAAAATGCTTTGTGCTCAATTTCTACTGGAAGGTGACATGCTTTTCCGTAAACGAGTTTAAAAGGTGTGGTTCCAATTGGAGTTTTGTAGGCTGTTCTAAAAGCCCAGAGTGCATCCTCCAATTTCATGGACCATTCCTTTGGATTCGATCCTACGGTTTTCTCTAGAATACGTTTTAATGCTCGGTTGGTATTTTCAACTTGTTCACTTGTTTGTGGATGATAAGCAGTTGAGATTTTATGAGTTACTCCATATCTTTTGAGAACTTTCTCATGTTGATTATTACAAAAATGAGTACCCCGATCACTTATTAAAGCTTTCGGTGTTCCGAACCTAGCAAAAAGACGTTTTAAGAAGTTGACTACAACTCGTGCATCGTTAGTTGGGAGAGCTTGTGCTTCCGCCCATTTAGATACATAATCAATGGCAACGAGAATGTAGAGATTATTATGAGATTTTGGAAATGGACCCAGAAAGTCAATACCCCAAACGTCAAATACTTCACATACTTGAATGACATTTTGTGGCATTTAATCACGTTGACTTATTTTTCCGGCCCTTTGACAAGGATCACAGGATTTACAAAGAAGGTGTGCATCTTTGAAAATTATAGGCCAATAGAATCCAGCGTCATAGACTTTCCTTGCTGTTAGTTGAAGCCCATAATGCCCTCATGTTGGTCCTGTGTGACAATGGTTTAAGATTTGACTAGCTTAATCCCTGAATACACATCGGCGTATTATTCCATCGGGACAACTTTTAAACAAATGTGGATCTTCCCAAAAATTGTGTTTTATATCACTAAATAATTTTTTTCGTTTTTGGTACGACAACCTTTTTTCAAGGAATCCACATACTAAGTAGTTTGCATAGTCTGCAAACCATGGAATTTCACTATAATCAATTTTCAAGAGATATTCATCAGAAAAGTTATCTTGTATGGTCGATTCATTTAGAACTTCTAATTCGGGATTTTCAAGACGAGAAAGATGATCAGCGGCGAGATTTTCTACTCCCTTTTTATCTCGGATTTCAATATCGAATTCTTGTAAGAGTAAGATCTAACGAATTAATCGTGGTTTGGCATCTTGTTTCCAAAATAGGTATCTAAGAGTAGAATGGTCGGTATAGACCACCATTTTAGCTAGAATGAGATATGAACGAAATTTGTCAAAAGCAAAGACAATAGCAAGGAGTTCTTTTTCAGTAGTTTTGTAATTCGTTTGTGCTCCTTGTAATGTCTTACTTCCGTAATAAATAGGTTGAAATCATTTTTCAATCCTTTGTCCTAAAACGGCTCCCATTGCAAAATCACTTGCATCGCACATGAGTTCAAATGGTAGATTCCAATTTGGAGTTTTCATGATCGGTGCATTAGAGAGTTTTTCTTTAAGAATATCAAAATATTTGATGCATTCATCCGAAAAGATGAATGGAGCATCTTTTTCTAGGAGTTATTCATAGGAGTGGCAATTTTAGAAAAATCTTTTATGAAACGTCGGAAAAAATGGCATGCCCTAAAAAACTCCTAACTCCTCTAACATTGGTGGAATGTGGAAGTTTAGCAATTACATCTACTTTAGCTCTATCCACTTCGATTCCTTCCTTTGAAATTTTATGACCAAGAACGATGCCTTCTTTAACCATGAAATGGCATTTTTCCCAATTAAGTACTAGATTTGATTGCTCACATCTAATAAGCATTCGTTTAAGATTAACTAGACATGTTTCAAAAGTATCACCGAAGATTGAAAAGTCATCCATGAAAACTTCCATGCATTCTTCTATCATGTCGTGAAAAATCGCCATCATGCACCTTTGAAAGGTTGCACGGGCGTTGCAAAGTCCAAATGGCATGCGTTTGTAAGCAAAAGTACCATAAGGGTACGTGAACGTGGTTTTCTCTTGGTCCTCGGGTGCTATTGGAATTTGAAAATATCAAGAAAAACCATCAAGAAAACAATAGTAACTATTTCCAGCTAACCTTTCCAACATTTGATCAATGAAAGGTAAGAGAAAGTGATCTTTTCTGGTGGCATCATTTAATTTTCTATAATCAATACAAACACGCCATCCTGTTTCAGTCCTAGTAGGAATAAGCTCATTTTTTTCATTTGTGATGACAGTCATGCCACCCTTCTTAGGTACGCAGTGAACTGGGCTTACCCATGGACTAGCAAAGATTGGATAAATTAAACCTGCATCTAGCAGTTTAATAATTTCTTTCTTAACAACATCTTGCATATTAGGATTTAGTCTTCGTTGACGTTGCACATACGTTTTATGACCTTCTTCCATAAGGATTTTATGTGTGCAATACGAAGGACTTATGCCTTTAATGTTATGAATTTTCCATGCAATAGCTGGTTTATGAGCTTTTAGCACAAAAATGAGTTGAGATTTTTCATTTTAAGTAAGAGAAGATGATATTATTACAGGTAATTCAGATTCACCATGTGAATAAGCGTATTCCAAATGGGTTGAAAGTGGTTTTAACTCTAATGTCGGTGGTTCTTCTATCGATGATTTGTATCGATATCTGTCTTCCTCTTTTAGCATTTGATTTTCTTCTGTTGTTGGTTCATATCCATTAGCCATAAGTGTAGCTAACATTTCAACTTCATCAATTGGTTCAGTTCCTTCTCTTAAAGAACATTCTCCTGTTCCTTATAATTATGGGAATTCTTCTAACAATTCTGCATGTGAATCTATAGTTTGAATATAATAACATGTATCATCTGCAGATTGCGATTGTTGCATGGCTCTATCCACAGAAATGGTAACACTCTCGTTCTCTATACTTAGGGTCAGTTTTTTTCCAAACACATCTATTATTGCTTTAGTCGTGTTTAAGAATGGTCTTCCTAATATGAGAGGAACTCGAGAATCTTCTTCCATGTCCAGAATAACAAAATCTACTGGAAATACTAAAGTACCAACTTTAACTAGCATGTTTTCCATTATCCCTCTAGGATATTTTACTGATCGATCTGCTAGTTGTATGCTTATTCGTGTTGGTTTCAATTCTCCAAGGTCTAGTTTAGCGTATAATGAATACAGCATTAAATTTATACTAGCACCTAAATCTGCCAATGCTTCTATTGAACTAAGACTACCCAGAAAACATGGAATTGTGAAACTTCCTGGATCTGATAATTTTTCTGGTAGCTTATTCAACAGCACTGCAGAACAATTAGCATTCATTGTAACAGTCGAGAGTTCTTCCATTTTCTTTCTATTTGTGATTAGATCTTTCAGAAATTTAGCATATCTTTACATTCCTGAAATCACATCAATGAAAGGAAGATTGACATTTATTTGTTTAAACATATCCAAGAATTTAGATTGCTCGACTTCAAGTCTTTCTTTTCTCATTTTACTCGGGTAAGGAAGTGGTTGTTGGTATGGTTTAACATAAGGCTTAGCCTTAACTGTGTTATCTTCATTAACCTTTTCAACTACAGGTTCTGTTTTCTTTTCTTGATCAGATTGTGGTTCTTGTGGAGTAGGGATAGAGTCATCAGAAATTATAGGCATTTCAGGTGTTTTAAGTGTAATACCACTTCTTGTGGTAATGGCTTTAGCTGTTTCATTGTGGGGGTTAGCATTTGTATCGCTAGGTAGACTCCCTGGTTTTCTTTCACCTATCAACCTTGCAAGGTTACTTACTTCTTGTTCCAGATTTTGAATAGAAGCTTGTTGATTTCTAAATGCTTGAGCATTTTGTTCATTTGTTTGTTTCTGAGATGTGAAAAATTGAGTTTGAGATTCAACTAGCTTCGACATCATATCTTATAAATTTGGCTTTTTATCATCGGTTTGTGGTGGTTTAATTGGAAAAATAGGTCTTTGCTGGTTGTAAGTATTATTAGATACTTGTTGATTGCTAGGACCTTGTTGGTTTGTTGTATGGAACATTTCGGTTATAATTCTGATTTTGATTGTAGATTGGTCCTGGCGGTTGATAATTATTCTGATAATTATTTCCAGGCCTTTGGTTTATGTATGAAACATTCTCTCTTTGTTCCATTGTTTGTTCAATACTGAGATAATCTTTTGTCAAATGTGGTCCTCCACACTGCTCACAACTAATTCGTATTGAGTGAATATCTTTAGTCATCTTTTCCATTCGTCTTTCGACAGCATCTATCTTTGCGGAAATGGAATCAAAGTCATGGCTAGAATCGGCTCTAGCCGCTTTAGATGATCTAACGATATCTTTTTCTTGATGCCACTCATGTGAGTGGGAAGCAGTGTTATCAATAATTTTGTAAGCTTCAGTTGCGGTTTTCTTCATAATGGAACCACCAGCTGCTATATCGATGTCTTTTCGTGTAGTAATATCGCATCCTTGATAGAATATTTGTACTATTTGATAAGTGTCTAAACCATGTTGCGAACATCCTCTTAACAACTTTCCAAATCTTGTACACGCCTCATATAAAGTTTCATTTGGCTTTTGCGTGAACGTAACTATTTCTCCTTGAAGTCTCACGGCTTTAGATGCCGAAAAGAATTGTTTAAGAAATTTTTTAACTAAAACATCCCATGTATCAATCGCCCCTTCAGGTAACGATTCTAACCAATCTTTGGCTTCTCCCTTTAAAGTCCAGGGAAATAACATGAGATAGATTTGTTCACCATCAACTTCTCTGATCTTAAATAGAGTACAAATCCTATTAAAGGTTCGAAGATGTTCATTTGGATCTTCCTTCGGCGCACCACTAAATTGGCATTGATTAGTTATCATGTGTAGGATTTGTCCTTTGATTTCATAATCTGGCGCATTAATGTCTGGTTGAGTAATTGCATGACCTTGGCCAGTGCGTTTAGCTCTCATTTGGTCTTCCATACTTAGAGGTTCCAGATTTTTCATGATTGAGTTTGATGAATCTGAATCACTAGAGGATTCTGATTTAATGGTTTCTTCCTCGAAAATCTTTGGATGAGTGATTTGTGGTTCAGGAGGAATGATTAGTGGTTCAGGATCTCTGAATTGTCCCTGAATATCCTCTGGATTCTCAATTGTGAGGTCGGGTTCAAAAAATGGATTATCGGAAATTTGAATTGGAGTACTTGGTCGACTAGATGACGATTCTAAAGAAAAATCAACGGCGATAATATTGGCTAGATGTCTTGATCGAGTTACAGGTGGAGAACGTATGAAAGATGGTGAATGTTTTACTCGGTGCATTCACTGAATATCCTATTAGTTATAAAAAATAAAATTATATAAGTTATCAAATTAATGGACTTTTCTGATTTTGCCCACATTTCGAATAGCCAATAGATGCAGCAGTAGCCAGGACCCTTTAAATCGGAAGACCACAACTCGCCACTAACAAATCCAACTATTACTACGAACCAAAAAATTTTGGATGTCTATCAATTTAACCGCTTAAAATAATTTTTCTCGTCGAAATTTTGAAGAAAAAAATCTATGTCCTAAAAACTAGAGCGTCGAGAAATAAGAAATAAAAAGAGCGCGTCTAAAAACGTCGAAAAATAAAAGGTCGAAAAATAAAAGGTCGAAAAATAAGCGTCGAAAAATAAAAGTTGAAAAACAATAATAAGAAAATAAGCGTCGAAAATTAGTATTCTAAAAACTAAATATTAAAAGTTGCGTCTAAAGGTATTAAAGCTTAAAGGAATTCTATATCCAAAACGACAATTACTTAAAAAGGCACTAAAATTTTAAAACGGCGTCGCAAAATTCTAAAGCACCTAAATCTTAGTCTAAAGAAAAAGCACTTAAGGAATTTTACAGCAAGGCTTAAAAATCTAGAAATATAAAGTTACTACGGCAAAATACTAGTCTTAAAACTAATTACGAACGATAAAAATACAAATATTACGAATAAACGATTAAAATATACAATTTATAAAAAGAAATAAAAAGTAATAAAATTACAATTTTATAAAAATATTATTTTTATATTATTATTTTATAAAAGTATTAATTTTATAAATAATAAAACTAATTGAAACTTAAAAATACAAAATAAAATAAACTAAACTTAATTATTAAATAACTAAACCCTAATTAGGGTTTAATAATAATAATAATTAATAATACTCCGTAATTATGGCAGTACCAGGTCAAACCTGGCGTGTCAGAATGTACCATGCGGTCGCATGGATTTCAAGGCCTGGGCTCATGCGATCGCATGAGCTTCAGGTTCAGTTCAGATGCAGGCCCAAAACACGCAGGTTCAGACAAGTATTTTTTTATTTTTTACTTTTTTACTTTTAATTTTTACTTTATAATTTTACAAAATTTAAAATAAGTAATTTAAATACACTTATATTTTTAAGATCTAAAAAAATACTTTTATACTTTATAAAATATATATTTTCGTTTTTACTTTTTTTCTGTTTTATATTTTTGTAAAATATTTATATAAAACTTATAAATAAGAAAAATTTACTTATTAGTTTTTATAACTTTTCACAATAAATAGAAATATAAACTTTTTAAATTTAACTAAACTTAAAAATATAGATATATATTTTTCTTTTTCTTTTATATTTTTGATTGTATTATATAAAAGTATTTTTATAAAAATGAATTAAAGCTGAATAAAATTTTTTTTAATAGCGTTTCGCTTCGGCGTTCTCCGGCAGCGGCGCCAAAAATACTTGATGTTAAAGCAGAGGGGTACGAAATAGTTATATTTTTATTTCAAAATACTATTTAATGCGATACAATTTTATACAAGTTATTTATTTATTTATAGAGTGGATATACCTAAACCTTGCTACAACACTTATAGGCAGTGTACCTAATCGTACAGTAGTATAGTTTTTAGTAAGCCCGGTACGTTCCACAGGGATACAGCCAAGTTTAATGTTATATATATATATATATCGTAGAGAGTGAGAGAGATTGAATATTGTGTAATTAAATTGGCTGAATTCGTTGCTTTTTATAGGACTTGGCCTGCTACAGGCTGCCATACGATCGCATGGTTTTAAGCCTTCCTGGCCATGCGATCGCATGGCCTGCTTTTCCATTTCCAGCTCACAATGATTCCAAAACGTAGGCTGCGCGTATTTATTTAATATATAATATAATATATAATTTTATATAATTAATTATATATTATATTATATTCTTGTACTCCGTTGACTAGTAATTTTAGCTCCGTTGCGTTGCGCGTTGATAGTTGGTTCATGTCCCGGTTCCGGATTTTCAAACGTCCTTGCGTACTATTTAATATCTTGTACTTTACGTTTTGCGGCTTGTACTCATGTAACTTTTAGACGTTTCTCATCAATAAATTGAACAACTTTGATTGTTCTTTGTACTTTTTAGCTTTTTGGTCGTTTGCGTCTTCAAAGCGTCAAATCTGTCTTTTGTCTTCACCTTTTAATATATAAACGAATATCACTTGTAAATAGAACAATTGCAACTAAAAGCTTGTCTTTCTTGAGGCATAATGCTTTGAAATTTATGTTCATTTTTAGCATTATTAAAAAGTAATTAAGAAAGGTTGATGAAGCTTTTGGAAGATAATGGTTTTTCAACGAACAAAATTCAGCAATTACCTCTTTAGGTAATCAATGACAAATGGTCAAAGCTTGAAGACTTTCTTCTTTTATGGACATGTTAACTTCCATACTTATGTCCAAAACAAAAGGAGTGATGGGGATAATTTCAGAGATGATTAGCCTTTAGTTGCAGATATTCAATAAGGGAAAATGACAATTTTCAAGGGACAAAAACGGCCATAAGAATCAGATGTCAGAAGTACACGGTCGAACCACAGTTGACCTAAAAGGACCCATTTATACCGATTATAAACGATTCACGATAGTTGATTTCATTGCGAGTATTTGTCCTCTATATGATACAGTTTACAAACATTGCATTCGTTTTTAAAAGACAATCTTTCTTTACATCGAAAGTTGACGGCAGGCATGCATACCATTTTATAATATATCCAACTATAATTGACTTAATAATAATCTTGATGAACTCAACGACTCGAATGCAATGTCTTTTGAAATATGTTGTAGCGACCCGACCAAATCATGTTTGACGGCGACGACTACTTCGGTCCCGTAGCGTGGTCATAAGTCTTTATTATGACGTTTGACCAAAATATGTCGCATTCATTTCATAAGTAAAGGGATGTTTCAAGTTTACAAATGTAGTTCAAAACATTAGTTACAATACAAAGTTTAACGTACGAATGAAACCTATGCGACACAATTTAAATTAGTCAAAAGACGCTCCAACTATGCATGCATACTCGACATCCAAGCAAGTATCAAAAAGAGTGCGGAAGCATGTATCATGTAGCTTTCAAGGACCTGAGAAAACATATAGAAAACTGTCAACGAAAACGTTGGTGAAATCATAGGTGTTTTAGTAAACGTTCTATTTGAACCACAAGATTTAATATAATATGATTATAAAAATCATTTGCATTCCAAAGTTGTTATTTGTTTCGCGAGCACCCAATTATCAAACTTAACTGTTTTGCACCCTTTGCGTAGTGTTAGAACATACACTAGACCCGAAAATATATTTCATCCGCTAAAGGTAGCGAACCGTCCGAATGAGGCTCGTCAAGCCCATGTGATCACATAATATAAGTTCACGTTTACACCCTGCAAGTGTAACTAATGATAATTGAATTGAGGATTTTTGTTCAAACCCGTACGTGGAATGTTCGTTTTCGTACTTGTGTTCAATGTATAAAAGTATGATACGTATATGTTTCTCATCTCAAAGTTTAAAGCATAAAAGTTGTTTGAAAGATGGGACTATGATCTCACCTTGAGTGCACGTATGAAAAGTACTTCACAAAGTAACGTGTGCGAAGGATAGTGCTAGTCTTGACCTAAACAAATAGGTCGTATCAATAACGGTAAACACGATTGGTCAAAGATGTTCAATTAGTCCTATGGCTCGTTACTACTCGATTATGTAGCATGTGAAATCAAATTGTCAAGTTTCATGCAAGATACAAGTATAGAAACAAGTTAGGAAGGTTGCATAATCATTTGGTTAAGTTTGACAAAAAGTCAAACTTTGGTCGGTCAAAGTCAACGAAAAAGTCAACACGTTCGGGTCGGGTCCCGAACTATTTTTCTGAGGATTTTAATCATATATGAGCATGTTAGAACAAGTTACATGTGAATCGGAGGTGCGTAGCATAGCAAACATTATTCGAAAATCGACAAAGTTGGACAGACCACTTTGGCGCGCCGCGCGGGTATATGGCGCGCCGCGCGGATATATGGCGCGCCGCGCCATTACCTGTGCAGAGAATTCTGGCAGTTTTTAAGTTTTATACACGAACCTAACTTCAACCAATCACCATTTATGACCTGCAAACAACCAAAGCATGTATCTTATATCATTGGAAAGGTATTTTAACAAGGAAATCAACAAAACACATTTCATCCATCACATTTACTTTTACAACAACCAAAATCCCATTCAAAGCTCCTCATTAAATGCACTCAAGTTCATAAATGAAATTCGATGATTCGGCAACCAATTTACATGAATGATATGCCGTTTAGAAGGTGATCAAGCATACAATACAACCTAACACTTACAAATAATATTTCATGTCATTCAAAGCATCAAAAGTTCATTTCAAGTTCATCAAACCCTAACCCAAATCCACCAAAACCAATAATCAAGTTTATGAAGTTTTCTAAAACAACCTACACATCAAATTGAAGCTAGTGCTACTAGTAACACATTTAATACTTGCACTTTACCATAACAACAACATTTAAGCAACCAAATTACCAAATCAAACACACCAAAGTTCATATTCAAGCTAGTTACTTCAAATAACGAAATCGAGCATATAAATCATATAATCATGTTAGACTTGAGCCATAGACACTAATTAACAACTTTATAAGTTAAAAAAACATCAAGAACACAAAATCTAGTGATTTTAGAAAGTTACCCAAACTTGATGAAATCGGTATGGAATCGAAGAGGAAGATGAGAGGATTCCGAATATGCAATTTGTTTAGATGGATGCTTGCTCGATTTGATTTAGATGATGATTCTTGAAATTGTAGAATTGAGAGAAAATATGGAAGTAGAAGAAGAAAAGGGAAATGAAAAAGAAAAGATGGGAGTGGGGGTTGACTAGTCAAAGGCTAGTCACCTCTTTGGCATTTTGGCGAAACTAGTCCCTCAAGTTCGTTTGCGGGTGCGTGAAATACCTAGACGAGATAATTTTAAAACACGTATTAACCGGAGATGTTATAAACATATAACGTGATTTAAATAGTTAAACGGAAAAGTAAAAGAAAAAAGGCGGGATGTTACATTACCTTCCTTAAAAGAAATTTCGTCCCGAAATTTAAGTAGGCGTAGTAGTCGTTGTTTCTTCCTCGGGAGCTTGCGTTTCCGGAGCCGGGAATAAATGAGGGTATTTCTTTTGCATTTGATCTTGCCTTTCCCAAGTAAACTCGGGTCCCCTTTTGGCGTTCCAACGGACTTTAACAATCGGAATTCGGCTTTGTTTCAATGTCTTGACGGAGGTGTCCACAATTTCAACCGGTTCCTCCACAAAATGAAGTTTGTCATCAATAGTAAGTTCCTCGAGAGGGATGATGATATCGGGTTCGGAAAGACACTTTTTCAAGTTAGATACATGGAAGGTAGGATGAACGGAGTTCAATTGAGGCGGAAGATCTAAACGATAAGCAACAGTTCCAATACGCTCCAAGATTTCGAAAGGACCAATATACCGCGAATTTAGCTTCCCGCGTTTCCCAAAACGGATTACACCCTTCCAAGGTGCGACTTTTAACATGACGCGGTCACCGACTTGAAATTCAAGGTCGTTGCATCTTTTGTTGGTATAGCATTTTTGACGACTCCGGGTCGTCCGAAGCCTATCTCGGATTTGAACGATCTTCTCGGTGGTTTCGTGAATGATTTCGGGTCCGGTGATTTGTACGTCGCCTACTTCGGCCCAACAAAGAGGAGAACGGCATTTTCGGCCATATAATGCTTCGAATGGGGCGGCTTTTATACTCGCGTGATAACTATTGTTGTAAGAGAACTCGGCGAGTGGTAAGTGCTTGTCCCAAGCTTTTCCAAAATCAACCACGCAAGCTCGTAACATGTCCTCTAAGGTTTGAATTGTACGTTCGCTTTGTCCATCGGTTTGAGGATGATATGCGGTGCTCATGTCTAAACGCGTTCCCAACGCTTCTTGCAAGGTACGCCAAAATCTAGAAACAAAACAGCCATCTCGGTAGGAGATAATCGATAAAGGTACATCGTGTCGGGCTACGATCTCCTTGATATAAAGTCGTGCAAGTTTCTCCATTTTATCGGTCTCCTTCATGGCGAGAAAGTGTGCGGATTTGGTGAGACGGTCAACAATAACCCAAATGGTATCATAACCGCCCGTCATTTTTGGTAGTTTGGTGATAAAATCCATTGTTATTCTTTCCCACTTCCATTGAGGGATTTCGGGTTGTTGAAGTAATCCGGACGGTCTTTGGTGTTCGGCTTTGACTTTGGAACATGTCAAACACTTGGAAACATAAGTAGCTACGTCCCTTTTGAGGTTCGGCCACCAATATAGTTGTTTAAGGTCATGGTACATCTTATTGGCACCGGGGTGAATCGAGTATCGCGACTTATGGGCTTCATCTAAAATAAGGCTTCGTAGGTCCCCATAACTAGGCACCCAAATCCTTCCGGCGAAATATCGGAGTCCGGTCTCCCTAATTTTGAATCGAGAGACGATAATGTTCAAGAGCTCGAGTGAAAGGTTTTCATCCTTGAGAGCCTCATCTTGGGCTACCCGAATTTGGCTATTAAGGTTTGTGTGGATGGTGATGTTTAAGGCTCGGACACGAAGAGGCACCGCTCTTTCTTTTCGACTTAAGGCATCGGCTACTACATTTGCCTTCCCGGGATGGTAACGAAGCTCGCAATCGTAATCGTTTAAGGTTTCAATCCACCTTCGTTGTCTCATGTTTAGTTGCTTTTGATCGAAAATGTGTTGGAGACTTTTGTGATCGGTAAAGATAGTACTCTTGGTTCCATAAAGATAGTGTCTCCACATTTTAAGTGCAAAGACAACGGCTCCGAGTTCGAGATCATGTGTCGTGTAGTTTCGTTCATGAATTTTGAGTTGTCGAGAAGCATAAGAAATGACTTTCATTCGTTGCATCAACACACACCCAAAACCATGTTTCGAGGCGTCGCAATACACAACAAAATCGTCATTGCCTTCGGGAAGTGACAAGATAGGAGCGGTGGTTAGCTTTGTTTTCAAGATTTGAAATGCGGATTCTTGTTCAGTCGCCCAATTGAATTTCTTTCCCTTGTGTGTTAAAGCGGTTAGAGGACGAGCAACCAAAGAAAAATCCTTGATGAATCTATGGTAGTATCCGGCGAGACCCAAGAATTGACGAATGTGAGTAGGAGTAGTAGGAGTCTCCCATTTACAAATGGCTTCGATTTTCGTTGGATCGACTTTACTACCTTGGTCACTTACAACATGACCAAGAAATTGAACCTCCTTTAACCAAAATTCACACTTGAAGAATTTGGCATAGAGTCGTTCTTGTCTTAAAAGTTCAAGCATAAGTCGGAGGTGTTCCTCGTGTTCTTCTTCGCTTTTTGAATAGACTAAAATATCATCGATGAACACGATAACGAATTTGTCAAGATACGGTTTGCACACACGGTTTATAAGATCCATGAACACCGCCGGTGCGTTAGTGAGACCAAATGGCATTACAAGAAATTCATAACTACCATAACGAGTTCGGAAAGCGGTTTTAGAGACATCTTCCCCCTTAACCCTTAATTGATGATAACCCGAGCGGAGATCGATTTTTCAATATACACAAGACCCTTGTAATTGATCAAAGAGGTCATCGATGCGAGGAAGAGGATATCGGTTCTTAACCGTCAATTTGTTTAGTTCACGATAGTCAATGCACATTCGTAGGGATCCGTCTTTCTTTTTAACAAACAAAATCGGAGCGCCCTAAGGTGAATGGCTAGGTTGGATAAAACCACGATCAAGTAGTTCTTGGATTTGACTTTGCAATTCTTGCATTTCGGATGGAGCAAGTCTATAAGGTGCACGTGCTATGGATGCGGCCCCCGGAATAAGATCGATTTGGAATTCAACCGGTCGATGAGGTGGAAGACCCGGCAATTCGTCGTGAAATACATCGGAATAGTCACTAACAATTGGCACATCATCGATGTGCTTCTCATCGGACTCGACTTTCTTAACGTGAGCAAGGATCGCAAAACAACCCTTACGGAGTAGTTTTCTAACTTTAATACACGAAACGAGGTTGAGTCCAGTGCAACTCTTATCGCCATAGACGATCAAAGGTTCACCATTCTCGATAGGGATTCGGATTGCGCTAAGATCACAAAGGATGTGAGATTTCATTTTGGCTAGCCAATTCATACCGATTAATACATCGAAGCTTCCTAGTTCCATGGGTATCAAGTCAATTTCAAACTCATTACCCAAAATGTTTAACGTACACCCCCGGTAATATGTGTCGAAACTCAATAGTTTTTCGTTGGCCACTTCAATGGTATAAGTGGTATCTAGTGGGAGTGGTGGAGTATTAAAAGAATGAGTCAAAGTCTTGGATACAAAACTCTTATCGGCACACGAATCGAATAAACAAGTAACATAAGTGTTGTTGAGGAGAAACGTACCTGTGACTATTTCATTGTCATCTCAGGCTTCCTCGGTGTTGATGTTGAAAGCTCAGCCGCGTGTGTTGGGGTTGGCTTTCTTCTTCGGACATGCATTTCTAAAATGACCCGTTTGGCCACATTCATAACAAGTACCCGGTTTTGGTGCATTGGGCACCTTTTGAGCGACGGGGGCGGCACTTCTACAATCGTTGGCCACATGACCACCCCTTTGGTACCGGTGGCAAAATAGATTGCTACATTCACCATAGTGGTGTTTGTGGCATTTGTTGCAAAAGGGTTTATTTTCGCCATAACTTTTCTTGGCGTCGGAGGTGTAAGGCTTCTTAGCAAAGTTGTTGTTGCTTGATTGGGAGGGTTCCCACTTTCTTTTGTTGCCGCCCAATTTATCCTCGGCCTTAGGTGCCGGAACTACGATTTCGTCAACCGTTTTGATCAATTGGCGGGACATGTTCAATGCTTGTTGTAGGTTAGCGGGTTTGGATGACATCACCCCTTATTTGATACTCTTTGGAAGACCATACATATAAAGTTCGACCCTTTGAGATTCAGGGTTCACGAGGTTGGGACACATCAAGGATAGTTCGGCGAATCGTTGATTATAGGCCTTGAGATCGTTTCCGACCGCCTCTAAGGTTCTTAGCTCTTGTTCGAGCTTTCGGGTTTCTTCGCGAGGGAAATATTCGATGACCATCTTTTCCCTTAAATCGACCCAAGAGAGGGCGTGAGCTTCATCGGTACCCACCGATTGTACATAAGTATTCCACCATGTAAGAGCGAAACCGGCGAATGTGTGAGTGGAGTATTTGACCTTGTCTTGGTCCCGACAACCGCTTATGCTAAAGACGGCTTCCGTTTGCTCAAACCATCGGGTGAGCACGACCGGTCCCCCGGTTCCATCAAAAGTGTGAGGTTTGCACCCCATGAAGGATTTGTAGGAGCACCCTTCGTTTGAGTTACCGGCTCCATTGTTGTTGCTGTTGTGGTTGTTGTTATTGCTGGAGGAGTGATCGGCCATGGCTGCTTCCACGGTGGTGGCTATTATTCGTTGTAGAGCTTGTTCGGGAGTCTCATAGCGTGGCACACGATGAGGAGGCATTGTTTCTTCAAAACACAAGAATACCGTTGATTAGTATTCTTAATAATACTAACCATGATATGGAATAAGGATAGAGAAAAATTTTTCCTTGACTCGCCTTAAATTCTTTATGTCAATATGCCGGAATGTTCATATGAGTCACCGTAATATAATCTCGGAAATTATATTACCCTAATTCATATGTGCATTCGACACTAATTCATATAGTCAAGGTGGCACGTCAATTAAATCAAGTAACGTGAGATTAATGTTGAATAAGAATTTGATGTGATAGACGAGTTCGAGTATAATGCACAAGTAGTCAAGTAATTCCTACTTCAAGTCTATATGCCGGTTGTAGTCTAGACTCACCAATGTACCCTATGACTCGGGGTTGACACCAATGAACTCTAAATCCCTACAACCAACGCTCTGATACCATCTGTAGCGACCCGACCAAATCATGTTTGACGGCGACGAATACTTCGGTCCCGTAGCGTGGTCATAAGTCTTTATTATGACGTTTGACCAAAATATGTCGCATTCATTTCATAAGTAAAGGGATGTTTCAAGTTTACAAATGTAGTTCAAAAGATTAGTTACAATACAAAGTTTAACGTAAGAATGAAACATATGCGACACAATTTAAATTAGTCAAAAGACGCTCCAACTATGCATGCATACTCGACATCCAAGCAAGTATCAAAAAGAGTGCGGAAGCATGTATCATGTAGCTTTCAAGGACCTGAGAAAATATATAGAAAACTATTAACGAAAACGTTGGTGAAATCATAGGTGTTTTAGTAAACGTTCCATTTGAACCACAAGATTTAATAAAATATGATTATCAAAATCATTTGCATTCCAAAGTTGTTATTTGTTTCGCGGGCACCCAATTATCAAACTTAACTGTTTTGCACCCTTTGCGTAGTTTTAGAACATACACTCGACCCGAAAATATATTTCATCCGCTAACGGTAGCGAACCGTCCGAATGAGGCTCGTCAAGCCCATGTGATCACATAATATAAGTTCACGTTTACACCCTGCAAGTGTAACTAATGATAATTAAATTGAGGATTTTCGTTCAAACCCGTACGTGGAATGTTCATTTTCGTACTTGTGTTCAATGTATAAAAGTATGATACGTATATGTTTCTCATCCCATAGTTTAAAGCATAAAAGTTGTTTGAAAGATGGGACTATGATCTCACCTTGAGTGCACGTATGAAAAGTACTTCACAAAGTAACGTGTGCGAAGGATAGTGCTAGTCTTGACCTAAACAAATAGGTCGTATCAATAACGGTAAACACGATAGGTCAAAGATGTTCAATTAGTCCTATGGCTCGTTACGACTCGATTATGTAGCATGTAAAATCAAATTATCAAGTTTCTTGCAAGATACAAGTATAGAAACAAGTTAGGAAGGTTGCATAATCATCTGGTTAAGTTTGACAAAAAGTCAAACTTTGGTCGGTCAAAGTCAACGAAAAAGTCAACACGTTCGGGTCGGGTCCCGAACTATTTTTCTGAGGTTTTTAATCATATATGAGCATGTTAGAACAAGTTACATGTGAATCGGAGGTGCGTAGCATAGCAAACATTATTCGAAAATCGACAAAGTTGGACAGACCACTTTGGCGCGCCGCGCAGGTATATGGCGCGCCGTGCCATTACCTGTGCAGAGAATTCTGGCAGTTTTTAAGTTTTATGCACGAACCTAACTTCAACCAACCACCATTTATGACCCGCAAACAACCAAAGCATGTATCTTATATCATTGGAAAGGTATTTTGACAAGGAAAACAACTAAACACATTTCATCCATCACATTTAGTTTTACAATAACCAAAATCACATTCAAAGCTCCTCATTAAATACACTCAAGTTCATAAATGAAATTCGATGATTCGGCAACCAATTTACATGAATGATATGCCGTTTCGAAGGTGATCAAGCATACAATACAACCTAACACTTACAAATAACATTTCATGTCATTCAAAGCATCAAAAGTTCATTTCAAGTTCATCAAACCCTAACCCAAATCCACCAAAACCAATAATCAAGTTTATGAAGTTTTCTAAAACAACCTACACATCAAATTAAAGCTAGTGCTACTAGTAACACATTTAATACTTGCACTTTACTATAACAACAACATTTAAGCAACCAAATTACCAAATCAAACACACCAAAGTTCATATTCAAGCTAGTTACTTCAAATAATAAAATCGAGCATATAAATCATATAATCATGTTAGACTTGAGCCATAGACACTAAGTAACAACTTTATAAGTTAAAAAAACATCAAGAACACAAAATCTAGTAATTTTAGAAAGTTACCCAAACTTGATGAAATCGGTATGGAATCGAAGAGGAAGATGAGAGGATTCCGAATATGCAATTTGTTTAGATGGATGCTTGCTCGATTTGATTTAGATGATGATTCTTGAAATTGGAGAATTGAGAGAAAATATGGAAGTAGAAGAAGAAAAGGGAAATGAAAAAGAAAAGATGGGAGTGGGGGTTGACTAGTCAGAGGCTAGTCACCTCTTTGGCATTTTGGCGAAACTAGTCCCTCAAGTACGTTTGCGGAGATGTTATAAACATATAATGGGATTTAAAAACATGTATTAACCGGAGATGTTATAAACATATAATGGGATTTAAATAGTTAAACAGAAAAGTAAACGGAAAAAGGCGGGATGTTACATATGTCATGAATGACTCCAAGTAATATCTCTAAAATGAGCAAATGCACAGTGAAAGATTTCTTTCATACCTGAGAATAAACATGCTTTCAAGTATCAACCAAAAGGTTGGTGAGTTCATTAGTTTATCATAAACATTCATTTTCATCATTTTAATTGACCACAAGATTTCAGATATTTAATTGTACACGTAACCCGAGTACAAAATAGTACGCATAACCTGCGAATTAAAAATCATTCATATGGTAAACACCTGGTAACCGACATTAACAAATGCATCTAGAATATCCCCAAATATACAGGTACCCTCATCTGTATATAAAATTGAAGTACTAAATTATCCATAACCTGGATGGGACGTGTCAAAGTCCATAGATCTATCTTCAGGAATCGCGTCAGTTTGGGGGTCTGTTCCCAAATTCTTAGGCTACGAAGGTAAAAGGGTGATATCCAGTATAATAATTCTACCATAGAATGTAGTTTCAAGTACTTGTGTCTATTTCGAAAAACAGTTATAAAAGCAGCGCATGTATTCTCAGTCCCAAAAATATATATAAAAAGGGAGTAATGAAACTCACAATACTGTATTTCGTAGTAAAAATACATATGACGTCATTGAACAAGTGCAAGGTTGGCCTCGGATTTACGAACCTATGTCATTTGTGTACTTATTAATATCCATAATTATAATCGAACAAATATATATATACAAATTTATTAGTTATATCCTTTTTATATTAATAATATATATATATATATATATATATATATATATATATATATATATATATATATATATATATATATATATATATATGTTTCATATATTCATTTTGTGAAATAAAATATTAAATTTTGTTATGTTATATATATTAAATATATTTATATATATATATATATATATATATATATATATATATATATATATATATATATATATATATATATATTATTTGTTTGTTTGTTAAAACAGTACATTACTAATACTAAGATATTATTTGAAATATTAATAGTGATAATACTAATATTAATAAATATGATGATATTATTTTATAATTCTATTAATAATAATATTAATGATAATTTTAATAGTAAATCTCATACTAATGATAGTATTGGTAGTTTTTAAATAAAATGAATAATTTAATAATAATGATAATGAAAATATTAATTTGTGATATTAATACTCAATACATGATAATAATAATTTTAACAATCTTATTACTAATGGTAATCTTAATAAAAATAATTTTGTTAATAATAATCCTAAAATGATACTAATACTAATACTAATGAAAATAATAATAAATTTTATTATTTTCATAATAATAATAATAATAATGATATTCATAATACTTAATAACAATAATACTAATAATAATAATACTAATACTTAATAATAATAATTATAATTACAATACATGTAATAATAACAATAATTAATAATTATAATAATAATAATAATAACAATAATAATAATATTAGAAATAAAATAACAAAGTATACCCTTTAAAATTCTTGAGTAAAAAGAAATGCTGCATGCAGGACTCGAATCTGAGACCCCTCGCTCACCTACTAACCCCCTTAACCATCCCTCCGTTCTTGCATTTTTGAGTTAATCATTGACCCATTTATTTTTAAACCATATTTAGTTTTCTATTTATATTCCACATCTTCTTCACTCGAATCAAACATGAATCGTTCCAACATATTTCAGATTATCACAACAATGATTTACATACTTCAACGAAATCCTAAATAATCCATATCAATGTTTATTTTAATAGAAAACACAAAATAAAAACGTTAATGAACTGCTACTGCAGTCACGATAAAAGAAAAATAAATTAATTCATGATTTTGAATTTGAAGACGTTTCAGGAAAAGATTTTAACACAAAAAAGGTTTCAAATTCATCCTAAAAACTTTCTGTAACCTTAATTAAAACTAAAACATCAAATTGACTTCGAATTTTACCATGAACAACCCGTTTGACTTTTTGAAATAAAAATTTGACTCAAAAATTCAGGCTTGATATAAATAATTGGAACTTGGGCTTTTGCAGACAGATTAAATAAAAGATTCTTAACAACACTGTATTAACACATTTTGAAATTCTATTTGAAATTGAGATTTTAAAAATTAAGTCAAGAACAGAGGTTAAACGGGTGTTCTTGCTTTTCTGTTTAAAAATTTAATTGATACAAGTGGTTTTAAATTGATAAATGAATATAATGAAGGAAAAGTCGTTTGATCAGAGATAATAGAGATTGGTATACCATGTCTAGAAACAACTTCTTTCAGGTATAATCGTGCTAATTTCTCTATACCAACCTCTTCTTTTATTGGCAGAAAGTGTGCTGACTTAGTAAGACGATTGACTATTACCCAAATCATATCATAACCACCTGCGGTTCTCAGTAACTTAGCAATGAAATCCATGGTAATATTTTTCCATTTCCATTCTGGGATTTCAGGTTGTTGGAGTAGACCCGATGGTTTCTGATGTTCAGCTTTGACTTTAGAACAAGTCAAACATGCTCCTACATATGTGGCTATATCGGACTTCATTCCTGGCCACCAAAAGTTTCTCTTGAGGTCTTGGTACATTTTCCCCGCTCTGAGATGTATTGAATATCTGGTTTTATGTGCTTCATCTAGTACAACTTTCCTCAAATCCCCATTCTTTGGTACCTAAATTCTTTCAGCTAAATACCTGGTTCCATCTTCCCAAATATTAAGCTGTTTTTCTAATCCTTTGGGTATTTCCTTTCCAAAAATTCCTTCCTTCAAAACCTCCTGTTGTACCTTTTTTATTCGAGTAGTAAGATTAGCATGAATAATCATGTTCATAGCTTTTACTCGAATAGGTTCTCTTTCCTTTCGACTTAAGGCATCGGCTACCACATTCGCTTTCCCCGGGTGGTAACGGATTTCACAATCATAATCATTTAGCAGCTCAACCCATCTACGCTGCCTCATGTTTAGTTGCTTTTGATTTAAAATATGTTGGAGACTTTTGTGGTCAGTGTATATGATAAACTTGACCCCATACAGATAATGTCTCCACATCTTTAATGCAAAAACAACCGCGCCCAATTCCAGATCATGTGTGGTGTAGTTTTGTTCATGAATTTTGAGTTGTCGAGAAGCATATGCAATCACCTTCTTCCGTTGCATAAGAACACACCCAAAACCCATTCTTGATGCGTCGCAGTAAATAACAAAATCTTCCATTCCATCAGGTAATGATAAAATAGGTGCCGTAGTCAACTTCTTTTTCAACAATTGGAAGGCACCCTCTTGTTTGGAAGTCCATTCATACTTCTTCCCCTTATGTGTCAAGGCAGTTAAAGGTTTGGCTACTCGGGAGAAATCTTGAATAAATCTCCTATAATAACCGGCTAGGCCCAAAAATTGACGTATTTGCGTTGGAGTTTTTGGGATCTCCCAATTTTTGATGGCTTCAATCTTGGCGGGATCAACTTTGATTCCATTACTACTGACTACGTGGCCAAGAAATTGTACTTCATTTAACCAAAAAGCGCACTTAGAGAATTTTGCATAAAGTTGTTCTTTTCTTAACAACTCTAATACAAGTCTCAAGTGTTGTTCGTGTTCTTGGTTATTCTTCGAATAGATAAGAATGTCATCAATAAAGACAATAACAAACTTATCTAAATATGGACTACGTACTCGGTTCATGAGATCCATGAAAACTGCAGGTGCATTGGTTAGACCGAATGGCATAACCATGAATTCGTAATGGCCATAACGAGTTCTGAAGGCTATTTTTGGTATATCGGCTTCTTTAACCCTCAGTTGATGATAACCCGACCTTAAGTCGATTTTGGAGTATACGCTCGAACCTTGGAGTTGATCAAATAGGTCGTCGATTTGAGGTAAAGGGTATCAGTTTTTGATGGTTACTTTGTTCAGCTCACGGTAATCGATACACATGCGAAAAGACCCATCTTTCTTTTTAACGAACAAAATTGGAGCTCCCCATGGTGACGTACTCGGTCGTATAAAACCACATTCTAATAATTCTTGTAGCTGACTTTGTAATTCTTTCATTTCGGTGGGCGCAAGTCTATATGGAGCACGAGCTATTGGTGTGGCTCCTGGTACAAGATCTATTTGGAATTCAACGGATCGGTGTGGAGGTAGTCCCGGTAATTCGTTCGGAAACACCTCAGGAAATTCTCTTGCAACGGGAATGTCATCGATTTTCTTTTCTTCTTTTTCAACCTTCTCGACATGTGCTAGTATGGCATAGCAACCTTTTCTTATTAGTTTGCGCGCCTTCAAACTACTAATAAGATTTAATTTGGCATTACCCTTTTCTCCGTACACCATTAAGGGTAACCCGTTTTCTCTCGGAATGCGAATCGCCTTCTCATGACAAACAACTTCGGCTTTCACCTTGAACATCCAGTCCATTCCAATAATTACGTCGAAGCTTCCCAATTCCACCAGTATTAAATCAATTGCAAACATTTCGCTAACTAAACTAATTTTTCGATTTCGGCAAATTTTATCAACCTTAATTAGTTTACCGTTTGCTACTTCAACTATACAATTTTTATCCAAAGTCGTTAATGGGCAATTTAATTTGGCACAAAATTCTCTACTCATATAACTTCTATCGGCACCTGAATCAAATAAAACATAAGCAGGTGTATTGTTGATAAGAAACGTACCCGTAACAAGCTCCGGGTCTTCCTGTGCTTTCTCCCCATTAATGTTGAAGGCTCTCCCACGGCCTTGCCTATTTCCATTTTGGCACTGGTTTATGGTATGGCCCGGTTTTCCACATCCATAGCAAACAACGCCGTTATTATTTGTTCCGCCATTATTTGCTCCTCTGTTTCTATTTGGTCCGTAGACTTCACACTTTGCCGCAATATGGCCATTCCTATTGCACTTGGTACATAATTCTCTACAAAACCATTTCGGATGAAACGTATCACATCTTGGGCATATAGTCCTTTGCTTTTTGTTGTTGTTAGGGTTATTGTTGTTGAGACGTTTGTTGTTGTTATTGTTGTGATTGAGATTGTTGTTGTTATTATTATTAGGATGGTTGTTGCAGTTATTGTTGCGATTGTTGTTGCAATTATTGTTGTTGTTGGGGTGGTTGCGAATGTTGTTGTAATTATTGTTTTGATTGTTGTTGTTGTTGTACTGGTGACCCTGATCACCGCTTTAGTCCCACTTTCTTTTCCCCTGTTTCATTATGGCCTCCTCGGCCGCTTCTTTCTTTATCCTTCCTATAATTTGGCCTATCAATTTGTGGGCTATACGGCTCGCTTTCTACATTGTTGCAGGGTCGTTAGCACCTATATGCTCTTAGATTCGTTCCGGCAACCCTTTTATGAATGCTTCAATTTTTGCTTCTTCGTCCTCAAATGCTCCAGGACACATTAAAGCCAGTTCATTGAAACGTCACTCGTAGGTAGTGACATCTAACCCTTGGGTTGTCAGTGCTTTAAGCTCTGCCTTGAGCTTGTTGATTTCGGTTCTGCGACGGTACTCTTCTGTCATCATGTGCTTGAAAGCGGACCATGGTGAAGGTATTTCATATGCCCGAGAGACATATTAAATTAACGTGGCTAATATGTTTTGATCCAAGTCGGGTCATACCCAATAACAAGCTTACCGACACCTTATTCGTATTTGATCTTAATGATTGGTTCATTAAATAAATACGCGACACTTGAATTTTAGAAAATCGGTTTTCTAAAATATTATCACTTGAGATGAATTGTTTGGACAATTTATATACTAAGGATTTGATTATTTATAATTATGTTTTGTTATACTTTATAAATTGGTTTATAAAGCATAAGTAACCTTTTTTTTTATAACTTGAACTTTAATAACAAGTTTTATATAAGATGTCACAAGTTTTATATAAATATACTTGTTATTATACTTGTTATTTTAAAATAAATATAGTATGCAGATTTTGGGACTCCTAGGTGTGATTCCCATGCTTACTTGGTTACTTAAAACAACATATTCCAAGAGCATACTTAACCCTTTTAACCAAGGCATTTCCTTGACTCAAGTACACAAGTTTACATGCAAAAACACTTAAGAAAAACTGAAATTTTCTGCTGAAAACTGACCCTGCTGGCTGTGGCATTTGAGAAGGAAAAGGGAAAGGTTTTGCATTGTAATCTTGTTTATTAAGTGTCTTAATCCTAACCAAGTTAAGAGTGGTGTTGGTGCATCAAAAGCTATGGGTTTTACACACTTGTTCATCATCTTCTAGTATCCTACAACCCTCAAGTAACTTGAGGAGGTATTGAATCTTACTTCCTTGTTAATTATATGTAAGCTTACTTTCATGACTTGATACATACATGGAATTCATTCAAAATGGTTTAAGATATAAACTTGTTTTCTTAATCATCATGCTTCCGCTTACTTTAACTTTCATAAAATTGGTTTTGTGATTATGTTAACATTAAGAACAAGTTATAATGTTGAATTCCATCAATGGTATCTAGAGCCGAAGTCTATGAAATATGCTTCTATATGGTCTTTAAACCCACTATATTTGCATTCCATGCACATGCATGAATATGGAATACAAAAATTTTCGGGTTTGGGAGGGTTTATAATTTTGGCCGAATTTAAGGGGTTCCAAATTGGTTTTGGAACTTGCCATTTGGTCATATTTTGTTCATATGTTGTTGTTCACAATCATAGCCAAGACCTTGTGGTTGAATGAATGTTTGTTTGGTTGATTTGTTAATTTCAATATGGTTGTAATATTCATTCATTTAGTTTGTAAAATTAATTATTCTTTTAGTATGTAATATTAATTTTGGTTATGTAATTTATTTTATATTTGGTATGTAAAATAGATTAGGTTGTATTTTCATTTTCTAGACAAAATGTATTAGGATATTTTTTGTAAAAAATGAAGATGCAAGATGAAGAACACAAGAAGAAGCATTTGGATGCAAGATTGAGTGGGAGATTTTGAAATCTCTTACTTTGTGTTATTACCCTTAACCGGTGGCATTTGTTTTCGGCTAAACAAATGTCTACCAAAAATGGCTTGATTGTGAACATATGATTTTGCATGCGTGGTTGTTTTGTATGATTATGTGGATTGTATGTTTGTATGCTACAAGTTAATCACACAAGTTAACAACAAACTAAAATGGCAATTTAAATTGGTTAAAATTGACATTATTAACAACATGCAAAACGTCAATTTAAATGGTTAAATTAAAAACGGCTAAAAGGACATTAATAATCGGTTATTAAGAACATGATAAGGATCATACATATAAAATGGTTTATATCAAAGTAATAAAATTGGCTTTATTACATAACATGAAAATGGATTTTCAAATAAACCATACACTAAATGCATGTTGGTGTATGGTGCAAAAGTTTTCTCAAACTAGAATTAATGAAAACTTAAAATCCCTTATTAACAAGGCAAACAAGTTAAACGCCATCCTTTTGTGGAAACACTTAGACGTATTAGGAAACTCTTGATGGGATAAAGGTCACCTAACCGTCATGAGCGAACTAATATGAATAAGGTACACTTCGCATACATGTGGGATAAAGGTCACCTAACCACTTGTATGTTAAATCTACATGTTTACACAAGTAGGACAACTTGATTTGGGAATCATGAACTTAGGGTCACCGAAGCATGATGAACAAATAGGCGTTGATGGGATAAATATGCCATGCAAAAGGATTGCATGATCCCATAACTTAGAAGTTGCAAAAGGATTGCAATTGTCATATAATGACTACCTAGCTAAATCAAAATAACGGGATAAAGGTCACCTAACCGAAATTTGATTTACCGTTGGATTCTAATATTTAATAAGTCAATTAAAATTTAAAAGGGTATTGAATGTTAAATTAAAATCGATACTTAAACGAACTTTGTTAATTTTGTAGATGGCCGCCTATAACAACAACAACATTCCTAACGCACCACTTAACCTGAACCACCTATCATTAAGGTCTCTCTTAGAGAAAGACAAACTCAACCATACAAACTTTATGGATTGGTTCCGCAATCTTCGGATTGTCCTCAAACAAGAGGATAAAATGTATGTGCTTGAGGACCCCATTCCCGATCAACCGGATGAGAATGATGTGGAGGCAATGGCCTCTTACGATAAGTATTGCCACGACTCCCTTCAAGTCTCATGCTTAATGCTTGGGACTATGATACCCGAACTCCAAAAGGATTTCGAACACCATAGTGCATACGACATGATAACGCAATTGAAGGAGATGTTCCTCCAACAAGCGCGTGTCGAGCGCTTCGAAACGGTTCGGGCGCTACATGCTTGTCGTATGGACGATACCCAATCGGTTTCATCTTATGTACTCAAGATGAAAAGCCTTATCGATCGTGCTAACCGACTTAACCTAAACATATCCAATGAGTTAGCCACCGATCTTATCCTTAACTCCCTATCAAAAAGGTTTGATCAATTTGTAATTAATTACAATATGAATGGGATGGATAAGAGCATAGGTGAGCTTCACGGTATGCTTAGAACGGCGGAAACTAGCATGGGTAAAAGGGCTTTACCCGTGTTAGCAATCGATCAAGGTGGGTCCAAAAGTAAGACCTCTAAGCCAAAGGTGGCTAAGAGAAAAGGACCCGCCTATCAAGGCAAAGGGAAAGGGAAGATGGTTACCCCAACCATCAACAAGGCTAAGAAGCAAAAGGTAGCCGAGAAGGCAAACCCCAAGGAAGACCCATGTTTCGGTTGCGGTGAAATGGGTCATTGGAAACGAAACTGTCCGATCTATCTTAAGGAGTTGAAGGACAAGAGGGATGCAGGGCAAACCTCAGGTAATGTCTATATGGTATATATAGAGCTTAGTATTACTTCTTCTAATACATGGGTATTAGACACTGGATGTGGAACTCACATTTGCAATTCTTTGCAGGGGTTCAAAAGAAGTAACAAGCAAACGGGAACATCAAGTCTCTTCATGGGGAATGGAGCTAAAGTACAAGTGAAAGCTCAAGGAGACTTTGTGTTAAAACTTCCAAGTGGCTTGGAACTTATTTTGAATGATGTTTTATATGCACCCGACTTATGTCGAAACATTATTTCTGTTTCCCGTTTGAAACAATGTGGTTTTAATCCTAATTTTGTTAATGATGATATCCACTTTTATTTAGATAATGTATTCTATTTTAAGGCTTCACCTTCAAATGGAATTTATGAATTGGTTCACGATGACACATTATCTAGTAGCTCAATGTACCATACCAGCACCAAGAAACTCAAAAGGGATTTGAGTGATTCCTACTTATGGCATTGTCGCCTTGGTCACATAAACAAGAACCGAATGCATACACTTCAAAGGAATGGACTTTTGAAATCAAATGAAATGGATTCGTTTGATGTATGCGAATCTTGTTTACAAGGCAAGATGACTAAAGCACCTTTCAAAGGGACTTATGAAAGGGCTAAAGATTTATTGGGATTAATACATTCGGATGTATGTGGACCCTTTAAACCCATGACTAGGAATGGTGAAAGATACTTTGTTACTTTCATTGATGACTTTAGTCGTTTTGGATATGTCTACTTATTAAGACACAAGGACGAAACGTTTGAAGCATTCAAAGAATATCAAAACGAAGTACAAAATCAACTCAATAGGAAAATTAAGGTACTTCGTACCGATAGAGGAGGTGAATACCTAAGCGATGCCTTCCAAGATAATCTTAGGAGTTGTGGGATTATCTCACAACTTACTCCACCCGGAACACCCCAACTTAATGGAGTTTCCGAAAGGAGGAACCGAACCCTAATGGATATGGTTCGATCTATGATGGCAAGAAGCTCGTTACCTCTATCATTTTGGGGTTATTGTCTAAGCTCCGCGGCTCGTATTTTAAATATGGCCCCAACCAAGAAAGTGGAACGAACTCCTCACGAGATGTGGTTTGGAAAACCTCCTTCTCTATCATACTTAAAAGTATGGGGATGTGAAGCTTATCCTAAGTGTTACGTCCCTAATAAGTTGAGTGCTCGATCCACGAAGTGTATCTTCATAGGATATCCCAAGGATGATATGGGATACTATTTCTATGATCCATCCGAGCAAAATGTATTTGTTGCTCGAAAAGCGGAATTCCTTGAAACCAAATTCCTAATGGAAGGAAATAGTGAAAGGAAGATAGATTTTGAAGAGGTTCAAGATCAAGCCGATGATACACAATTGGTTGGCACTAGTACTCAACATGAGGATGTTGAAAATGATCAAGTGGATGATCAAGGTACACAAGACGTTCGAAGATCTAGTAGGATTAGCAATCCTCCCGAGAGATATGGGTTTCTCGTGGATGGTTGCTATACGGTTGATTTGGATGAACAGACAAACTACCAAGATGCTTTATCAAGGATTGATAAAGATAAATGGCAGGAAGCCATGAACGCCGAGATGCAATCCATGTATGAAAACCAAGTGTGGGAACTTGTTGAGCAACCTCCTAGCTCTAAGCTAGTTGATTGCAAATGGCTTTTCAAAATGAAAACCGACATACATGGAAACTTGGATACATATAAAGCTAGACTTGTTGCTAAAGGTTTCACTCAAACTCAAGGGGTTGATTATGATGAAACTTTCTCGCCTGTGGCAATGCTAAAGTCTATTAGGATATTATTTGCCATTGCTGCTCACTACGACTATGAAATATGGCAAATGGATGTCAAAACCGCTTTCCTAAATGGATATCTTATGGAAGATGTCTATATGGTCCAGCCTGAAGGTTTTGTTGATCCAAAATATCCTAAAAGGGTATGCAAGTTAAAGAAGCCAATCTACGGATTGAAACAAGCATCTAGAATGTGGAAATATCGTTTTAATGAGGAAGCCGAGAAATTTGGCTTCATTAAAAATGGTGATGAAGCTTGTGTATATAAGAAAGCTAGTGGGAGCACTATCATGTTCCTTGTACTATATGTGGATGATATATTATTATTTGGGCATGATATTACCACAATGCAAGGAGTCAAAGCTTGGCTAAAGAGTTGCTTCTCCATCAAGGATCTTGGAGATGCACAATACATATTGGGGATAGGGATCTATAGGAATAGATCCAAGAGATTGATAGGTTTAAGTCAAAGTACATACATTGATAAAATCTTGAAAAGGTTCAAGATGGAAAACTCTAAGAGAGGTTTGGTACCTATTCAAAAGGGAACCGTTCTCAGTTCATCTCAGTGTCCTACCACGAAAGATGAACAAGAGAGAATGAAGAAAGTCCCATACGCATCTGCTATTGGGTCTATCATGTATGCAATGATATGTACTAGACCGGATGTGTCATGCGCTCTAAGCTTGACAAGTAGATACCAGAACAACCCAGGAAACAGTCATTGGATTGCTGTTAAAAGTATATTGAAATACCTTAGGAGAACTAAGGATATGTTTCTAATATATGGGTCTGGTGAGGAGGAACTCGCTGTAAAAGGTTACGTGGACGCGAGTTTCCAAACTGATCGAGATGACTCTCGATCACAATCCGGTTATGTCTTCATGTTAAATGGTGGTGCGGTCTCTTGGAAGAGTTCGAAACAGGAGGTTGTTGCGTTATCCACTACAGAGTCGGAGTACATTGCCGCCTCATTGGCAGCTCAGGAAGCTGCATGGATGAAGAAATTCATCGACGACTTAGGAGTGGTCCCTTCCATTCAGGATCCTCTTGAGATCTTTTGTGACAACGAGGGTGCGATTGCTCAAATCAAGGAACCTCGTGCCCATCAAAAGACTCGTCACATTGAGCGGAGATTCAACTACATAAGGGATGAAGTTGAAAAAGGAAAGATATGTATTCGCAAAGTTCATACAGATCATAATGTTGCGGATCCACTCACGAAGCTTTTACATGGGTCAAAACATGAGGGACATGTTTGTGCATTAGGGCTTCGATATTCTAGTGATTGGATATGATCTATTTTATGTATTGTACCGGAACGAAATTATTCAAACTCATTAATATAACTATGGTGTTAATTTATTTGAGTTATGTTCCTATTTTGCATATTTCATCCATGAATAAGCAATTATTCTAAATTTCCGTAGTCGATCACATTTGTGGGAACAAGTGTGAGGTTTAGACTATTATGAACTCGGATTGGTATACATTCATAGGTTGAATGTGGGGCAAGGTTGCAACCAAGGTTCATAGATATTTGTGGGAAACTAATATTGGAAGACCCGCTCTCAAGAATTACTGTATAGAGCCTTTGTGGTTGATCACATGTAATCTTGAGTAAAGGAGAATATCATTGTATCCTCTGACCTGAGATACATATTGGGTCCTAATATTCACCGAGTATTATGCCTTGATTCTTTCCTTCGCTATTCTGAAATATGGTAGTACATAAGGAAGAACTTAGGTATATTACAAAGTGTATATCTAGGACGTATGTAGTCAAGATGGAATTTGTCCCTCTTATTCGTTGAGAGTCAGATGTCTAAGGCCTGAAAAGTTAAATCTATAAGAGAGTGATCACTCTGTATCTCCTGGATTTAACATGACATCTAGGACGAAAGGATATAATGAAAGATTCACTTACATATATCAGTTCGAGTAGGAAGCTCGAAAGGGATGATGTTATTGAATGGCACAAAGTCATAACATATTAGGGGTGATGGACGGTGTGTTAGGCTGTATCCATCACTTGCATTAATTTCTTATGTTTCTCGTGCAAGTGGGAGATTGAAGGTATTTCATATGCCCGAGAGACATATTAAATTAACGTGGCTAATATGTTTTGATCCAAGTCGGGTCATACCCAATAACAAGCTTACCGACACCTTATTCGTATTTGATCTTAATGATTGGTTCATTAAATAAATACGCGACACTTGAATTTTAGAAAATTGGTTTTCTAAAATATTATCACTTGAGATGAATTGTTTGGACAATTTATATACTAAGGATTTGATTATTTATAATTATGTTTTGTTATACTTTATAAATTGGTTTATAAAGCATAAGTAACCTTTTTTTTTTATAACTTGAACTTTAATAACAAGTTTTATATAAGATGTCACAAGTTTTATATAAATATACTTGTTATTATACTTGTTATTTTAAAATAAATATAGTATGCAGATTTTGGGACTCCTAGGTGTGATTCCCATGCTTACTTGGTTACTTAAAACAACATATTCCAAGAGCATACTTAACCCTTTTAACCAAGGCATTTCCTTGACTCAAGTACACAAGTTTACATGCAAAAACACTTAAGAAAAACTGAAATTTTCTGCTGAAAACTGACCCTGCTGGCCGTGGCATTTGAGAAGGAAAAGGGAAAGGTTTTGCATTGTAATCTTGTTTATTAAGTGTCTTAATCCTAACCAAGTTAAGAGTGGTGTTGGTGCATCAAAAGCTAAGGGTTTTACACACTTGTTCATCATCTTCTAGTATCCTACAACCCTCAAGTAACTTGAGGAGGTATTGAATCTTACTTCCTTGTTAATTATATGTAAGCTTACTTTCATGACTTGATACATACATGGAATTCATTCAAAATGGTTTAAGATATAAACTTGTTTTCTTAATCATCATGCTTCCGCTTACTTTAACTTTCATAAAATTGGTTTTGTGATTATGTTAACATTAAGAACAAGTTATAATGTTGAATTCCATCACATGGAAATGTGTAGGTGGTATTCTGTCCTACGTAATCCATGTAGGTATTCCACCATGTCAAAGCAGTACCCCTGAAAGTATGTGTGGCATATTTAACTTTATCCTCTTCTGTGCAGTTGCTGATTGCGAACAAAACTTCAACCTTCTCTATCCACCACTTTAGTCCAACGGGTCCTTCAGTTCCTTCAAACTCATTGGGTTTGCAGGCCATAAAAGCTTTGTAGGAACATCCTACCTGGTTGCCATTGTTTCCTCCACTACTGGAACCCGATTGGTTATTGTTGTTCATTGCATTCACCACTGCAGCCATATTTGCAGCGAAAGCTTGAAGTTGTTCTGTGTTCAATTGTTGTTGTCTAGTAGCTGGAGGAGCCATTTCCTTCAAAAATAGCCGAATGAGTTAATCATATAGAATTTTTAGAAGTAGCCAAAAAGTATTTTGTAGCTTAATATGAAATTATTATTATAAAAGCCTTTTCTTCATATTAGCGTTTTATAACTATAATAATGTTCATACTTAGCAGCTAACACACAAATTAACTACTAAAATTCTAATATGAAAAACTATGGTAAGTTATTACGTTACTACGTAATAATAAGTTGTAATAATAATAATAAACCTTCCATGCTTATTCTTATTATTATACAATCATAAGGAAAATTATATTGCAGATTTTCTTACAAACTTAAACACACAATATAATACATATTATACAATGCATGGAATACAGGATAGCTGCCGATGGTTCAAGAACGGCGAGATTTCTTAGATGTTGACGTTGTTTCTTTCTCGGCCAAACGTTTGTATTTTCGTTTGGATAGTTCTTTTTCCAATTCCTCCCAAATGGTTCTTTCAGCTAATTGTTTGGGAGCAAAACCAACCGTCGTTATACGAGCGGTCATTTTATAAACTAGTCTCTTATTTGGTTCAGGTGGATAATCACAAAAATTTTGGGTCATAATAGGTTCATTGGCTTTGGGATCGAGTATAACAGCCAAAGATTTTCCCAAATCACGTTGTGGTTCGGTAATTTCCACAACTTCTTCAGGATCCTCTTCTTCGGGTTCCTCCTCTGGATCTTCTTCCGGATCCTCTTCTGGAACCTCTTCTAGCAATTGTGAATCTTCCCAATTTTCCCAACAATTTTCCACTTTAATGGTAGCACCAAAAGTTAACTTTTCCGTTGGTTCATAAGTCATATGCTTTGACTCAGCCTCCGAATCACTTGATAAGTAAATGAAATCTGAATCACTAGAGATGCTTATATGATCGGATGAAGTCATCTATCACATAATAGCAGGAACATTAAGAAAATGATATATCTTATAATATTTATATGTTAATAATCTTATGTTTCCAACAATTATATTAAGCAATCATTTTTAAAATAATTACGGTCGAAGTCCAGACTCACTAATGCATCAAAAATCAGTTAGACACACTAATGAAAAATTTTCTGATTCTCTAAGACCAACGCTCGGATACCAACTGAAATGTCCCGTTCATATTAATTATAAACGTTTCATATTAATTGGTTTCTTTACGAGGTTTTGACCTCTATATGAGACGTTTTTTAAATCTTGCATTCGTTTTTAAAAACAACCATAACCTTTATTATTGAATAAAGGTCTTAATGACATAATTTAGATTGTCTATCAAAGACAATCTCATCAAATAAATAAGTTTTTACACAACCCATTACAATATGATCAAATATATTACAACAATTACTCCGAATGCAAGTTTAAACAATATAAACAATTATGCCGACTCCAAATCTTGACCTTGGTTTGGCATACGATAGCGGAAGCGTTTTTAATATTCACCTGAGAATAAACATGCTTAAAATGTCAACAAAAATGTTGGTGAGTCATAGGTTTAATTTTTATATAATAATCATAACATTTAATAAGCCACAAGATTTCATTTAATTAAATGCGCAGGATCATTACAACTGCAAAAATCATTCATACGATGAGTCGCTTGGTAACCGACCTTAACATAGAGCGCTTAAGATATCTGGCATCATACATTCCACTATTCAAATGTATGACAAGAACCTTTCAAAGTACTAAAGCATTTCCACTATTCGAAAATGGGGGTGGTTGGTGCCCGTAGATCTACCTTTAGGATTCGCGTCAATTAGTGTTTTTCACTAATTCTTAAGTTACCAAGCATAATAATAATAAGTATAAATATCAGGTATAACAAAACAGTCGTAGAATGTAGTTTCATGAACTTGTGCTTATTTTGTAAAACATTTATAAATTTGCATGTATTCTCATCCCAAAATAATTTAGATTGTAAAAATGGAACTATAACTCACTTGTGATGATTTCCGAATAGATGGTGATAAGACTTGGCCTTTTGACAAATTCACGAACCTAATAATAATATTCTTGTGTCAAGATATATATATATATATATATATATATATATATATATATATATATATATATATATATATATATATATATATATATAATTAATATTCCATACTTATGATACTTGTGATAATTATAATTGTCCATTGTTAGTAGTCCAACGTTCGTAGTCCAATAGTCCAATAGTCCAACAGTATAAATATATATATATAAATATAAATGCGTATATTGTGTTAGGATTCACTAACACTATAATATATTATCTTAATATAATAAGACACATAATATGTATATTGTCTGAAGCAATCCGCGACCCATTGTATACATGTCTCAGGCTCGATCACAACTCAAAGTATATAATATTTTGGAATCCACTTCGACCCACAGCTAACTCAAAATTACTACCAATGGTGTCTTATAATTCGTTCTAATAATATATATAGAAGAAATAAAAATGATATGTCAAAACGCTGTATACGGGTCCACGGTGATCAAGTCTTATATATATATGGTGCCTTACGATCTTTATTAAGACTATAATATATTATCATAGAACTTAATCACGACTATTATAAATTGTATTTCCATAAGTTCAGGAATAAGATATGTATAAATACATGTAGGATAGAAGGTAAGTTAGCTAGGATAAGGTTAGCATCCATTTTTATTAATCAAAACCGTAGTTAAAAACAAGCAAAAATATCTAATTTTGTTTTACCCATAATTTCTTCGTTACAAATCCGTTTTGAGTGATTCGAGTTGCCATGGTTTCGTATCAAACTCAACATTATTAATCTTAACAGAAAAAGTATAGGTTTATAGTCGAAAATACAGCTTAGGTGTCAAATAAGAGAAGATAGTCATATCCGTCGTAAGAACGACATCTTGATGACCCTTTTGAAAAACATACTTCCATTTAGAGTTTAACCATGGATTTTGAATATATTTCATATCCATATAAAATAATATTTTTCACCAAATAAAATCTTTTAAATCAAAGTTTAAGATAGGTTTTTAAAATTAAACCCAAAACAGCCCCCGATGATCTATGACGGCGTATGTTCAGTTTTAAGGTGTTCTTCATGTTTACAAGTTTTATATCCTTATGTTAGCTTGACATACTATCATAATACATGTATTGAAGTATTTTAAAAGTCAAGTTAGAAGGATTAAGTTTATTTGTAAACAAGTTTAGAAATAATCTAAACTATGTTCTTGTTGTTATTAGTTATAACTCAAAATAAGATAGCTATATGGATATGAATCGAAAAAGATTATGAATAAGGTGACTACCTCAAATTAAATGAACAAAGTTGCTGAGAAAATAAGATGATAATCTTGTGATCAAAGATATCCTTGATGGCTTGTAATCCTTGGAGTGGAATCATAGAATGAACAAAAGTTCGAATAAGATTTCTATCTTGAATTAAGATAGTTATAAGTATATGAATTGAACCAAAGCTTATATATGATTCTTACCTTGATAAAGAGGAGTAGATGATTTAACAAAGTGTTCTTGAAGCTAGTTTATGATCAAAGTGAATGAAGATTTTCTAGTACTTGAAGTATGTGTGTTTAAAGAGTGTTTAAAGAGTAAGAAATGGAGAGAATACTTGGAGTTCTTGTGTGTGAGTATTATGAGAGTGAAGGTAAGTTAAATAGCTGATATAAATGAGTAAAAAGAGTGTTAAAAGTCATGGTTCATGCATATGGTTAAGAGACTTTATCAAAATTTGGAATATAGCATAATAATGCAAACTAGAAGTTAAATGTTGGTTTCCACAAGTCTCCATCATGTTTATCCTTGTCTTGTGACTCATAGGGCTGCTAAGGAGGCTATAATTGGTATTTCATATTGGTATATACTCATAGTATTTAAGTATGGAAGCTGGGTATGATACGGGTGTAAATACCGAATGAATACTAATAGAATTCTTGATGGAATTGAATGAGATTATGAGTATAGCTATATTTGTTAAGTATAAGTATGTTAGTATATATGTTTAAGTAATTCAAAAGTGTATTAATACATATTAATACAATACATATACATACATTTTAATTTAGAAGTTATTACAACGTTAATCGTTATATATATATGTATATAATCATGAAGTCTTTAAGTTAGTAATCTCATTTTATGTATATAACCAATTGTTATTATATTTAATGAGATACTTAAATATCATTTTATCAAATCATAAGTATATATATATATATATCCATATATACATCATTATATAATTATTTCGAGTTATGACGTTCGTGAATCGTCAGACAAACTGGGTGGCCAAACATTTGTATAAAATTCATTTCAAATAAACAAATCTTAATGAGTTTGATTGCTTAACATGTTGGAAACATTAATTATGTAAATATTAATCTTCTATATATTAGCGGAAAAATCAGGGTCGTTACACAAACCTTCTCTTTTTCTGTGTTTTGCCAACACATTATTCCTTATCATCAAACTTTTGACCGTTAAGGTCATTTACAGTTGTCTACAGTTTCTGCTGCTTCATTCAGCTTTTTCAAAACTTGGAGTATTGATTCATAGACTGGTCGCTTTTCAAAATTTTAGAATTGAAGATCATCAGTCCCGAGAACAGGGTTGGCTACTTTCGTAATTTGGGTGGTTGGAGCGTTTTACTCAACTGGTGGTCCAGTGAGTGAAAGTGGTTGATCGTAGGTCAATTGAGGTTGTTGGGATGGATAAGGTGGGGTAATGATAGCGAAAAGGTTGGTTATTTCTTTGAATTTGGTTAACCCTAGGTTATTGATTGAATACAGGATTTGGTTGACGAGCAGGGTATTGAACGTAATAGAGTGAACATCAGGATTCTCGTACTCAACTTGATATTCTTCTGTAGGTTGCGGGTTGGTACATTTAGTATAGGACTGAGCCTAGTTAACCTGCTGCGGTTGCATCTTCAATTCTCCAAGTTGTTTAGCAAGAGATTCTATCTTGTTCGTGAGGGATTTGATGGCCTCTATTTGATTATTAAGTGCGGAGAGTGGAGCAGATGATGAAGTTGTTTCACCAATGTTCCAGTCATGATGATGCATTGTCATATTTTCGAGCAACTCCCATTCTTCGTCTGCGGTTTGGTTCATCAGATTTCCTTGATCTGCTTCATCGATCGTCATCCTATGATTTACCGTAAGACCATTGTAGAAGGTACATATTTAGACTGAACGTTCTAGCTGGTGATTAGCGCATTTCTTCAGAAGGGTTTTGAATCGCTCCCATGAAGTGTAAAGAGATTCATCATTACTTTTCTTAAAGTTAATGATGTCATTCTTGAGCTTGGTTTGTTTAGAAGGAGGGAAATATTTTGTTAGGAATTTAGTTTCCATCTCCGTCCATGACGTGATGGAATCTTTTTTCAATCCTTCAAACCATGTTTGTGCATGATGAGTGGGAGAATAGGGGAACAAAAATAACCGGACTATATCTTCTCCTATCCCTGGCTATTTGTAGGAGTTCAAAAGAGATATGAATTTATCAAGATGAGAATTAAGATCGTTATTCGATAGTCCATGAAATTGACAGCCATTTTGGATGAGCTGTATTATATGATGTTTTAATTCGAACGAGTGTCCTTGGATTTTTGAAAATCTGATTGGTCCTCCTTGACCTTCAATCGAGTGCTTGGTGTTTTCTGCTAGAGTAACGATTAACGCCATTTAGTTTTTGATTCGTTCTTCCTTACATGCTTTAGAGATTATTGCATCTGGATTAGGTACGAATAACAATGGCCCTGGTCTAGATCGGGTATGGGTCATACACTGAGTATGCCCTTTGTTTTTAAATTTTAGGTAGCTATGCTAAGTTCCTAATTTAGTCTAAAGTAATTCTAAGGTAATCTAAAGTAATCTAAGGTAGTCTAAGTTAATTGATGTGAAAAAGTGTGCAGTGCTTAATTGCCTTTTCAAACTTTTAAATTTATATAACCTTTGTTTAATACACTTTTAACAGCCTAACGAGCAACAAGACCCGATCAGATGTAGTATTTTACGTTATCATCCCAAGAGAGCGTAGATGCGGTTTTAAGTTGGTTTATTATAGCAACTAGCAAGTATTCAGTCAAGGTTCGTTCCACAGGGAGCAATTTACATAAATCACAAAAAACTAGTAATTATCCTAAGTTGATTGGGGGGTTTTGATAAAGTGTTGATTAAGCTAATATGAACCTAAGAGAGATTAACAAATAAGATAAAAACGTGTCCACTTGATTATTCCACCTTTTTCCATGGTTTACCCAAATCATTCATTAAACAACAATGTTCAAACTTATAGTTTCGTTTTTCATTCGTCAAATTCCATAAAACCTCAACCAAATGAAATTCGTTAACTCACGTAGACTCATTTCAAAAGATCAAACTATATTTTGAGTGAGATCACTGAGACTCAATTTTGGATTAAAATCACTTAAAATCCTTTAATTATCAAAATCACTTAAGATAATCAAACACCACTACGTTGACTAAAGACCAATTGAAAACCAACCCAACCAAGAACACAATCACTTGAAATCCCCAATTTGGTTATCTAGATCACACAAGGTGTTGAAGCATAAATTGTTTCACTAATCAAATCACTTAGAAAAGCTACAAAATCTATGTAATCAAAGTAAAGTCTAAAACAAATGCATAGCAATGGATCATCAATCAAGCACAATAATCATCAACTCATTCAAACACTCAATTCATAGATTAGGGCAAAATCCAAGCATCAAGTTTACAAATTAAGTGAACAAAAGTAATCTAAGCTATAATCATTGCATAAACAATAAAGACATCAAAGAAATAATAATCATTCATCATTACAACTAAAATGGAGAAAAGAAACTACCAAAATGGAGAAGAAACACTAAAATGGATGATAGATGATGGAAATGGAGCTTCAATCTTCATGGAATTGGAGTTGGGAGCATGGATTTGAGCTTCATCTTGATGGAATCATGATTGGAACCCAATTAGGGCTCCAAAATGGCCTAAAGGTGCAGCTCTCCCACAACAAAAACCCCTAAATTCGTATTTATAGTTGACTAAAAATTTTGGGCTGAAACAGAGAGGTGCGTCACACCTATGTAAAGGTGCGTCGCACCATTGTACATGGGGAGAAGGTGTGCTGCACCTTTAAGGTGGTGTGCCGCACCTTAACACATGGAAACTGGGATTTGCCTTCTGACCCAAAATTTGGACTTTCTAGCTTTAAGATGCGCCGCACCTGGCATTTGGTGCGCCACACTATTTGCCTTGCCTTGCAAAATCCGTGCAAGTTATATAATCAGATTTACCGACGACATTGAGTGCATTTCAGCTTTATTTTCTGATTCTATTTGCACCAATGTTTTAACTCTCCAAAACTTCACTTAACTTTACTTGATTTATTTCTTAACGATTTGGCTCGAGACTTGGTCAATTTTGCACCAAGTTAGGCTTTTTGTCCTTGAACCAACTTTAACCAAATAATCATCATTAGCGCTCATGAACCCATCAAAACCAAGCAAAACGAGAAAGACAGTGCGAGGTAAATTTGCATATTTTGAGCACTATCAAACCCCCCACACTTGAACCTTGCTTGTCCTCAAGCAAGCCTAAACTTAACCACATCTACAAAAACGTTGACCTACTTTGACTAATGAGATCTTGCAACTTCAAATATGGTCATTTCAACTTTTTAAACTTTGAACAAACTCAAAACTAATTCAACCTTGAACTTTGAACAAACTCAAAACTAATTCAACCTTCAACCTTGAACTCTTCACAAAATTTCATCAATCATCAATTTCCACATCTAGAACTTTGACTTCCAAGACTTTGACCAACTTGTACCTTCAAGGAATTGTCTTCAAATCATTTAAACAATCTTCAAATTCAAACTTTCTGAAACACAATCTTCTTCACATCTTCAAAAAACTCTACTCAAAACCATCAATCAAATTCAAGCCTAAGCTACTGTGACGACCCGGAAATTTCCCAATCTTATTATGATTTCGACACGATAAGCAAAGTCTATAACGTTGAGTCTCAAAAATTTGGGAACTGTTTACATGGAAAACATTTGATCTATAACTATGCCCGATGATTCACGAACAATTGTTTGTAATCAATTAAATATAAATATATATATAATTATAAATGTAAGTTTTAGAAATTATAAAATGTTATTATCTTATTAAAAAAATATGTAAATATATACACATATATATATGTATAAATTCTATACATAAGAAATATTAAATATAAATAGTAAATAACTACTAAAGATTTAAAATATTATATTATTGGTAAAAATGATATAATTGAAATTATAACATATTAAATTTAATTATAATTTTAAGTGTAAATGCTATATTAATATTATTATCATTACTTATATATATATATATATATATATATATATATATATATATATATATATATATATATATATATATATATATATATATATATATATATATATATATATATATATATATATATGAAAATAGATAAGCATAAATGGTTATATTAGTATGGTTAATATCATTATCAGTAAAGTTAATTAATAATATTATTAGTAGCATTAATAATAAAACTATTTTTATTATCATTATTAAAATCAGTATTAAATATGTTATTATTATCAATAGATAATATAGAAATTGATATATATATATATATATATATATATATATATATATATATATATATATATATATATATATATATATATATATAATTGATATGTTATTATTAGTATTATTATTAATAATATTATTGCTATACATTTTATTATAATTAACATTATTATCATTAGTAATAATATTATTATTACTATTATATTTGTATTACTATTATTATTAATTATAATATTAAGAGTATTATTAATAAAATTATTTTTATCATTATTATTGATTAATATCAAACTCATTGAAATTATTATCATTATATCATCATTTTATTATTATTATATGTATTTCGATTATTATTATTATTAGTATTTATATTATTATTAATCAGTATTATTAATATAATTATTATTAATTAGAATTATTATTACTTATATATATTTATTATTATTACTGATTATATATATATCGTTATAGAAATAGAAGCAGTTTAACATCACCATCAAGAATTTGTTTGCTGTCTTTAAGTTAGATTACAAGATCAATTCAATTTCAATCAAGAATCAAATTCAGTACAAATTTACAACAGTTTTTTTTTATTTTTTTCTTATTTACTCCTGTTCTTGATTGATTATTCTGTCAACAAAAAATTCCTTGTAAAAAACAATCCACTCAAGGTTAAACAAAATATACAACTTTTCCATTATTAAATATCATCTACATCAACAATTATTACGATCGAATTTAGCTAAAAATGAAGTAGAACACGATAGCCCCCTGTACGAGTAATATATATTTTTTTTAAACCTCGAATTCGAATTCCATTTTAAAATCCATAAATGCAGTCATTTTAAGAATCGTGTCTTTAATCTTTCTGCAAGTTTCAAAAGCCAAATCCTTATATCGATTCTTAATTTTGAGGTCAAACTTCAATTTCAAAAAGTCAATGAATGTGTTCATCATAAAATTCAAACTTGTTTTAGTGTTTTAAGTTTAATTGATGATTCAGATAGTTTCTAATACCGATTTAAAAACTTTTTCATGAAGGAATTATGGGCTATAACAACCTCTAAACTTGAAATTGATTTTGAGTTCAAACGTATTTTTTTTATGTTACAGCAGTTATTTAAATTTATTGTTGTTTTAATTAATGTAATTAATCCTTAATCGTTTTGTTTCATTTACAAATCCTATAAACTAAAATGTTATTAGTTAGGATCGATTCTTGGTCGACATCAGTGTGAAGGGAAGAAGATGATCGAATAATAAAAACCGGGTTAAATATAAATAGGTTTGAATATATATCAGAAAAACAACATAGCTTAAATGGTTCAGAGTGTTTGTAGGAGAGAGAGGGGTCGCGAGCTCGAGCCCGTCTTGGGGCTTTTTTTTTAAGAATGCTTTTGGAGGTAGTTTCCTAAACCAAAAATGATTATTATTATTATTATTTTTATTATTATTATGATTGTTATTGTTATTGCTAGTATTAATTATTATTGTTAAAATTGTTATTATTATTATTATTATTATTATTATTATTATTGTTATTATTATGATTATTATTATTATTATTAATACTATTAGTAATATAGTTATTATTATTCTTATTATTATCATTATTATAAGTATTATAACTAATATTATTATTATTATCATTATAAGTATTACTAGTGTTAGTAGTATTATTATTATTAAAATAATATAGCTTATTAATATAAATATTAGAATTAGAATCATTCCATAAATATTAGAATTATTTTTATTACCATAGTTATAAATATCATAACCATTATTATTATTAATATCATTATTAATATTATCATTATTATTAATATGATTGTTAGTATTGTTATTATTAAACTTATTATCATGTTTATCATTCTTACTAAAATTATTATACTGTTATCACTAAACCTATTAAACATTATTACAAATAGATATTTTTCTATAAAAAATACACTACACTATATTTTTAATATTAAAAAGTTATTAATTAAGCTATATGTAAAAGATATCAATTAATATATAGTTATATATTAAACTTTAAAATACAGTTTTATCATTTATGATAAATAATAGTTATATAAAATATATGAATTAAACATATTAAATTCATCTAAATAACATATAGTATAATAAGTATATTATTAATAACAATATATATATATATATATATATATATATATATATATATATATATATATATATATATATATAATATCTCGATTACGATTATGTGTATTAATAAATATACAAATGATATAGGTTCGTAAATCTGAGGCCAACCCTGCAATGTTCAGTTCCGTCGTATGCATATTTTTACTACAAAATATCGTATTGTGAGTTCATTTGATTCCCTTTTACTCTTTACATTTTTGGGACTGAGAATACATGCGCTGTTTTTATAACTGCTCTATTAAATGCTTTTGAAATATACTTTGAACTGAGAATACATGAATTACTTTTATAAATGTTTGAAGAGATAGACACAAGCAAAACATTCCTCGAATGAATTTTTATGCAGACAGAAGTTTTGTGGATTATTATTGAATTAGTTGGACGTTATAATTTCCACTAATTGTTGTGAATATTTTCCCTGATTATTATTGCTTGGTAACCTAAGAATTAGAATCGGGTATGACCCTAATTCACGTTAATCCTAAAGTTAGCTACCGGGTTTAATACCCTCACCCAGAATGTTTACTAGACGGAAGAGCTAGTGGGCGTGGTGTTTAGTACTTCGAAGTTTATATATTATACAGACGAGATGTTCTATTTTTGGGGATATTATTGATGCGCATTATATGTTAAGGTCGGTTACCAAGCCAAGCTATGAAAGCAAAGTGAATGTTATGTATCGAGAGAATGATTTTTATACACATGGTATGTGTATTAGTTTTGTACACGAGATATGTGTACGGTTATTTAAAAATCGTGAGGCAACCTACGGGGGAGAAAAGGATACGAACCTACTCTGCTAAGCATTATGAAAACTGATTTTGTACACGAGATAGGTGTAGTGTATTTAAATCTTGTGGTCTATCAAAATGATGAATTTTATTGCTTATGATAAACCTATGAAATCACCAACCTTTTGTTTACACTTGAAAGCATGTTTATTCTCAGGTATGAAAGAAATATTCCGCTGTGCATTTGCTCATTTTAGAGATATTACTTGGAGTCATTCATGGCATATTTCAAAAGACGTTGCATTCGAGTCATTGAGTTCATCAAGACTGTTATTAAGTCAATTATAGTTGGATGTGTTATGAAATGGTATGCATGCCGTCAACTTTCGATGTAATGAAAGATTGTCTTTTAAAAATGAATACAATGTTTGTAAAATATATCATATAGAGGTCAAGTACCTCGCGATGTAACCAAATGTAATGTATTCATCCAGATGGATTAGGACGGGTCATTAAAGCTACATTTCTTCAAGCATCTCAAAATTAATCTCAATTCAAGCCTAGACTAAAACATCTTCACTTCTTTAAAATAATCTATCAAACAAACGAACCTACTCCCTAGAAAGGCTCAAATATCCACAAGAATTTGCATTTAAGAATAATCAAATTAAGAATCGAGCTTTTTAGAGCAAACCTTTCTAGGAGCGTTCCTCAAACCAATAATCATCGAGTTTCACCTCCACCATCTAACTCTCTATATCACAATCGATCAAGAATCACCCAGAAGCTTCACTTTGGTGTAATGGAGCGCAAGTTACATGAGTTACCCAAGAAAAACGTTTTAGCCTTAAGGAAGACAAGGCTTTTAAAAAAAACCATTTTTTTTTTAAAAGGAAAACGAGTCAAGCTGTAAAACAAGACAAGTTTTCCAGAAATTTTGGTTTCAAGCTTTGTACATTCCAAAGCCATTCTGGTTTTGGGACAACTGCACGGATAGCTATTGCCCCGGTATATCACAAAAGTGAACTACCTTCTTATATTGAAGGAGATGAGACAAAATCTATCTTGGGCTTATAAAGTTGTGTGCATACAAGCCACCCCAGTGGTAGGATGGCCGCACGGGTAGTTACTCTCCCATTAAAACATACTACTAAGTGAAAATAGCATGGAGAAGTAACTACCTTCGGTATGATATTAACGATGGGTCTATTTTGCGATACTTGAAAGACTTTACTTCCAAGCTTATGTCTTTTGGTACACAACTTAACTTGGAAGACTTTACTTCCAAGTTTGGAAGACTTAACTTCCAAAACAACAAATGGGAGGCTCGACTCTCCCGGGAGTGTCAAAGCTCAAGACTTTTATTCACTCGGCTACTTCCCACTTAACAATCTTTTATGCTTATGTTTAGAAAGGATAGGAAGTAGGAACTACCCCTCCGTTAATTAATAGAACATTGGTGCCATAGCTTTTGGCTATGGCGTGTGTTGTCTAAGCAACACTAGCATAAAGCCATTGCTCCTAAAGAGGATAGCACATTGTGAAGCTCAGGGCTCATATTCCCTCCGGACTTAGCATAGCTAAATCTAAAATGATGTAGATTAGGAAGTCTCCTACTCAAAGTGAATTAACCATTCAAGTTTATTTTTGAGACATAAGAAGGTGGACTAAAACCACCGAATTTTTGAAACCGGGAAGACTTTACTTCCCCCACACTTGAATGGAACTTTAACCATTCTAGACAAGGTAAGTTATGGCTTAATTTTGACCAAAATTTTTCAACAATTCAACAAAACACTTAGAAAATTTTAAAAATTAGGTCATAATTTTGTTTAATAATAAGTCCACGAGAATTTATCTCTTTCCCAAACTTGAGATCATGTAATGCCCTTATTACATGGAATCGAAGTAAAATAATAAATTCGACAGGACAAAATGAAAAAATGGAGAGAAAGAGAGATACCCTAGAACAAAAGTCATTTCCACAAGTATTCGTCAAATTGCATGAAATTCTCTTGACATATCCGCATTGCCAAACTTCCTTCTTGATTTTGATTAATGAGTCTTTATCTTGACTCGTCCCCGTCTTCTCAACATTCCTTATCGGGGTGGTTATCCCCCACACTTTATCAGATGACATGTGTAATCAGTGGAAAAAGTTCCACGAATTAAGAGAGTGAGCCAATCATTAACCCCTCGGGTGGTGTATAAGAAGAGAATAATCTTCTTCATTTGCATGAAGAAGATTGAACCAACCCGAGAGTCAACAAAAGACTCTCTTCCAAACACGGTTTTGAACAATAGGTTCACTTTCTTAATCAGCTCACACAAACACGAATCATCAACCTCGGGTTGCAAAACCTCCTTAAAATCATCTATACCATACCCGAGAGGATTGTTATACACTTTGAAAGTCTCAGGTATGATATTCTCAACCTCATCTCCTTCATCATCATCTTTACTATCATCATCACTATCATACTTTCCATCACCAAGTGGATTATCATGGATTGTAAAAACGTTGGGTGTTGGCAAAATTTCACTCACTTCATCATCTTCCTCATCACTCTCACTAACTTCTTCATCATATTCCTTACCATCATCTTCATCTTCATCATTATCCTTATCATCATCATCATCATCATCATTCTTTTCTTCATCATTGGTTATCAAAGATTCGGGTACTTGTGCAATCTCCACTACTTCGGTCTTGGCATAAAAGCTTACATCATCATCATCATCATCATCATCATCATCATAAAAGACCCAATTTCTTGATGGAGAAGTAGAGACTACTGGTGAGGTGTGTGGTGAATTGGTAGTGGATACAAAATCTTCAACTAAAGGGAGCATAGAACTCACAGTTTTCTCTAAGCTTTGAAATGAAGCTTGTTGAATTTCTAACATTTCCCTCAAATCTATTCTCTCTTGAATTAGAACCTCTATACGGTTAAGGTAGGTTCTCACAATGTTTGGGAATAACTCTAGTAAATTCGGATCGATCTCCTCTTGTTGATGATGTTGGAATTGATGTTGAGAAGAATCCCATGTCGAGTCATCCCCCCAATAACAATAGTCCATTGGTTGACCGAAAGAGTCAAAATTAGAAATGGGACCATTATCACAAGGTTGATCCATTGGGGTAAAATCATTCATGCAACCATTATCATAATCCCCATTTGGATAATACTCATCATAAGTATCACAATAACCTCCCAGCTCAAAATTAGCTTGCCATTGATTCATGTAATCGTTGTCATTTATACACCCATTATCATGATTACCCATGTAACCATCATTCACATACTCACAATCATCATGCATACCGATATAATCTTCATTGTTCATGCCCATTTACCCGTTAAAATCATTCATTCCCAAATAACCATTATCCAAACCTATATGACTTGAGTATCCCATCAATTGTTGATCATAATTCGTTATTCTTGACATCAAGTAGTCACACAAAGCATCATATTCCGCCATCTAGCTTAATCACACCACAAACAAAAAAAGGTTTCTCCGAACACAAGCAAATAAAACAAAAAGTAACTTTTACAAGAATAGAATTCTTACAAAAGGATCGAACAACTACTAGCAAATATTTTAAAATCCAATTAAAAACCGATCCCCGACAGCGGTACCAAAAAGTTGATTTGCGGGACGTTTTGTGTTCAACTTATAATAATATAAAAACAATGATAAAATACTTAACCAGTTATCACAAACACAGGGCACCAATAACCCGATCATTATAGCAACTAGCAAGTATTCAGTCAATGTTTGTTTCACATGGAGCAATTACATGAATCTCAAAACACTAGTAATTATTCTAAGTTGATTGGGGGGTTTTGATAAAGTGTTGATTAAGCTAATATGAACCTAAGAGAGATTAACAAATAAGATAAAAACGTGTCCAGTTGATTATTCCACGTTTTACCATGTTTACTCAATTCATTCATTACACAACAATGTTCAAACATATAGTTTCATTTCCATTCGTCAACTTCCATAAAACCTCAAACATATGAAATTCGTTAACTCACGTAGACTCATTTCAAAAGATAAAACTATGTTTTGAGTGAGATCATTGACACTCGATTTTGGATTAAAATCACTTAAAATCCTTTAATTATCAAAATCACTTAGGATAATCAAACACCCCTATGTTGACTAAAGATCAATCGAAAACCAACCCAACCAAGAATACAAGCACTTGAAATCCCCAATTTGGTTGTCTAGATCACACAAGGTGTTGAAGCACAAATTATTTCACTAATCAAATCACTTAGAAAAGCTACACAGTCTATGTAATCAAAATAAAGTCTAAAACAAATGCATAGCAATGGATCACCAATCAAGCACAATAATCATCAACTCATTCAAATACCCAATTCATAGATTAGGGCAAAATCCAAGCATCAAGTTTACAAATCAAGTGAACAAAAGTAATCTAAGCTATAAACATTGCATATATAAGAAAGAAATCAAAGAAATAATAATCATTCATCATTACAACTAAAATGGAGAAAAGCAACTACCAAAATGGAGAAAAAACACTAAAATGGATGATGGATGATGGAAATGGAGCTTCAATCTTCATGGAATTGGAGTTGGGAGTAAGGAATTGAGCTTAATCTTGATGGAATCATGATTGGACCCTAATTAGGGCTCCAAAACGGCCTAAGGGTGTAGCTCTCCCACAACAAAAACCCCTAAATTCGTATTTATAGTTGGTTGAAAATTCTGGGCTGAAACAGCGAGGTGCGCTGCACCTATGTAATGGTGCGCCGCACCATTGTACATGGGGAGAAGGTATGACGCACCTTTAAGGTGGTGCACCACACCTTAACATGCGGAAAATGGGATTTGCCTTCTGACCCAAAATTTGGACTTTGTAGCGATAATGTGCACCACACCTGGCATAAGGTGCGCCGCACCATTTGCCTTGCCTGCACTTCCGTAACTTGCAAAATCCATGCAAGTCATAGAATCAGCTTTACCGACGACATTGAGTGCATTTCAGCTTTAATTTTTGATTCGATTTGCACCAATGTTTTGACACTCCAAAACTTCACTTAACTGTACTTAGTTCATTTCTTAACAATTTGGATCGAGACTTCGTCAATTTTGCACCAAGTTAGGCTTTTTAGCCTTGAACCAACTTTAACCAAATAATCATCATTAATGCTCATGAACCCATCAAAACCAAGCAAAACGAGAAAGACAGTGCGAGGATAAATATGCATATTTTGAGCACTATCAGTTTATTATATAGCTTAGTTCTTATTAAAGAACTAAAAAACAAATTTTTATATGTTTACTAGTGAAATGACTCGTAGAACCACGAGTTTGTTTAAATTAAACAGTTTATTGATATATTATAGGTATTAAGTGAATTTAAATGCTAAAGTCATTTAGTTTAATGACCCAATAGATTCTGACTAAGAAATTTCCCGTTGTTTTTACAAACACATTGATGTACTTAACTTGGTCAGAATAAGTGTATTTCACATTAGAACCTTTTATTGATACGTGTATTTCGCAATTACAATTACTATTTTTGTTGTCATAAAAGTCTACATTAGAACCTTTTATTGAGACGTGTATTTCGCATACATATATAACATAATTAATCTCGTAAAGAGAACTCATATTTGAATTTGAATAATAATATAATAATAATATAATAATAATTAATAAATTAATAATTTATGAGCATAAAAGTTTTTCCCGAAAAAACATGAAATAAATAAATAAGTAGATTTAATTTACTTAGTCATTAATTAGATTAATGACATCAACTTAAGGGCTTACATTTTTTTCTTTTTCTTTTTGATTTTTTCTTAACAAATGAATTAGCCTAATAATGACATTATTATTATATAATTTTAATAGAAACTATAGATTAGGTTGTTGCATTTTATCTCTTAGGAAAGAGATGATTAGAGATATGTTTTTAGTGAACAAAAAATGAATTCTCAAGAAATAAAAGATAAAGGAACAATTAAAGGTTAAAAGTAGTTACATGAACAAATAACTTCTAAGGTAATCATATTAGGCAAGTTTCGTGACTTATATTAATACAAATCAAGATAATAATTATAGACCAACTATTACCCCTAAACAGATTAAGATAAGTGTTGCATATCATTCAATAGGTAGGACTTTAGCCAATTTGTCTCAAAGTTTTAGTGGTAAAATAATCAAGGACATCTCTTTAGCCAATTTGTACAGTTTAACCAATCTTTACAGACCCTTCAGTTTTAGTCAACAAACAGACATATCATTTAGTCGAGCTTATAACTCATGGCAAATCACGTTTTCAAAAGTTAGCATACAAATGAAATACATCAAAGAACATATAAAATAGTATATTCCATAAGAATAAAACCTCAATCAATTTCTAGTTCACTCTAGATATTTTCTTTCACATTCGAAAACAGTTTCAGCTCTCTTTAAAACATGAATCTTCGTTTTGACGCACCGAGAGCATCACAAAAGCTTTTGACGCAAATCTTAAGTCTAACATGCATGATTTTTCACAATTATTAACATTAGCCAAATCATAAAGTACATAACTCAGAAAATTCGTATATCATGTAAACCCTAACGAAAACTTCGACTAATCATATCTTGAGCATACGATAACGAAATCAAGCAAAATCAAAGTTCAAATTCAATAGTATCTCGATACCTTTCCATCTAAACACATTAAAAGATCAGTCCACAATTCAACTTTATCATATTTGCAAGATTTAAATTCGTTTTTAATGCAAACAACATCAATTGATCAATTACACGATAAACGACAATCAATAACATCATTAATGGAGCACTAGACTTGATTACACTATGTAATTGACAAAAAACTGAATTATAGAAATTAGGGTTTGTAAATATACCTTAAAACACAAATTGATTGAAGCTAGGGTGTGTAGAACAATCTAGGGAACAACCTTTATGCACAACGTTTGATCTAAATTCAGCTTGATGATTGTGTTATTGTGGTGATGGTGGCTGACAGTTCCAAGGGGGAAAGGGGAGAACAAAATCGGCCAAAAAAATAAGAATGAGGGTTTTGTAGGTTTACTTCTTCTTTTATACCTAGGTTTAGGGCCTAATTTAATCCAACTAGTGGCCTTGTAGCCCAAGTTAAGTCCACTAAGGGGGTTTGGGTGAGGGTTCGGCCGAATGGCCCATCTAGGGGTGTCCTGGACTCAATTTTTTAGAAATACTCATAAGCGCGTGGTCCGTTTCGTTGTCGTTAACCGTACCGGGTCTCCAGAACGTTAACTAGTCGTTGAAACGCAATCACCGGGTTTAATTCATGAAATAAATAATAAATTAAAAATAATTTTTCGTAAGTCAACAATTATTAAAAATAATTATTTTGTCGTTTTTCTGAGTTCCGTAAACTGAAAAGCTTTCTAGGCGATTAACTTAATCGTAACGTTTTATAGTTATTTTGCTATCCAAAATAAGTTCATAAATTAATATAACATATTAATTCAAGTAATCCATTAGGATCAAGTATGCATTTAATTCTACTCAATACACAAAGTCTAAGTAAACACCGTTATATACTTAATGGACAAATATGAGACGACCCGTTCTAATCCATAAGGACGAATAAAATAACATATGATTACATTGCGAGGTATTTGACCTCTAAATGATACATTTTACAAACATTGCATTCGTTTTTAAAAGACAAACTTTCATCACATTGAAAGTTGACGGCATGCATACCATTTCATAATTTATCCAACTATAAATGACTTAATAATATTCTTAATGAACTCAACAACTCGAATGCAACGTCTTTTGAAATATGCCATGAATGACTCCAAGTAATATCTCTAAGATGAGCAAATGCACAGGGGAATATTTCTTTCATACCTGAGAATAAACATGCTTTCAAGTATCAACCAAAAGGTTGGTGAGTTCATAAGTTTATCGTAAACAATAAAATTCATCATTTTGATAGACCACAAGATTTAAATACGGTACACCTATCTCGTGTACTAAAGCATTTTTTATAATGCTCGGCAGAGTAGGTTCGTATCCTTTTCTCCCCCGTAGGTTGCCTCGCGATTTTTAATAACCGTACACATATCTCGTGCACAAAAATAATACACATAACCTGTGTATAAAAATCATTCTCTCGATACATAACATTCACTTTGATTTCTTTGCTAAACATGGTAACCGATCTTAACATATAATGTGCATCAATAATATCCCCAAAATAGAACATCTCGTCTGTATAATATATAAACTTTGAAGTACTAAACACCATGCCCACTAGCTCTTCTGTCTAGTGAACATTCTGGGTGGGGGTGTTAAACCCGGTAGCTACCTTTAGGATTCGCGTGAATTAGGGCCATACTCGTTTCTAATT